>NC_086445.1:308558079-308902086 GCF_028390025.1 Pseudophryne corroboree
AGGAAACGTAGCAGAGGATTTATTTTTTACATTAAAATAAGACACCTCATCCTCTTCTGTCACCTTATCAGGAATATGCAGAATGTCTCTAATAGCTTCTATCAGAGCCTGTACCCCGTGTGACAGAGCTGCATCCCCCCCCCCCCTTCCCCACTGAGTCCACCTCACCCTCCTCTGTGTCTGACACGTCATTATCAGTGTCAGCCTGCAGGATTTGAGCCAGTGTACGCTTTGATGGATAAATGGAAGGGGTCTGAGGTGCTGGTGTGGTGGCTGAATCTCTATTCATCAGGTCATCCACAGACTGTCTTAGGTATTTAGTCTCTTTCTCATTCTGGGATAATTTGTTAGAAATAGTCATGATCATCTCTTTCAGTGAATCCAACCATGCTGGTTCGGATCCACTAGCCTGAGAATATGTACTATCCTGAGTACACTGTACTGATCCCCATGGGGAAGGAAAACACTGCCATGCATGAAACACACTCCTTTGACATTGTAAATGTGAAATCACACCCCACACACAGGAAAAGGTTAAGCACAAGTAACCAACACAGAGTCCTGCTAGGGAGACAGAGAATATTTTGGAGCCAGCCACACAGCGCCCTTACTGCTAACTGCAAGTTTAGCTGGGTCGCAGACTAAGTACCCTGATAGGTGCTTAGTACACTAATAACACTCCCCCCTTACTATAACCCCCTGGTACCACTGAGGTAATTTGGAGTTCCTCTGGAGGAGCTGCGCTTCTCTGTCAGTCTGTCACTGTTGAACTGCAGAGGAAAAATTGCGCTGGTGAGCTGCTGGATCCGCTTATTGTGAAGCCCCACCCCCTCAATGGCGTGCGGTCTTCCCGGTTTATTTAATACTAGCTGAGATGTTTGGTGCTTAATACAGTGAACCAGGGTCCCTGTAAGCGTATTACCAGTGTGGGTACAGTTATAGATGGCTCAGCTCGCCCCCTCATAATCTGTGCAGCCACGCTGCTCTGAGCCTGGAGACACAGCCTGCTCTCAGAGCCACGCTCCGTACCCTCATGCCGCCATAATAGCCGCCGACCCGCTAACTGGGATGCCAGCATAGTACTCACCACTTTTCTATCTTCTGGCTCTGTTAGGGGTGGTGGCATGCTGTGGGAATTTACGCTCGCTTTGGTGGGGCTTGCGAATGGTTCCCTCAGGAGCTCAGTGTCCTGTCAGTGGGGAACGGGCCCATTAACCCTATAGGAGGTTGGACCATTTTCCCCCCTAAGTCCCACGAAGGAGGCAGGCTGGTGCCAACCAGTCCTGCCTGAATATAACAATCAGAAAAATAAATGCAGAAAACTCTTAAGGAGCTTCCATAAGCATGACCGGCTCCTCCGGGCACATTTTCTAAACTAAGTCTGGTAGGAGGAGCATAGAGGAAGCTGCCAGCCCACACTATCAAATTCTTAAAGTGCCCATGGCTTCTAGTGGACCCGTCTATACCCCATGGTACTAATGTGGACCCCAATATCCTCTAGGATGTAAAAGAAACTGCAATCTTAGTTAAAATTATGTTTAATATTGCTATTTTCAAAATGCCATAAACACTTGTGTTAGTAGCATACTGTAGACAGCATTTTTCATATTATGTCTTCTTGAAAACATTCAATAATACTAGAATACACAACAAATTATTTTAATTATTGAATTGGATCGATATGTTTTCTTTGCACAGGGAAAAATATTTGCTAATAAAAATGTTAAATTGCGAAATACTATTTGAAAGATTTATGCTGATGAGGGTAAGAAGATATATGTTTATAATATGGTGAAACCTGCCAACAGAGAATAATATACAAAAACTAAACAAATGGCTAAGGTGACTATACATAAAAGGCATTGCAAAATACTTTGTATGCATACTGTAGTATTGTGGAAGCAGACAGAAGCTACATTTCATTGCACTTGTCGATATTTTATCTGAAATAATTTATGGTTGTTTTCAGCTTACACTATATAGCGGATTTAATTAATGAATGTATATTTTGTTTTCATTTACATTTTCTTTATTTGGAAAAATATGATCGTAATCTAAATCCCTGAAACTGATTTTTTTTATACCAGTAGCTACAGTATACAGTATGTACATTTTGTATGTATATTTTGGCTCAATAATAGGGAGTACAGATTTGATCCTATATAATAATTCAGGTTTACTTGTAATCTGACAACCAGATTTCTCAGCATAAATTTCTATATTATCTTCCTTGCTTTAATATCTCAAATACAGGGTGAAATATTATATAATGTAGTCAGAGAGCAGAGATAAAATGATTACATGTAATTCCCCAATAATAAATGACAGCTTAACTTGCAGTGTATTGAAAAATTCCCATGCATACAGATGTGTCCTCATACACGTAGGGGTAAATTTACTCAAGGTTCTAAAAATGAAAAGTGGTGATGTTGCACATAGCAACCAATCAGATACTGTCTATCACTTCTCTATTGCATCCTTGAAAATGATAGGCAGAATCTGATTGGTTGCTACGGTCACCATCATCACTTTTCATTTTTAGAACCTATAGTAAATTACCCAGTAGTGTCTTTACACCTTACTGTTAGGGCACACCTTGAAAAACCACATGAACTCCCTCTATCTGATTAGAGGGGTCTTCACCTATAACAACTGCAGTTTCCATGAGAAATAAGTTATAAACGGTAATTGGATACTGCCAGGACTCATGCACAGGACAGAAGGAGTTAATGTAGAAACCTGGTGAGCACAGACACTAGGTTGGAGTGACAAACTGACTGTAATATACCAGAGCTAGATAGCAAGTGCAGAAACAATCAGGAAGCAGAGGCTGTTAACATGTAATGCTCAGGTAGAGCACCAAGAGGAATTTATGGGTTCAAGGAGATGTCTAAATACTACTGACAAACAGTTACACAAAGTGAGCTGATGTGCAGCTGAAGGAGGTAATCAGAGACTGAGCTGTGAAATGGCAAGAGCTGCAAGTTGATTATCACAGAGCTGATGCAGCTAACAGGTAAAGCGCGGACTGGGTAAGACCTCCCAGCCTTTTACCAGAAACAGGGACCAATCAGATTGTCCAAGCTAGGACATGCCCCCAAGGTAATCATGCTGCAGCTGTACAGGCCCATCAGGCAGTGTGGCCACTGCAGAGGCACGGCTGCTGAGGGCGGCAGTGTAAGCCATTGTGAGAAGCATGGTAGCTTATAACACTTACATCATTCACTTTGCATCTATACACCATAAGGCACGAGATGACAGGCACGACCGAGAGTAACGCGCTGTAGTTTTCTTAAAATTTTGTGACACTGGGATGAAATTTAGTAGAGGAATTAGTACAAAGTCGCATATGAAGCACTATTAAACTTGGTGTGAAAAAAAGCTGCTGCAGCTGCATCCTAGCACTTGCTATACAGATATTTAATTAGCTGCAGTTAATTAGCATGAGCTGTTTATACCCTAGGTCTATTCAGTTAGAGCCCATGATCAGACTGCATGCTGCAATTAAAGCAGATTTCTGTTTAAGTCTGAGAATGCTCAAACAAATCCACATTAAATACCTTGAATGCGAGTTGCACAAACCGGTTAACAAATACTGTAGGTCCCAGATTCTATGGGTTAATGCACTGTATTGGGTTATTTACTGCCCGAGGAAAAGGGGCTCTAATTGAATAGCCCTGGGTGTTAAAGCTCGAGGCTGCCACCCTTTGCCTCAGTAAATTATCACTGCTAATTGAATATGGTCGCACACAGCTATAGAAATGTTGCACATCAATTGATCAGTGCATTTTTATTTACTGTAAGCAGTTTTGTCACTTCAGTAACAGTGTCTGAGGATACATCTGTACAAAACTTTTCAGTAAGCATGTGGATGGTGGAAATACCAAAATTGTTTATGGTACAATGGATATAATGAAATAAATATTTGCAGGATGCATTGGACAATATTTATGTTTTTGGATTAATAGCAGTATTATTATTATTATTATTATCATCATCATCCTTTAAATATTTAACTTAGGTCTGTCCTCTCTATGCAGAATTTATAGAAATATGTATTTTATATTTTTGCAAGATGCTGATTTAATTAGATATTTTACAAAGATATGTTTTACTCGCTGCAGTATTATAAATTTGACTTACTTACCATTACACCCTCTGTGCTAAATAGACCTTAACAACTGTCTTGAGCAATAAAACTGATTTGTGTCACTCCTATTTTTCCATGGCAGAAAGGCTCTTACTAGATGCAGATCATGTCTTTCATGCAGCAAATACTAGACACATCTAGATAAGCACTAAAGTGTTTCATTAATCTAAAATAGACCATATAACTGGAAATACTTGTACCAACCGTTGTACTTTGTCCCATTGAATTTGTTTTGAGCTAGGCTTAGGTAAGTTTTTGGTACAATTTATTGCACTGGGGATAATGTCATTTATGTATGCTGTTTAATATTTCCATATCTATTTATCTATCTATCTATCTATCTATCTATCTATCTATCTATCTTTCTAGCTATCTATCTATCTAGCTATCTATATTCATGTTTTTTACATTTATGCAATCTTAATAGTTAACAGCCCGAAGTTTTAGAATAGGTATAAAAATGAATTTCCATGAGGGTGTGATCTGACCATGTAATAAAGTTAATAACAAATTGGGAAAGTACTGTATATGCAAATTACTCTGTTTAATGAATACATAATTTAATCTTGAGCAGGTTCAAAATAGATAGGAATACAAAGAATCATCTTTTAGGTTAGCATGGTAAGATCTTGGAATGTCAATCAAACATTTGTATCAGAGGGCAGATTGTATTTCAATTAAGAGGCCTTTACTGGCAATTTTGCAGATGAGTTATTTAATTGAGGGTCTAATTTTAGCAAATTACAGTTTTTACCATCTGCAAAGTTGTATATTTTTAAAAATAACACAATATTTTGTCTTAGTAATTGTAAATAAACTTCCAACTCCTTTTTGAAAACTTTAAATTAACATCTTTTTTTAAACTTTTGGATGTTTTATAGCAACATAAAGTAAAATTCACTTGACTGATTAGAATACTGTACTTTCTCTGTGAAATCACAGCAACACCTCACTTCTTGCATATGGGTTTTATATGCTTCATTAACAATCATTGAACAAGTGTGGTATAATTGATACTCTGGAATGAGTAAATCATACCCATAATGATTTAGTAAAAATATAGATATGGGTTGAACCTAACATGTCAATCAGGATACAATAATTAATGTGAGGCAAAACATCCGAGAGCAGAATACAGAATGAATACTGATGTAATGTCAACAACAGTAGGGAACATTAAGATAAGTTAAGAAGGTGAGCGTGTAATGCATTCAACTATGGGGGAAAGCCCAATTTCAAGAAGTCAGACTAAAGGTAAAAGGACTACAACTGCCATCGGACAAAATTTCACTTTCACATTGAAGGGAGGAAAACTGTGACTAATGATGCATAAACAGTGAGATATTGACTTATGTGCGATTTTGACTATGTGATTTTGTCTCTGCGATATTGTCTACGTGTACTTGCGATTTTGGCTATGGACGATTTTGACTATACTTTGTACTAGATAGTCAAAATTGACTTGTCTGCACAGTCTATTTTTCTTGCGATACCAACCTCGCGGGACTGTGCATCGATATTGCAAGCTGTGTAAACACGTTGCAATTTGCACTAACTCTCCTTACAATTTTGACTATATAGTCAAAATTATAAGGTTACATCGCACCGTGTGTATGCACCTTAAGAACCAGCCACAGCAGAGCTGTAACTAGAAATTTTGGTGCCCCCCATATTCGAACAGGGATAGTGATTACTGTATGGAATGGGTAGAGGTGAGGGCTGCGCTTAATCACCGGTTATAATAGGGCAGCTGCTGTGTAAGCAAATGGAAGGGATCCACACTTCCTTCCGGTATAGACAATGAAAATGTGGGTGTGTTACACTGTGCTTACCATATAGCTCTACAGGTAGCAAATTTAATAATAAACCAGAATTCTGATATATTAAAAATCAGGAGAAAACATGTAAATGTAAAAAAAGTATTTATTAAATAATGAGATAAAATATTTCTTTGTATGGATACTAATAACCTAATACTGGTATACTATACAGGTAGGACAATACATATACAAATCCGTTTCTCATGTCCAGAGCACAAAGTCTATGTTGTTCCAACTTATGTTATTTATAAGTATCTCAGGGGTCTCTTGGTAACATCAGCCTGTTGCCAGCAGATCGGATAATGGCTCCTGGTAGTTATTGTGTGGGTTCAGGCGAAACCGGTCGATCTCAGCATAGGTGATTTAGTCTGCCGGCAGACTCTTGGATTTCTTCCCTTTTCAGCACCAGTGACGGAGAACTTTCCTGTGTATTAGGGACACTTGCTGCTACTGGAATTCTCCTTGCACACCACGGACATTTGCTACTACTGTGAGTAAAACTACTCCCATATACAACATGGACTTTGTGCTCTAGAAAAGTACCAATTCACATTCTGTGTTAATTTGGCAATGGAAATTTTGACTAAATGTATTCGTCGATTACAGTTCATTTCAGGACTTAAACTAGATTAAAATGAAAACTGAGATTTACTGACTAAATTTTAAGAATAAAAAAAGTGACTAAGACTAAAACTAAATTTAAAATCCTTGTCAAAATTAACACTGAAAGTATGGTTTTACATTTTTTAAAGAACAATTATATGTTCTAGATATTTGATTGTGTATTGCACTTGCTTGTGCTAACAAACTCAAGGCTTATTTTGTACAGTATATGATATATGGGAGTACTACAGTAAGACAGACTCAGTATGTAACACATTCTCAGCCTATTGAGCCTAGATTACAAAACACTTAGTTAAAGGTACAGTACGCTAACTTCTCAAAGGAATTTTAGAGTTCTTCATCAAAATTCATTAAGTATCATTAAACTGCTTGCAAAAGGTACAACTAAAACATTGAGAAATATCAAACTAAAATGAAAACTGAGATCAACTGACTAAATCTTGATTAAAATTAAGCAAAAGACTAAAATGTGACTTTAAACTAACTACAATTTGAAATAAGTGACTAAGACTAACACTAAATTGAAAATACTTGTCAAAATTAATACTGTTTACATTACACTGCAGAATAGTACCCCTTTTACAATTTACACCTGACCACACAGTAGTGTCCATAATTCACATAACACCACACAGTAGTCCACTTATACACATTTCGACAGACAGCAGAGCCCCTTATACACATCGCGCAGCATTAAAGCCCCTACTTCTCATTCCTCCTCCAAATTCCTTCTCCTCCTCATCCCTTACACACAGATCCAGTCTGCTGTCAGACAACACCACAAGGGATATAATAGACATAGTGAATGAATAGAAAGCTCTGCAAAATACACACTACTAACAGAGATAAATGTCCCTATAAAGGCTTCTATGGGAAGGGCCGGATTAAGGCTAGTGTGGGCCCTGGATCAACAAAGATGTGGGGACACTCATCAATAAAACTGAGAGAAAAGATAAACAGGGTGTCAGAAAGAGAGAGAGAGTGGAGAAAAGGGATAAAGAGAGAAAGTGGATATCAGTGAGAAAAAGAGACGATCTAGAGAGAGAAAGGGTATGAGGAATAGAGAGAGGGGTTTCAGGGAGCAAGAGAGGGTGTCAGAGCAAGAGATCAGGTGTCAGGAAAAGTGAGGGAATGAAAGAAAGAGAGGGGGAGAGAGAGTGTCAGGAATAAAGAGAGAAGGTGATAGAGTGTCAGGAAGAGAGAGACAGAGAAAGTTCAGCAAGAGAGGGAGGGTGTCAGGGAGAAAGAGAGAAGAGTGAGTGAGAGAGAGAGAGAACAAAAGGGTATCAGTATAGATAGATAGAGAGAGAAAGAGGAGGGATAGAGAGAAAGAGGAGGGATTGAGGCAGAGATAGAGTGGCTCATGTAGAGAGAGAGAGGGTGTTGGAGCGAAAGAGGGTGTTTGGGAAACTGAGGGAATGAGAGAAAGAGAGAGGGGAAAGCAAAAGAGAGTGTCAGGGATAGCGAGAGAGTGGGTGAGAGAGAGACACAAAGAAAGGAGCAAGAGAGAAATGTTGTCAGGGAGAAAGAGAGAGCAAAAAAGAGAGAATCCAGAGGCAGAACTCCTTCCTAACCCCAACAGGAGCCAAATCCTGCAGGAGTAAGCACCAATCACAACAGTGAGCCAGGCAGTATGGAGGCAGCTTTGGGGAATTTCTACCAACAAACTTCAGCAATCAGGTCACTGCCCTGCCGGAGTCACATGCTGGGAGGAGAAAGGAGGTACCACACAGGGTAGGAGCTTCAATGCCAGAGGCAGCGATCACCCAGCTCTGGGTAGTATTGGTGAAAGCAGGAGATGAGAGGTCAGTGGGTGTGCACAGTGATGGCAGTGAGAGGAGTAGCAAGGGAGGTCAGCACAGGCTGCAAGCATGATTGGACAATACAGATGGCCTGGCAGTGAAAGAATGGAGAGCACTCACCTCACACGATGCACAGCTTGGACCTGTCCTCTTTTTATGTGGTCTATCTCTGTCTCTGCCTCTATTCTTCCCTGTTCTGGACTCTCTGGATTTCCTTTGCCTCTTGGAACACTATATTGTAACAGGTTTTTAATTTCTGGGTGTGATAGTCCTCGCCGTTCTTCTTTCCTGGGAGCAGTTCTGAGTTCTTGATTTCATTTTTAGCTGATTTTGGTCCCGAATTCCCATTAGCTGCATCTCTCAGAGTTCCAAATTGTGGGTTCCAGCTCTGAGTTCCTGGATTCAGGTTCCGGGGTTGAGCTCTCCACGATTAGTTCCAGAATCCTATAGCTGTGTATTCCAGTTCCATATTCTTTCCCTGATCCTGGTCTAAAGATTCCTTTACTCCTGCCAGTGCTACTCTGGGTTCTGGTATTTTCTAAATTAGAGAGGTTTAAACTTTAATCAAGGCTGCCAGTTTTAGCTTCATTCTTGTTCCAGCTAGACCTATGGGTCATCAACAAATACAGATGACCGTGACACCATATACCCTATGACTGATGTAGTAAGCCTACTCTGGTTGCTCCTTATGAACAATACAGTATGTGGCTATTTGGTGGAATGAGGTAATTCAGTCGCAAATGTTAAAGCTTGCAAATTTGTATTTACATTGCTATTTCATGCCTAATTTAGGCAAGTAAGAATACAGTTATAATAATCTTTTATTTATTTTATTATTTATAAACAGTTTCTTTTATAGCACAGCATATTTCATTGTGCTTTACAATTGGAAACAGCAGTGATAGAACAAACCAGGTAATAACAGACAGACATAGTGGTAGGAAGGCCCTGCTCACAAGCTTACAATCTAAAGGGAGATTGATATACAAGGACAGGTGTTATCTATTGCAAAATGGTCCAGCCAGATTGGTGGACTGTATGAATTAGTCACACAGCAATGTTGACCACCGGCGCAGACATTACCGTTATGTTATTCTGTCATACGAGCTGGTAACCAGTGGTGCCGAGAGAGGGAGGGAGGGTTCTAATTACCCAGGCCCAGGTCTGATGAAGGGGCCCAGTGGGGGCCCACTTCTACTCCCTTACATGGCAGCAGCTGCTGAAGCTTTCATCTTCAGCCCAGCACACGTTGCTGTGTACTGGGCTGCAGTGTGGCGATGGAGGTGCTTAAAATATTTTTTTTTCTGTATTTTTTCTAAGGGTGCATGGCCACGTCTCCTGTGATTAGGCCACACCCCCTGAAAAGTACCTGGGCCCAGCCATGCCCTCTACTGCCCTTCTGGTAACTAGTCTGTGTATAATACAGAACTGAAAAGACAATCAGATATTTGTAATATATTATATCTTCAAACTTAATTGATAGTGGAATTGGAAAAATATATTGGAAATGATAAATCCATATATAAAATGTAGCATAGGCACAATAATTATTCTATGTTATAGTGGATAAAGTAGAGAGTTAAATTTTCTTTCTGTCCGTATATACACTAGATAAGAACAGGACAAACTTCCCGCTGTTTTATTTGTGAAGCTATTAAAGAACCTGCTGGAAAGATGGATATGACAAGGCAATCATTTAACCTGAAAGATTAGAGTTTTTGATGAGCAATTAAAGAGTACCCACATACAGATTGCAGCAATCATTAAGTACACTCCTCACACTATGCAATTTTACTATTATTGATTATGGAAATATATCAAATTAAGTGCACATAGGTAAAGTTTGAAAGCCACAGGAGACTCAGAAGAATATTCATTAAAACTATGATGCATATGATTTAAAATGAAAAATGAAGATATCTCGCTAAATTAGCTCATGACCAATACTTTTCATATTAGTGCACTGTGAATATAATATTAAGTGTACACTGCACACAGATCCTGAAGTAGACATTGAAATTTAAGCCATTTCCTAGTCAAAACTGCTTGACTAAATATTAAATAGCAAAATAAAAACATGCCTCACTGAAATTTGTTAAGCAATGTTTTCAATATATGTATTCCCTGCACAAACGTATACTAAATCAATACTATACAAAACCATACAGTGTTAGTACATCATCATAATTTATAATCAACATTTGCAATGAATCTCGTAAATTATTTTGTTGGTGCTTCTTAATATAATTGGGTTAACATTATATATTCCTGCAACACAATATTAAAATGCTACCTGGCTTTAAAAGTGTGTTCCAGAAGTATGCTGTAATTGCTTTTTAGACATAAATAAGTTGGAATAAGCATTGTTCTATGTACAGTATGGCTATATACACAGATGCCCATATGCTGAGACGTAAACATATCATTATCTGTCCAGCTCTGAACTGATTAACATATGCACCATGTTTACATCATATTTACATTTGATATCCGTTCACCTACAGTACATCAACCCAGAATGTGTAAGTGCATATAACATAAGGTACTATAATTTGTGCATTTATTTTGCAGTGTAAACCTAATTTGAGAATGAACACGATTCAACACTGCCTACATAATATTATTCCTGAAATCAGTAATGATAAATTAACACGGATACTAAACATTTAATAGCATATGAGAGCTATGTAGTAAAACACAACAGCAATCTTAAAGTGCAATAAATAACTCTCAACACCACCTCCCTCTTATCATGTCTACAAGATGACTCCCCCATCAAGGGTGTGTCGCTGACCTCCAGTTACGATTATGTCAGCCAATGCCCTGGAGAAGAGAGTATACCACAGTTCTGATCTGATGCTCACTCTCATCACCAGGAACCAAAACAAAAAAGAGGGAGGGTAGGACAGGATGTCTTAAAGAAGAGGCACTAGTCAGGCGAACATTCCTCAATATAGAATCTAATTCAACCCCTTTCCTCTTCCCTGCTACTTCATTAAGTTAACTAAACTCGGAAAAGACCATTGCCTGATTCATGTACAGTCCCCAAATGCCTCAGGGTTTAACTCCCAACAGGCCTTCTGGTATATAAGGCTGCCAAGAGTGGCTACAAAGCACAGTACTGGAGGTTGAGAGCTTGGCTAAATTTGAGAATGTATTTCCATGCCCCTCATAAAAAATGCAAAGTTTGCATGACTGCTCAGTGGGTTATTGGTGGCTGTACGTGGGGACATCTGTACCCATCAGCAGCGCTGCAAAGGTGCAAAGGGAACAATGTGCCCTTTTGCAGTTATTTCAGGCTCAGGCCACCTTCGGGCATCTCCAACAAGCCCATACCTGGGTTATCAGTAACTACTTACCCCACTCACTCCTTTCTTGGGGTAAATTACCATTATGAACTGTTTGGGTTTATTTTGAACATAATTATTATATTATTATGTATGTTTTGATTGTCTATGTACTGTGCTGGGCATTGTTACTGTTCTATGATGGCATCATTTTTAAGCAATGAACATTTTTGTCCTTCACTATTAACAAATCATTATGTATGTATGTATAGGTATTCTGTAATACTGTAGGTCACATTAATCATGATTTGAAAAAGAATTACTGTAAAAGAAAAAAAATATTTCATGAACATAATTTAGAAAAAATTGTATTTAAAAAAAATATATATAAATGCATTCTTTATGATTTCAACATATTACAGAAAGGATGAAGCACATCTGTCAATTAAAGAAAGGGAAAATATCAGTATAGAAATAATATATTTTAATATATGAAACTATTTAAATATTCCCAAAGTATATAGTACAGTATACTGTATATGTTGAATATTTTTTGCACATACTTTTAAAAAAAATAAAAACTATATCTTTAATACAACTTTTGAACTGTGAAATCTTTATTAATAGGCTTATACACAAAAAGCAACAAATATATAGTTCCACTTTACAGGTCAGACCCTATGGACAAATTATGCAAAAACCTCTATGATTTATTGCATTTAGGGGGTAATTCCAAGTTGATCGCAGCAGGAAATTTTTTAGCAGTTGGGCAAAACCGTGTGCACTGCTGTGGAGGCAGATATAACATGTGCAGAAAGAGTTAGATTTGGGTGGGTTATTTATTTTCTGTGCATGGTAAATACTGGCTGCTTTATTTTTACACTGCAATTTAGATTGCAGATTGAACTCACCACACCCAAATCTAACTCTCTCTGCACATGTTATATCTGCCCCCCTGCAGTGCACATGGTTTTGCCCAACTGCTAAAAATGTTCCTGCTGCGATCTACTCAGAATTACCCCCTTAGACTAGAGATTTGCGGCAGACACTTTTCTGGTTTTGTGTTTTGGTTTTGGATCTGGATCTCCGCTCGCGTTTTGGATCTGGATTGGTTTTGGCAAAACCACCCTTTCGGGTTTTGGATCTGGATGTTTTTTGAAAAAACATAAAAACAGCTAAAATAATAGCATTTGGAGGTAATTTTGATCCTATGGTATTATTAACCTCAATAACATTCATTTCCACTCATTTCCAGTCTATTCTGAAAACCTCACAAAGCTAAGCGACACAAGTGGGCGGCACAAACACCTGGCCCTTCTAGGAGTGGCACTGCAGTGGCAGACAGGAAGGCAATTTTAAAAACTAGGCACCAAACAGTACATAATGCAAAGGAAAAAAAGAGGTGCAAGATGGAATTGTCTTGGGCTCTCCCACCCACCCTTATGTTGTTTAAACAGGACAAGCACATTTTAATAAACCCATCATTTCAGTGACAGGTGGTCCCCCTGAAAGAAGCTTGCCAAGTTCTCCGAATCATAGCTAGCTTCAAACATACCACCTCCAGTGGCAAACACAGGATTTCTAGAGGGGGGTTTCCAAATGCAATCCATAATCTACTACTCTGTGGAGCAAGTGCAGGAGTCTGGGGGAGCGGTAGAAGAACCTAGTAACAATGCTGAACATTGGTACTTTTCATACATTGTGTAGATAGTGTATGTAATACAGTATTAATATTTAACACTATAGATTGTCTATAGCATAGACAGTATTAAACATAATAACCAATATAAATAAGATAAGTGGTCAGGAAGAGGTTAACATACCATAATAATTAAATACATAAACATAATAGAACCAGTAGTAGACAGCAGAGTGCGCTTTCTAAGCACACATTCTCCCACCTCATGGAAAGGCTTCTGTCTCTTCTTTCTGGCAGCTACCTTCATATTATATACCATTGCTATTATTGCTATAATTTGAGACACTTGCCAAGAGGATGGGGGTTTCCAGGCAACCAGAAACCCCCCTTGCGTTTGCCTATGACCTCCTTCTTTGATGACTTTTCACATTATGAGAAGAGGTAAGAGGAAGAGAACAGTGTCAAGAAGGTGATTAAAATTTAGAAAGATACACACAATCAGGAACAACACACAGGCTTTCACCTCCACTCCTATATTGGTGTGGAATGGAAAGAACTTCAACCAAGCAAATATATAATGAATTACCACATTACTGGACAAACTGAAAAACTAGGAGCCAAAGCCTTCAAAATTGTATCCCCTCTCCATTTTCAGGGATTAAGATAATCTCTGATTTAATGCTGGGATGCAAATAAACTGGTGTTACCAAAGGATCAAGATTGGATATTTTATCCTCCACAGAGTCTGGAGACTTACAGTATTTTGTGAAACTCTTGTGTGTGTTTTTTTCTTCCATATTTTTAATTGCATTTTTATTTACATATTTTGTGGCAGATGCCTTATTCTTTTTTCACCGCTCATAGTTACATGCATGTGAGCAAACCTGTGTTTCCCAGTTAAACGCATATGAGCATACAGTACCTGTGTGACTTCTTTATTTTTTTCATATTTATTTTTTAAATAAAGCAGCCCCTTAGATGTTTTAGCAGCCCCTCCTGAGCCCCCACATCAGCCTTGGATGAGTCAAGTGGAGTTAGGGTGGGTTCGGTACAGTACTAAGCAGGATTGTGCAGTAAATATTTTGTTATTGAGCCCCGGCCCTAGTGGAGCTTACCCCTCTACAGTTGAAAATCATTTCATACTATAAGTAGGTCTGTGGGAGGAAGCAATTCTAACCTCTGTGGCCACAGCATGCCTCAGCCTGGCAAGCCAGACATCTTCCTGGCTGTAAACCACCATGAGACTCCATACTGAGCCTTATTTAGTAACTGTGCCTCACAGGAGCTCCTGGCCCATCTAGTGCTACAGTGCAATGGAAAGCTGATGCAATACAAGACCACTAAAACTCTGTTCTTGTAACACCGTGAGGTCTTGCGATAACCCTACGCAGCCCTTAGGAAAAGAGCCCTGTACAACAATGCGCATATATAATATTCAAACAAACCACATAATTTAGGTGTCAATGGACTGCTTATGCTATTACCCAAAGTTTCTGATCTCGACAATGACTAATGATGAATGCGCTGCAAGTGACATATAAGGGAGGATGTTCCTAGGTGGTTAACGTCCTTATTCCTACTTATTATGGATTGACAAAGGCAACAGATAGCTTGACACCTGTGTTCCGGATTTGTGGAGAAATAATTCCACACCAAAGAAGTGGCTTTTTTTGTATGTTGCCCAGGCATGACAATGTTTTTTTTCATCCCATGGCCAACAGCTGTCTCCACTGGTGCCTTATTCAAACAAACCACATCACCATCAGAATCCTCATCGTCAACTTCCTCCTCAGCGCTAGCTACACCCATATCCTCATCATCCTGGTGTACTTCTACAGTGACATACTCAATCTCAATATCAGCAACTGGACTGGTGGTGCGCTTCCCAGCACTTGCAGAGGGCATGCAAATGGTGGCAGTTGCCTCCTCTTCCCATACAGTGTTGTGAAGGACAGGTCTATACATTGCAACCTTGGAAAGTGCCAGCAACCCTGCATTTTCACCTGTAAATTTTTTTCACAGCACCCCTGTATTTTACAGCATACAGGACCAGTGTACTTTTATTTTAACAGCAGCATACCTGTATTTTTACAGCATACCGGACCAGTGTACATTTATTTTAACAGCAGCACCCCTGTATTTTTTACAGCATATAGGACCGGTGTACTTTTATTTTAACAGCAGCACCCCAGGATTTTATAGCATACAGGGCCAGTATATTTTTATTTTTAACAGCAGCACCCCATCATTTTGACAGCATACAAGACAGGGCCAGTGTACTTTTATTTTAACAGCAGCACCACTGTATTTTCAAAGCATACAGGACCAGTGTACTTTTATTTTAACAGCAGCACCCCAGAATTTTTACAGCATACAGGGACAGTATATTTTTATTTTTAACAGCAGCACCCCAGAATTTTGACAGCATACAAGACAGGGCCAGTGTACTTTTATTTTAACAGCAGTACCACTGTATTTTCAAAGCATACAGGACCAGTGTACTTTTATTTTAACAGCAGCACCCCTGTATTTTACAGCATACAGGACCAGTGTACATTTATTTTCACATAAGCAACCCAGAATTTCTACAACATACAAGACAAGTCCAGTGTACATTTAACAGCAGCACCCCTGTATTTTTACAGCATACAGGACTAGTGTACTTTTATTTTAACAGCAGCACCCCTGTATTTTTACAGCATACAGGAACACTGTACTTTTATTTTAACAGCAGCACCCCTGTATTTTTACAGCATATAGGACCAGTGTACTTTATTTTAACAGCAGCACCCCTGTATTGTTACAGCATACAGGACCAGTGTACATTTATTTTCACAGCAGCACCCCAGATTTTTTACAGCATACAAGACAGGGCCAGTGTATTTTTATTTTAACAGCAGCACTCCTGCATTTTAAAGCATATAGGACCTGTGTACTTTTATTTTAACAGCAGCACCTATGTATTTTTACAGCATACAGGACCAGTGTACATTTATTTTATCAGCAGCACCCCAGAATTTTACAGCATACCGGACAGGGCCAGTGTAAGTTTATTTTCACTGCACCATTTAAATTTTAGAGTCAGCATCCCTGTATTTTCACAGCATACAGGAGAACAGTGCTCCTGCACCCTGTACAACACAGTTCCATTCAGGACATCAACACCCATGTACAGCTGCAGCAACCCTAACAGCACATGAAACACCAGTGACAGCCAGAACAGCACCCCTAACAGCACACGTACACCTCAGTGACAGGAGCAGCACCCCTATAGAACACCCACTGACCCCACCCGATGCCACCACCTACAGAGAGAGACAGAGGTCTGTCTCCCTCACTCTACAAGTCCGGAGTGAATATGGTGGTGACATATGGCTCCTTATATGGAATCCTAAACCCACAAGAATCCAACAGCAGGATGATGACATTTTGCCTCGTTCTGGGATCTAAGTCTGGCGAGAAGTCCCAAGCCAGACTCGGATTCTGGCTCGGAACGTGATGTTTGGGGGGTTTTGGTTCTCTGGTAAGTAACCACATCATGTACAGTACTTATACAAAACAGAAAGTTTTAACACCAACCAGGGTGCTCTAATTAATGGGATGAGTGTATGTAATACAGTGTTAATAAATGAAATTCAGTATACCAAAACAAACAGTTTCCAGTGTCCCATCAATGTCACTTTCAATGAGTGCATAGTCCTTGTGTTCCCATATATGCATTCACCAAAATTGACTTTGATGGGTCTCTGGAAACAGTTTTGGTATACTGCATTTCATTTATTAACACTGCATTACATACACTCATCCCATTCTTTAGAGCGCCCTGGAGGGTGTTAACACTTTCTGTTTTGTATATTGTTACCCTTGTATGTGATTGGTGGCACATTCATGTTGGCACCCACTGTAGCTGCTCTAAAGTGCGCTGGTATTATATCTTATTTTTATATAGTGCATATACAGTACATATTACTGACCCCTTACTCCCTGAGGTTAATAGCCATCCAATGTATATATTAGTGGTCCCCACCTACTGTGGTAAGAAGCCACACTATGGGGTCCCATCAGGGTCAGTGCTAGGGTTTTCTGCTCCCCCCTGCAAATAATAAATTTGCTCCATCCCATACTTTACGAAGGGACAGCGGGAGCTTTTGGCATGCACCAAAAATGTGGTGTGGCTTCTCAAGGTAGGGGCATGCAACACAATAGTACCCCCATTTCAAATTATGCCACACAGTAACACAATTTTATTCATATTACACTGCACATAGTACTGCTGCTTATACAAGGAATGCCCTCAGTAGTAATTCCACTTATTCACATAATGCCCCCAGAAGTAGTTCTGCTTATACACACAATGCCCCAGAAGTAGTGCCACTTATACACATCATGCCCCAAGTAGTAGTGCCGGTTATACACATAATGTCCCAGTAGTGCCACTTATACACATAATGCCCCCAGAATTAGTGCCGCTTATACACAAAATACCCCCAGTAGTAGAGCCCACTACACACATAATGCCCACAATTGTAATGCCACTTATATATAGTCCCCACAGAAGTAGAGTCCCTTATATGATAATGCCCCCAGTAGTGCTGCTGCTTAAACACATAATGCCCCAGTAGTGCTGCCACTTACACATAATGCCCCCTGTAGTGGTGCCACTTTTACAGATAATGCCCACAGTAGTAGTGCTGCTTACACATAATGTCCCATGTAGCAGTGCTGCTTAAATACATAATGCCTTATGTAGTAAAGCTGCTTATACACATAATGCCCCTGTAGTAGTGCTGCTTATATACATAATGCTCCCTATAGTACCGCCACTTATACACAAAATGCCCCTATTAGTAGTGCTGCTTATACACATAATGCCCCCCGGTAGTAGTGCTGCTTTTACACATAATGTCCCTGTAGTAGTGCTGATTACACAAAATGCCCCTTGTAGAAGTGCTGCTGATGCACATTATTCCCACAAAGTCACACATGCACACAAAGATATACCCACACACAGACATACACACATATTCAGGTACACACACATACACAGATACACAAACACTTTCTCTCACACATACATAGTTCCTTCAAACTGACACAGAGGAGGGGGAGAGAATGCTTCAAGCTGCTGGCACCACTGCCTGTTATAGAGTGTGACAGGCACAGCAGCTGGCAGCAGGAAAATCAGCAGAGATGCAGAGCAGGGAGAGCACCTCTCCAGCATGGGGCCACCCTGCTCAGCATCTATTATAAGGGGTCTGGGTACCATGTTCTGAACTTGAGCCCATAGTTAGATATATAGATATGTAACTGGACCTTGCCCACCTGGTGGACAGGCAGACCACCATATACAGTGTGGACACTGCCAGACCATGCAACCTGTACTACAAGCATATACCTGGTGCTGTCATTAATCAAAGTGGGAGCAGCTTATCTCGGAGGATTTGATACTAATAACCTCAAACAGAAAAAAACACCAACATATGAGACTGCGCTTCTCACTTTGATCACAATTGTATCAAATATATAATAATAACAACATATGCAATACAAATACCAGCCAGTATTATCAAATTACATTACACAAGATAAATACAGATATTAAACTTAAATTCAGCATACCAAATGAGTCCATAAAACTTAGCAGCCTGAGTGAACACTGAGATCTCCACACCAATAATTTTCCTTGTCAGGTGTCTACAATACAGATGTTATATTATATCTCAGTCCCAGTGGAGTTTCCACTCAAAATACTTCCATCTTTGTATCCATATGGAATAATGGGTTAATAAAGCACAGTCAATTTAGTATGCAGCTTTTTCCAAATTAATAGCACAGTCAGTTTAGTATGCAGCTTTCTCCAGATTAGTAGTACTTTAAAAGCAGTTAGTAATTCATTAGTGTGCACACATACAATAGCAGCATTGAGACTAAATAGGATCCAACCAGTGCTTAGGTGCACTATGCAATGCTCCCAAAAGTAATACCTCTCCCTGCTGCTGTTATAGCAAGCAGCCTTGCCTGGGATCACATGTTAGTATGCAGACTCCTGCTTTCCTCCCCTTAGCACTGAGGTAAGAAGTGTTAAGATGAAGCAGATAAATGCTGCAATTCTTAGGATAAATATCCTGTCCTGTGACATATGCATTTCCCCACCTCCAGACTGGTATCAGCAGCTTCCTTGGTGTCAGAGATGACACCACTGGGCACTTACCATCTATGCCAGGGTTCCTATGGCCAGGTCCAGGTAGTACCCTCTCCCCAAGTCCCCATCCAGGTTATCCGCCATTGCCATGAAGTTTATCTCACCGGCAGCATTGTACCACATCCCAGGGCTCACAGTGGCTAGCTGACAGGGAGCACATGTCTGCTATGAGTGCTGCAGATCCATCATGCTCTGGTCACAGGATCTTGGTGTGTGGTCTAAAGCTGTGGCCATGCCCCCTTCCTACACTCCAACCCCCCTTCTAGAGTACAGCCAGCAAAGCCATTGTACAGTACACTGAACCTGTGTGGGGCACATCTGAGCTGGCCTATCATGTCCCTTTTCCCGGACCCAGTAAGTGCTAGACAGGGAGCAGCGTGCATTGAGGCAGCCCGGGCCCTATAGCAGCTGCCTACCCTGCACATATGGTAGTTACAGCACTGGCCATAGTGCTTATTACATATATACAGTACTTGAATATATGATAGATTATGACATTTTATGGGTTCATTTACTGCGAACTACTATATTCTATTAATACCTCTCTATTTCCTTCATAATCTAATAATAATGAGAATTATTATATTATTTTTATTATTAACATTATTAATATTATTATTATTATCTCTAATAACAATAAAGTGCTGCCATATTGTACTGTTCTGTATAATAAGGAAGTCATGACACACAATACATTCAAGGATATGAAACAGATGTTAAATATGACACTTCAAATAATCTTCAAAACCAATAAAATAGAAAAACACGTGATACATACTTTAACATAAAAGTAGCTGCTGGTAGAAAAAGTGCATGTACAGTATTATTGTTAGATTTCATTATCAGCTAATAAAGCAGTCCTTGATGACTGGCATTTCTGAGCAGGTGCCATTTTTGAAGCATGGTTGGAACATGGACAGAGAGCAGACTGTGAATACATGAAACATTTTAGCAGTCACTGTAGAAATCAGTTGCTGTCAATCAGTGGCGGATCTTGCCACGGGCAAGCGGTACTTTTTCCCGGGGCGCTGCCTTCCGGAGGGCGCCGATGCCATCCAGAGGGAGCCGCACCAGGGCAGGATCCGCCACTGTGCCCCGCTGTGCCCCTCCCGCGTTGAAGGGAACCAGACGCGTAGCGTCTAGTTTCCCTTCATTGAGAGGACCTTAGTTGTGCGGTGCGCGATGATGTCATTGCGCACCGCACAGCAAAGGTCCTCTCCATGAAGGGAAACTAGACGCTACGGTCTAGTTTCCCTTCATGTAGAGGACCTTTGCTGTGCGGTGCGCAATGACGTCATCACGCATAGCATAGTGGCACAGACACTAGGGGTCATAATTGACCTCTAGTGTCTATGCTGTTCTATGGGAGAGACGTAATAACGTCTCTCCCATAGATCGAGGAGAGGAGAGGAGAAGAGCGGCGCCGCCGGCGGAGGAGGTCTGCAGCGGTCTGGATCAGGAACGGGGATGGTAAGTATACTTTTTTTTATTTTATTTTTTCTTTCAGTGTCGCTACAGGGGGCATAAATGGGGGCGTAACTGACCACGCCCCCATTTGAAGCCATGCCCCTATACTTTGCCCGGGGCGCCACAAGGCCAAGAACAGGCCCTGCTGTCAATCATACTGTAACTGTGCTTCACCATTTATGTCAACTGAATCTCTTTCCTCTTCTTGCTTACAGGCTTGTGGTTATCATCCAGATTGAAGTAGCTGTTGGGGAAAGGTCAGTCAAAAATATACACTTGACACAAGTTATTTAATTTAAAGGGCATTTTATTAGTATTATTGCTAAGCCTTTGTATAATTCTAGTAAATATATTATCTATTTTAGATCAACTCATAAAATATTGACTAACTTGATAATTCCACTTATATCTTTGGATTTACTGTATATGCAAGTTTTATGTATCACAAACAGCATTTGTTACTTAAAACAGTAACAGTTAAAAATGAGTCTGTATGTCCAACTGTTTTTCTCCAAACTATAAGTCATCACTAATTGCTAGTTACTTTAGGAAAATGACAGCCTATTTTAACAGACCCTTGGGATGTGGTATTTACAATCTTCTCCTATGAAACTTAATATGGTATACGAGCAGAAAATATGTTATGCAAATATCTGTTAAATGTCAATTAAATGTATCTACATAACATGATGTCTTGGACAATAGAGTATTTTTCTACTTTCTGTAAAGTAAAATCATCTAAACGCAGCATTTAACACGAAGGTCAAGAGTTTATAGAATGACAAATTGCTATTCCAAAATACTTCTTAAGGTCATGACCACTTTGAATTAAAAATATGTACCATTTTTCACTACAATACCTCTAGGAGAGGAATAGCATTGAAATGATGCAGTTTGGCCAGCATGTCATTATACTGTACATAGATAGTTTATATTTACCAATTATTTACTTTTTTTCTGTAGATATTTTAAGAGCTCAATTTTGTTAATGCCAAATATTAGAAAAAGGGAATATACAGTGAAGGAATGTGTGAGCAAATATTTTGAGCCACATTTTAGAGATAAAAAATATGTGAAATCTAGTTTGGCGACTGTGCATGATCCTGGCTGAACTCAGACAATTTTTTAAATGGCCAATCACTTTCAAGATATGGTTTTGCCTTGTAAGTGATTGCCCCTTTAAAAAAAAAAATGTTAGAGTTCTGCTGACATCCCGCATCATTAGATCTGGCCCCAAATGTAACCCAATAGTTTATGTGCAGGTCTCCTTCTGCGAGATTGCTGCCAGTGTCCCATTGCAACTGTTTGGTTGCTTGGTGAGGGTGGCGTTACCTGCATTTCAGAAAACGGGGGGGGGGGGGGGGTTGCCAGACTCATCATCTGGGAGTGGCAAGGCCAGTGTCCACATCTACTGATGCAGATTTACTGGCCTCGCAAGTGGCCATTCTGAGTTACTGTAGCTTAGACTTATTTAGATAGCCAATGCTGCACTATCACAACTGATTCTGATTGTGATCCAATGCTGTGTCTTTGGTTGCAGCACTTATTATTATTATTATTATTATCATCATCATTTATTTATATGGCGCCACATGGGATCCTCAGCGCCCAATTACAGAGTAAACAAATAAGCAAAACGTGAAGACAGTGAATTACAGTTCAATATAATATAGGACAAGTAGAGGGTATAAAAATATACAGTAGCTGTGTCAGTAAACAACACTGAAATAAGTATCAGGGTGTCAAAAAGCCGAAGGATTTGGTGCCCTCAAAGGGAGTATTGAAAAGAGACGCAAAAGCACGTGAGAGAAGAAGACCCTGCTTGTGAGAGCTTGCATTCTAAAGGGGAGGGCAACGGACACACAGTTGGTCTTGAGAGCCCGTTTGAAGTTTAGCGGTGGAGAGTCTGAGGGGGAGAGGTAGAGAATTCCAGAAAATGGGAGCAATACAGTACATGCAAAATCTTGGAAGTAGGAGTGGGAGGAGGTAATCAGAAGGAATGAGAGGTGACGTGCATTAGCAGAGCGAAGAGGACGGGCGGGAGTGTAAAGGGAGATAAGGTCAGAGATGTAACTGGGAGAGGAGTGGGTTAGGGCTTTGTAAGTGAGTGTGAGAATCTTGAAATGGATTCTGAAGGGGAAGCCAGTGAAGGGCTAGTAAGAGATGGGAAGTGGATGTAGTGCATTTGGTGAGGAAGATGAACCGGGCAGTAACACTGAGGATAGATTGGAGGGGAGAGATGTATGTGTTAGGGATGCCAGTTAGGAGGAGATTACAGTAGTCCAGTCTGGAGATGACCAGTGAGTGGATAAGGGTTTTAGTTGCATCCTGGGTGAGAAAACATGGAAATGTTTTTGAGATGAAATGTGAGAGGTGCTGAATGTGTGGTTTGAAGGAGAGGGAGGAGTCAAAGATTTCTCTAAGACAGCGCACTTGGGGGCTAAAGGAGATCTGAGATACTGGTATGAGTCATGTTTTTCCTTCAGATATCTCCTGCAGGCATTAGCTTATTTTAACAGAGCAGCTGGGTCCAAAGACACAGTTGCTGTTCAAAAGCGCCAATGTCTGAATCGAGCACTCAGTTACCCCTTTTTGGGGATCTATGATGGTTTCCCCACTGCTTCATGTACTTCTCCCAAGTCACATTTTGAAGAAAAATAGTGCAACCTTGCTGAGAATGCCACAAATTGGCAATTCTTATTGAATCTTGCATTTCTCAGGTGCATGCATTTGTGCAATGTATGTGAGTTTCATGAAACAAGCTCGCTTTTGTAATCTTGCTCCTAATTAAATCAACCTCTAAATATTGTATCACCTTTTAACCTTAGGTGAGTAATGGCACCTTAACTCTACAAAATCATCATTCATATAAGATAATTTGTTTTAATAAAGAGTAATAACGCATCAAAACCATAATGCAATGTGAGTCATTTAATTATAAACATCCTATACAGTATTCTTTAAGATACAAATGCCTTATGATATAAATAAACTAGATACAATTTTGTGTGTACATCATCTGCTAAGCAGCAAGGGTTTGACAGGTACATCGCATCTTCAGGTCAAACTTATCTGAGGATATCGTCAAAGACAGCATACTCCTGTGTGTGGCCACTGACAATATATCTCTAGGTCTTTTGCAAGATTGCACAGTGTGTACACACTATGGGGGTTATTCAGAGTTGTTAGCAAACAAAAAAGCACACTAATGGGCAAAACCATGTTGCACTGCAGGTGGAGCAAATGTAACATGTGCAGAGAGATTTAGATGTGGGTGGGTTATATTGTTTCTGTGCATGGTAAATACTGGCTGCTTTTAATACTGCTATTTAGATTTCAGTTTGAACATACCCCACTCAAATCTAATTATCTGTGCACATGTTACATCTGCCCCACCTGCAGTACAACAATAGTGTGTTTTTTTTGTTTGCTAACAACCCTGAATAAGGCCCTATATCATTTGTCCGGGAGTTCAAGGGAAATTTGGACAACCATTTTGTTGTTTGCACATTGTCTAATTTGTTTTAAGATTAAAGGTTCCTGCTACAATGTGACTAGGGAAAGCATATCATTGTGCTGTTATACTCCCTGAACTAAGGGGCAGAGAGGGTAATTCAGAGTTGATCATAGATGTGCTAAATTTAGCACATCTGCAATTAGTTTCACAGACATGCGGGGGGACGCCCCACTTTTCTGCCCCCCCCCCTCCCTCCACCACACACATACAGAGGTACAAAAGCATTGCATGGTGGCAATGCATTTGTACCAAGCGAATAGCTCCCTGCCTGCGCAGCTCCTGCGCTCTGGCAGGGAGTTACCCACTGCATCCTTGGTCGCAGCGGCTGAGTGTGACGTCACGCAGCCGCCGCGGCCCACCCCCCAACTGTCCAAACATGCCTCTGTTGTCTGGACAGCGCCCCGCCAATGACGTTCTAATGACGTTGGCATGCCCCCTCCCACACCACGATCGCCTCTGCCTGTCAATCAGGCTGAGGTGATTGCAGCCCAGAGATGCTGATAGCATCTCACTGGGCTCCCGAAGTGCACACATGCAGTGCGGTCGCTGTGCGTGCACACTACACAAAAAAATTCAGACTGCAATCACTGCCGCTGCAGCAATCCAGTCTGAATTAGCCCCAGAGTCTGTTGTACTACATTGCACATTTTTTCCACTTATTATGGTATGCTAATTCTGCTTGCATAGAATAGCTAGTCTAGCTGCATGTCGTTTGGCTGTGTTACATGGAAAACCCCTACTACTTCAGGGTTATTAATCATCCCTTAATTTCTTCAAAAGCAGGTGAAAATTAATGTTTTTCTTACTTTTGTAGAAATAACGTCTCAGGGCCATTCATTATAAAGGTAATGCAGGATAGCACTGATATCTTATGCAGGGCTGTTTCTAGACAATTTGTTCCCAGTGCGAGAAAAATGTGCCCCCACCCCATTGACATTCAAATGTGCCCCCCACTATAGATTTAAAAAACATAAGCCTGCAGGCACGCTCCCGACGAGGAGGTGTAGTCTTGCTAAAATGGGCATGGCCTCACAGGAAAAAAATACTTTACACACCAGTTTTTGACCCTGCACTAACAGTCCTTGGCCACCACAGGGAAACAAAAATTCCACAATATTAAGCCTCACACAGTAATGCTCCTTGCACCATATTATGCCCCCTGCACCATATTATGCCACACATCGCAATGCCCATGATACATTATTCCCTACAGTAAAGCTTCTAATTTCTTTTAAATTATCTCTTTGTTGCCAAGGGTTTGACATGCTGGGTGTAATGCTTGTTTCCAGGGGTATCATACGCTGGGTGTCATGCTCATTGCCAGAGGTTTCATGAGCTGGGTGTCTTGCTCATTGCCAGGGGTTTTATGCTCTGGGATCCATGCTCGTTGCACTGGGACGGGTGTCATGCTCGTTACCAGCGGTGTGTAATGTTAATTGCCAGGGGTGTTTAATGCTAGTTGCCAGGGGTGTGTAATGTTTGTTGCCAGGGGTAATGCTCATTGCCAGGGGTGTGTAATGCTCATTGTCAGGGGTGTGTACAGCTAGCGCCAGCCTGCCAGCTCCCCTGCTCCCCCTCACCATAGTACTCCACTTGGGGGTGAAGTTCATAGCAATGTCATGCCGCAAACGCGTCATTCCATGTAACGGCACTGTCCGAGTGAAGTACTATGACAGGGAAGAGGGGGAGCAGTCTAGGGACTGGGAACAGTGCTGCTGCGAGCACCTTGTGCAGTTGCACGGCTCACCTGCCACTAGAAACGGCAATGATCTCTTGTTTGCACTGCATCCTACCTTTGCATATTGTAATTACATTTCATTATTTGTATTTTTATAATTTTACCAGTATCCCTTATTGCATAATGAACACCATTCTTCAGATCATTGCATCTAATTGGGGTTATTGAAACATAGAAGTGGTTATGCTGTTTGTCTAAATTTGGTGAAAGAAGCATCATAGTGAAGGCAGAACAGGTTGTAAAATATAGTTCTACAAATTAGTATTTACCCTATAATTCAGTGACACTGCCTCCTTAACTATTGTATTGGCAGGGCACATTTACCACCAATCTTCTTTCAGGGTGTGAATTAACAGATCAACAGTCAGAAGGTCCACACCATATGGTCGACAGTTAATAGGGCGACAGGTACAAAAGATCGACAGGTACAAAAGATCAACAGGGTAAATAAGTCAACATGATAACAGTCAAAATTAAAATGGTTGACACAAGTTTAGTTTGGATTTTTGGATGTCTTTTTGATGATTTAACCATATGTGATCCAGCTTAGTAGAAACATGCACCCTCACGGGCTCGCTTTGCTCTCTACAGTTCGGGCAAGGTGGCTCAATTCACTTACCACAAGGTTACTAAAGGTAATAGATGGTGACATAGATTGTAAATTAATCAAAAGTTGGAAAAAACTAAAAACAATGTGTTGACCATATGTGTGTCAACCATTGTCCTGTTGTCATGTGGGTGACATGACAATGGTCAACACCTGTCAACCTATTGCACCTGTAGACTTTTTGTACTGTCTGCCTTTTACATCTCAACCTTTTGAAATTTTTGACCTTTTGTGCCTGTCAACCTATTGTCTATCGACCATATGGTGTCGACCTATTGACTGTTGACCTATTGACTGTCCCTTCTTTCAATACTGTATGCTGTCACAACTATGTTTAGGGTGGTATTCATGTGACCGCCGGTCAGCTGACCGACAGTCACATGACCTCCTCCACCAGCCCGACGGGTCACTGTCCCGATGGTCGGCATGCCGACCAAAAGTGACTATTTCCACTCGTGGGTGTCCACGACACCCATAGAGTGGGAATAGAACCCGTGGTGACCGCAGGTCGCAACCGAGCCCGCAAGGGGCTTGCTGCACTCGCCCCTCCCCGCCGAGATCCCGGCGTCGGTATGCTGCCGGGATCCCAGCGTCGGTAAGCTGACCGGCGGTCAGGAGACCGCCGGTCAGCCGTACTACACCCCTATGTTTCCTACTGGGTTATATCTGAGCAGACACTGGCTATGCTTTCCAACAGGTCAAATCAAACAGGTTGCAAACTATTATATTATAGAGCATTATCAATAATTTCAAAAAAGTTTTTAATTTTTACCTGTAAAACTAAATATACACATGTAAACTAGAGTGGACAACATCTGCAACATGCATCTGCATCATAAAACATTTCCTGTTTTCATGGAACAGTATTTTAACTGTGAAAGGTTTTTTTTTTTTTGGGGGGGGGTTTACAAAAAAAAAAGTAAGGTAAAATGAAAAACTAAATGTCTGGTATGGTTCCATCTTGTTCTTGTGTTGCTTACTGTATTTATTCACCATATACAAAAAATTGCCTATTTTTATGCCTATTTATGGAAGTATTCATCCAGAAACAATTATATCCTCAGTATCTATAACACAAATATTTTAATTTACTTCTGCATTTGCTGCATTCCTAGAAAGTTAGCCTTTTTTCACAAACTGAATATGACTGATTTTAATGGTTGGTGTGAAAGTTGGAGAAGCACCCTGGATACAAAGGCTCAAGGCTTAAGACACTGCATGCAAATGTACTTAGTTTTATATGCAGAAGCTGCATCATGGCACCTGTTAGCATGTTTTGCAACTGTAAGTTCTGGCCAGTAATTGCGTGTGACGTCACACAGCCACCGCAGCCCACCCCCGGAATGGTCCGGACATTCCTGTGTTGTCAGGACTGCGCTCCGCCAACAGCGTTCTGACACCATTGGCATGCCCCCTCCCACCCTGTGACCACCTCTGCCTGTCAATTAGGCAGAGGCGATCGCAGCCCAAAGACTCTTTTAGCATCTCACTGGGCTCTCGGGGTGCGTGTGTGCACTCGACAAAAGGATTCAGACTGTGGTCACTGCCGCGGCAGCGATCCAGTCTAAATTAGCCTCTTAACCTGATTTCAAGGGGTGCCTTTGACACAATTGTGCGCTTCAATGGAGGTGGTGTCTCATTTGGTCTTCCTCTTTGACGCTGCTCCCTAGAGCTACTGTTGATCAATGCTCAACCAATCTGAAATCCATCTGATTCTTGTAATTGAATTCAGACATTCGATACAGCAGCTATGTGTTCACATCAAGAAAGTGAAAGAACACCCAAATGTAACATCTCCTGTTTTTGTGTCTGTGTGGAAAATATTTAGTTTAGGCCTATCTGCCAAGATAAGTCATGCACGCAGTATCAGTAGCTGACTTAACGCTATGCAACATAGGCGGCTGCTTAGGAACCTCCAGGTCCCAAGGGCCCGCCAGCACCTGTCATGGCAAGCACAGCAGACCACAGTACTGCCAGTGCCTCCTATTCATGGCACGGATTGCAGGCACAGGTGTCATACTGCTGGGTGGTGGTTGCAGGGATGAGCCGCAGCAGAGGATCGCTGACTTGGAGGGGCCAGACCAGGCAGATCTACTTTATAACTGGGTGCTAGGTGCCAGACAAGGCTGTGAGCCTGTCAGTGAATACCGGGCACTGCTGCTCTTGATCCATGGGCAGCAGCAGGGAGGCAAGTGCAATCACTGTGATGGCGGACAAACAGCTGATCGTGGACAGCCTGATCAGCCACCTGCTGGAGGGTGAGTATCCCGGGGCCAAGAGGGGAATATGCAGAGTGTCCCTGCTGCATGTAACAGCCAACAATGAGGACGGGGAGCGGGAGACAGCTCTGCATGGAGCGAGGCCAAGTAGTTATAATGAGCACAGGGCCCGTCTGCAGCTGTGGTATCATGGGAGGGGGAGATGGCTGATAAGAAGCAATGGGAGAAGGAGGGGAGTGCATTGAGTGCAAGGGTGTGTGGGAGCTACACCCTGGTTGGGGTGATGGGGTCACACTGGGTAATTTTTTAAATAGTCCCGAGCAAGAGTGTTTTATATTAATGTTCATATATTTCAATATATGAGTTTCTGGTGAGTTCCAGAGGCTCAGTAAAGTCTACATTTCATGAATGAACTACTTGATTAGACTTTTTTCATTTTAAATGTGCTTATTTGTAGTTATTTTTTATTTACACTTCTTCCATGTACTAATTCTATGTTTGAATGTTTATGTCAACCTTTATGTATATGTATTCTATGTATTGAGCCATATTAATGCATTCCAATTTATGTAATTTTGTTGCATTAGTAGGTAGCAAACATATTGTATTCAATACACTTCATCATGCTCAGTTGGTTATTACATTACCATAGCATGGAGATTCCATTACTTTATAAAAAAAAATGTGCCATGTTGATACAAAGGCTAGAAAGACTTGAGGCTGGTGTGACAGAAAACATGAGGCTGAAAATACAGGAGGCTGTAGTAACAGGTAACAGTAGCAGGAGACTGGAGTGACAGGGGGCAGTAGAGACACGGGCAGGAGGCTTGAGAAACACAGGGGGCCATAGACTGCAGAGGGCAAGAGGTGTCACATGCGGCAAGTCTGGTTAAACCTCTTTTGTATGATGATGACATTGGTTATATTCCTACACAACACACACACACACACACACACACACACACACACACACACACACACACACACACACACACACACACACACACATCTACCCAGGAGTATATTTACCACAGGTCAATTTTGACCTATTTTGTGTTTTCAATTTTTGGTCAATTTTGCAAATCAGAGATTTCACTAAAGCCATTTTCCCAGTGTTTTCTCTACTGCGCATGCTCAGTACTGTGTGAAAATGGGTGCTGTACCATTTGAACAGGGTTTTAACAGCGCCGGTGACAGTGTCGCGGGACTCCGGATCGGTGCGTATTCAAAAAAATGGGTGCAGCGTGTGCAGTGTGGTTCCCCCTGGACTCACTGCACCCACTATAAATACGCCAGTGCTTCCGCTGTCAATCAAAGTGTGTCTGCATCCTTCCAGGCTCAATTGTGATTTTTGGTAGACTGCATACCGTGTTGAATAACCCCCAAAATCTTGCACTTCCTGATTCACACTGGCTATTACACCTCCCCCCCCTCCCCCATATTGTATGTCTATTTTCAAATACTGACCAGTGCACAGCAACAGGAGTTATATTGGTTGTGAAGCATCACTTCCCTTTAATCGGTGGGAGAAGGGAGAAGACCCCTGATAAAGTGATTCAGTAGTACTGCAGTGGCGCACCCAGGGGGGGTTTCCGAGTACCCAGAAACCCCCCTCCACCAAAAAAAAAAAAAATATGTATATTTTTTATTTTTTTTAATGCTGCATGAGTATTGTTAATGGCTGTCTAGCGTCCTCTGCAGCCTGCTCTCTTCCTGGTGGCACTTGTAAGTGCTTCATAAAAGTTTACTTTATTTTAATTATAGTACATATATATCCATGTGCAATTTGTGCATACATATATACACACATGTATATACATACATATAAACACACACACATGATATATATACATGTGTATATATACTTGTACTGTATGTATATGTATATATATATATATATTATCCTTTATATGGCGCCACAAGGGTTCCGCAGCGCCCAATTACAAAGTACATAAATATTCAAACAGGAAAACAGCAACTTACAGTTGATGACAGTATAGGACAAGTACAGGGTAAATAAACATAGTTACATCAGCAGATGACACTGGAATAAGTATAAGGTGGCAGAAGACTGCTGGAGTTGATGCAGTTGAAGATTATTAAAGTAAGACAAAGGATAAGCACATGAGGGAAGAGGGCCCTGCTCGTGAGAGCTTACATTCTAAAGGGGAGGGATAGATAGACAGAGGTGACACAGATGGGGTACATAGAGAGCGTAGAACAGAGGGTTAGGATGAGATTTAACTGGGTTTGGTGAAGAAGTGGGTCTTGAGAGCCTGTTTGAAGTTTTGTAGAGAGGTGGAGAGTCTGAGGGGGAGCGGTAGGGAATTCCAGAGAATTGGAGCAGCACGTGAAAAATCTTGGAGGTAGGAGTGGGAGGAAGTAATCAGTAGGCAGGAGAATCGGCGTGCATTAGCAGAGCGAAGAGGACGGGTGGGAGTGTAAAGGGAGATAAGGTCAGAGATGTAGATGGGAGAGGAGTGGGTGAGGGCTTTGTAAGCGAGTGTGAGAAGCTTGAAATGGATATATATATGCATGTTTAATATGCTATGTGTATATTATATATATATATATATATATATATATATATATAGGTGTATATACGGTATATATGTGTACATATATAGATATGTATATATATATATATATATATATATATATATATATACACAGACACACTAGTTTTACGGACCCAGCATGTACTGGGTCACCTCAGTCCCCGCCCCCGTGCTTGGCTCCACCCAGTTCTGGAAACCCCCCTATGAAAATCCTGCGTTTGCCACTGTACTGTATCTACAAACAGATGGTTACCAGATAATTTGAATCAAATGTAATATATGTATAGTGAAATATATCTGACATGGGGTTTGGTAGCTTCCAATACGAAATAGATTTTATGAGATTATAAAAACAAGTTTCGACACATCATACAGTATTGCAAAAAAAAAAAAAAATACCTCTGACAAAACAAATAGCAAATCGAGACACTTCTTATATAAATGCTGACCTTATATAGGCTACTGTAGTATCCCCCACGGAATACATCGGCACCAATGTGGTTCGCAGAGCTCACAATCTATGTGTAGTCCAATGAAAATACATTAAATTCTTCAGCTATCACTCTTGATGTCATACATGTTGCTGTGCTGTCACCACACAGGGTTAACCAGTGCCCAGGCAGAACAGCAAATGTCCTATAAGTAAATTATATTTACAGGTCTTTAAACTTCAAGCAAGTAAGAATACTGCCCAGCTGTGAATAGCTCCCCCAATAAACACAGAGCTGCAAAACAAAGGTTATTACTAGTGATGAGCGGGTTCGGTTCCTCGGAAACCGAACCCCCCCGAACTTCACCCATTTTACAAGGGTCCGAGGCATACTCGGATTCTCCCGTATGGCTCGGTTAACCCGAGCGCGCCCGAACGTCATCATCCCGCTGTCGGATTCTCGCGAGATTCGGATTCTATATAAGCAGCCGCGCGTCGCCGCCATTTTCACTCGTGCATTGGAAATGTTAGGGAGAGGACGTGGCTGGCGTCCTCTCCATTTATTAATCTTGAATTCTTGATGCAAAAATATTTCTGCTTATTGCTTAATTGTAGGGACTGGGGAGCAGCTGTATTATATAGGAGGAGTACAGTGCAGAGTTTTGCTGACCAGTGACCACCAGTATACGTTGTCTGCCTGAAAAACACTCCATATCTGTGCTCAGTGTGCTGCATATATCTGTGCTCACACTGCTTAATTGTGGGGACTGGGGAGCACCTGTATTATATAGGAGGAGTACAGTGCAGAGTTTTGCTGACCAGTGACCACCAGTATACGTTGCCTGCCTGAAAAACACTCCATATCTGTGCTCAGTGTGCTGCATATATCTGTGCTCACACTGCTTAATTGTGGGGACTGTGGACCACCATATATTATACAGGAGGAGTACAGTGCATAGTTTTGCTGACCAGTGACCACGTCCACCAGTATACGTTGTCTGCCTGAAAAACACTCCATATCTGTGCTCAGTGTGCTGCATATATCTGTGCTCACACTGCTTAATTGTGGGGACTGGGAAGCATCTGTATTATATAGGAGGAGTACAGTGCAGAGTTTTGCTGACAGTGACCACCAGTATACGTTGTCTGCCTGAAAAACACTCAATATCTGTGCTAAGTGTGCTGCATATATCTGTGCTCACACTGCTTTATTGTGGGGACTGGGTACCACCAGTCAGTGGCGTCACAAGGCGGGTGCGGGGGGTGCGGCCCGCACCCGGGTGTGACACCTGGAGGGGGTGATACCAAATGTCAGCTCCTCCGCAGTGACAGGAGCCAGGTGCTGCAGTGTGAAATTCCGTTACAGCACCCGGCTCCTGTCATAGCAGAGGAGCCGACAGCACACTGAGACCGTCTCTGGGGAAAGCCCAGCATCTCCGGAGATGATGGGCACGCCCCCAGAGTGACGATCCCGGTATCCCCGCGAAGCCACGCACCCTAGCTGTAAGGCCACGCCCCCTTTTTTACCGCGATCGCGGCAGTACATCAGGGGTGCGCACCGGGTGTCACCACACCTGGTGACGCCTCTGCCACCAGTATATTATATAGGAGGAGTACAGGCCCTCATTCCGAGTTGGTCGCTCGCTAGCCGCTTTTCGCAGCAGTACACACGCTAAGCCGCCGCCCTCTGGGAGTGTATCTTAGCTTAGCAGAATTGCGAACGAAGTATTCGCAATATTGCGAAAAGATTTTTCTGTGCAGTTTCTGAGTAGCTCGAGACTTACTCTTCCAGTGCGATCAGTTCAGTGCTCGTCGTTCCTGGTTTGACGTCACAAACACACCCAGCGTTCGCCCAGACACTCCCCCGTTTCTTCAGCCACTCCCGCGTTTTTCCCAGAAACGGCAGCGTTTTTTCACACACTCCCATAAAACGGCCAGTTTCCGCCCAGAAACACCCACTTCCTGTCAATCACACTCCGATCACCAGAACAAAGAAAAAACCTCGTAATGCCGTGAGTAAAATACCTAACTTCTTAGCAAATTTACTTGGCGCAGTCGCAGTGCAAACATTGCGCATGCGCAATTAGCGGAAAATCGCTGCGATGCGAAGAAAATTACCGAGCGAACAACTCGGAATGAGGGCCACAGTGCAGAGTTTTGCTGACCAGTGACCACCAGTATACGTTGTTTGCCTGAAAAACACTCCATATCTGTGCTCAGTGTGCTGCATATATCTGTGCTCACAATGCTTTATTGTGGAGACTGGGGACCACCAGTATATTATAAAGGAGGAGTACAGTGCAGAGTTTTGCTGACCAGTGACCACCAGTATACGTTGTCAGCCTGAAAAACACTCCATATCTGTGCTCAGTGTGCTGCATATATCTGTGCTCACACTGCTTTATTGTGGGGACTGGGGGCCACCAGTATATATATAGGAGGAGTACAGTGCAGAGTTTTGCTAACCAGTGACCACCAGTATACGCTGTCTGCCTGAAAAACACTCCATATCTGTGCTCAGTGTGCTGCATATATCTGTGCTCACACTGTTTTATTGTGGGGACTGGAGACCACCAGTATATTATATAGGAGGAGTACAGTGCAGAGTTTTGCTGACCAGTGACCACCAGTATATTGTTACGCACACCAGTGCTAACAGGAATATACCGGTGTATGAGCAGAGAGGGAAGCGAAGCAAACGAACTCACAGACAGTATAACATAACATACACAGGAGGTGATGGAATAACTAATAAACACAAAGTGAACGGAGAAGCCCAAAGGCTCAGGAATTGGGTGTCTCCCTAGTGTCAGGAATGCTCAGATGGAATAGAGCGGACAATGAAGCGAGGTGTAGTGATTTAACATGTGGAGCACCTGAAATTATGTTGCTAAGAGCTGTTTGGGGACTATTTTTTTGAAGTGCCATCCTGCCTGACACTGCAGTGCCACTCCTAGATGGGCCAGGTGTATGTGTCGGCCACTTGGGTCGCTTAGCTTAGTCACACAGCTACCTCATTGCGCCTCTTTTTTTCTTTGCATCATGTGCTGTTTGGGGACTATTTTTTTGAAGTGCCATCCTGTCTGACACTGCAGTGCCACTCCTAGATGGGTCAGGTGTTTGTGTCGGCCACTTGGGTCTTTGTGTCAGCCACTTGGGTCGCTTAGCTTAGTCACACAGCTACCTCATTGCGCCTCTTTTTTTCTTTGCATCATGTGCTGTTTGGGGACTATTTTTTTGAAGTGCCATCCTGTCTGACACTGCAGTTCCACTCCTAGATGGGCCAGGTGTTTGTGTCGGCCACTTGGGTCGCTTAGCTTAGTCATCCAGCGACCTCGGTGCAAATTTTAGGACTAAAAATAATATTGTGAGGTGTGAGGTGTTCAGAATAGACTGGAAATTAGTGGAAATTATGGTTATTGATGTTAATAATACTATGGGATCAAAATGACCCCCAAATTCTATGATTTATGCTGTTTTTGAGGTTTTTTTGTAAAAAAACAAAAAACAAATCCAAAACACACCCGAATCCTACAAAAAATTTTCAGGGAGGTTTTGCCAAAACGCGTCCGAATCCAAAACCAAAACACAAAACCCAAAAAATTTCCGGTGCACATCACTAGTTATTACTACACTGAGAATAGTTTCCTTTCATGCATATGAAGTTGTCCAGCAGGTGGCTTGAGCAGGATATGATTAAAATGCCAGCTGTCAGGATCCAGGCCATCGGAATACCGATGCCGGAATCCCAACACCCGTCAGAATGCTGACAATGGAATCCTGATAGGGTCAGGAGAAAGACGCCAGATTCCCAACAGCCAGCATCTCAATCTAAAGTATAGCGGGGGAGTTTAGGGCCTGGTTGGGGAGGGGGGTGGTTTAGGCACCACCTGGTTATGGTTAGGCTGCGGAAGGGGGGGGGATATGATTAGGCTGCAGGAAAGTGGGGTTTAACTCCACCGGGGGAAGGTAGGGTTTGCACTAAGGGGGAGGTTCAGGACTATCTTTTCGCATGTGCTGAATGGGCAATTGCCCAAGGGTTTCAGGACTATAAGGGCCCTAGGCTGATAGCTAAGGTATGTAGTTTTTTATATTTCCGGCAGTGGATTGCTGGACTCCTGAACTCTGATCGCCAAGTACCCAGTACCTTCTGAAAGGTGGGACTCTTTAGTTTATTTATCTTATTGAAAGCTAAGAAATCTACAGTATTTCGCTGGAGATATCTGCAGTCAAGCAAGCTGCTCTCCCACCGGAAAATTATGAATATTAATCTCACTCCACTATCCACAACTCCCCCGCGTATTAAACACCCTCTACCACCCTGGAAGTCATATACTGGTGCCCAATCATTCAGCCCAATGCTCCTTTCTACAGTTTAGTGTTCTCACTCCCACTCCATCTCCCACCATCTGTGCAGTAAAGGAGTAATTAGCAGAAATTATTGCTCCAGTTCCTAAATGCTGAGTGGAAGATAGAACACCTCCTACCACTCATGGGACATCAAAGCTTCTGCTGATAGCACCCTCTACTGCAGAAGGATGGGTGGGGGCCCCAGTGCATTGCTTTGCCCAGGTGCCTACACTGCTGTTAAGACAGCCCTGGGGAGGGTTAAGGTCCGTACACATTAGACGATGTCGCTCTATGAGCGACGTCATCTAATGTTTCTCCTCCCGGACCGGCCGGTCGGTGGCCGACTGTACACATTTAGTAATATGACCGCTCATATTGCTCAGTGATGTCACGCCTCCGCCAACTGTGCATGCAGGTCCTGGATGACAGTCCAGATCCTGCAGGCATGCACTGCCGACAGCAATGATCGTTGCCGACCCATAGGGCCGCGCATCAATCGTCGCTGACGGCATACACACTTGTCGATAAAATGAGCGATGTTGCTCAGGGAGGAGGAAAATGAGCGACGTTGCTCTTTTTATCGGCAAGTGTGTATGGGCCTTTAGTCTGCGGGGGAGGTTAGGGTTAGGCACTAAGGGTGGAGGTTAGGGTTAAGCTGTGAGACGGGAAAGTTAGGGTTAGGGGGTAGGAGAGAGCAGATAGCATACTTACCTCTCCATCCTTCAGTATTTCAACTATAGGGATGCCGGCATTGGTATTGTGACTGGCATCCTGCCTGCCCGTCATATCTAATATGCACACATGTATCATGTACTTTGTATGTAGCTGTCTGAAAAGTGTCTGGTAAAAGATGGCTGGCCCCAGTTGACATCATGACATTATAACATGCAACCAGCCGATGGGGACCACAGGTTTGTATCACCTGACCATAGAGGAGAATTCTACACTCCTGCATGGCAGCTTTCTATCTTTCATCCCATCAGTGACAGCTGCCCTCCCCCACGAAATGAGGACATTTGGGGGCCTCAAAAACTATTTTTGGGATGCCAGGGGCTGGGGCACATACCCTGAATCCAGTACGATCCCAGTAAATATGGGACATACAGTATACTGTAGCATCACTATTCATATATGATCCTTAATAATATCTGTCCTACTCAAGCAATCATTTAGTTGCAGGGTCGGCGTATAAAAGTTGCTGATGAGTAAACTAGAGATGAGCGGGTTCGGTTTTCCGAGATCCGAACTCCCCGAAATTCACCCATTTTACACGGTTCCGAGGCAGCCTCGGATCTTCCCGCCTTGCTCGGTTAACCCGAACGCGCCCGAACGTCATCATCCCGCTGTTGGATTCTCGCGAGATTCGTATTCTATATAAAGAGCCGTGCGTCACTGCCATTTTCACTCGTGCATTGGAGATTGAACGGAGAGGACATGGCTGCGTTCTCTCCCTGAAAATCTCCGTAATCTGTGCTCAGTGTGCAGCAAATATCTGTGCTCAGTGTGCTGCAAATATCTGTGCTCAGTGTGCTGAAAATATCTACGTTCTCTGCCTGAAAACGCTCCATATCTGTGCTCAGTGTGCTGCAAATATCTGTGCTCAGTGTGCTTTATTGTGGGGACTGGGGACCACCAGTATATAATTATACTTATAGTAGTACAGTACAGTAGGCCATTGTTGTATCTTGCAGCTCTGTGTCACTGCAAGTATCCATTCCATATCTGTGCTGCATTTTTGTGAGCAGTATATATAGTATTACAGTGCAGCATTTTGGTGACCCAACAGTATATACTTGTGTACAGTAGGCTATTGCTGTATATTGTAGCTCTGTGTCACTGCAAGTATCCATTCCATATCTGTGCAGCATTTTTGTGAGCAGTATATATAGTATTACAGTGCAGCATTTCGGTAACCCAACAGTATATAGTATCACTGACCTGGGTTGAGAGTGTTGTGAACTCGGGGGTTCTTCCGGTGACCGGGAAGGGGAACCACAGCTGGGCCGAAGTAGAGATGGCCGAATATATGTTTTCTTCATGCAGGACTTAGCGGCAGACAAGGTTCGTGACGGATACTGGAGTCCACCTGAAAGACAGGACTTGAGAACGGGGCTGGTGAATACTGCGAGTGATGCTGAAGAGTACTCAGGATAAGGCTGATAAGTGCAGAGACCGGGATTCAAGGACGATGCTGAAAGCACTAGGGATGAGCGGGTTCGGTTCCTCGGAATCCGAACCCGCCCGAACTTCATGTTTTTTTACACGGGGCCGAGCGACTCGGATCTTCCCGCCTTGCTCGGTTAACCCGAGCGCGCCCGAACGTCATCATCCCGCTGTCGGATTCTCGCGAGGCTCGGATTCTATCGCGAGACTCGGATTCTATATAAGGAGCCGCGCGTCGCCGCCATTTTCACACGTGCATTGAGATTCATAGGGAGAGGACGTGGCTGGCGTCCTCTCCGTTTATAGAGAAGAGAGTGAGACAGTAGAGAGAGACACAGTAGTAATTTTGGGGAGCATTAGGAGGAGTACTAGTTACTTGCTGAAGTGATAGATAGTGTGACTGTATATTATCTGACTTGTGGGGGAGACACTGACAGTGGGGAGCAGTTAGAGTCTGAGAGCAGGACTCAGGAGTACATATAACGTACAGTGCACACTTTTGCTGCCAGAGTGCCACACTGCCATTGTGACCACACTGACCACCAGTATAATATATATTGTGATTGTCTGCTTAGGAGTACTACTTGCAAGTTGCTGATAGTGTGACCAGTGACCTGACCACCAGTCACCACCAGTTTAATATATATATATATATATATATATATATAATTGTATATAATATATATATAATATTGTATACCACCTACCCGTGTTTTTTTTTCTTTTCTTTCTTCTTTATACATACTACTATAGTAGCTTACTGTAGCAGTCTGCGGTGCTGCTGAGCTGACTGTGTCCAGCAGGTCCGTCATCAGTCATTACATAATAAATATATATACCTGTCCGGCTGCAGTACTAGTGATATTATATATATATATATATATATTGATTTCATCTCATTATCATCCAGTCTATATTAGCAGCAGACACAGTACGGTAGTCCACGGCTGTAGCTACCTCTGTGTCGGCAGTCGCTCGTCCATCCATAATTGTATACCACCTACCCGTGGTTTTTTTTTTTTCTTTCTTCTTTATACATACTACTATAGTAGCTTACTGTAGCAGTCTGCGGTGCTGCTGAGCTGACAGTGTCCAGCAGGTCCGTCATCAGTCATTACATAATAAATATATATATACCTGTCCGGCTGCAGTACTAGTGATATTATATATATATATATATATATATATATATTGATTTAATCTCCTTATCATCCAGTCTATATTAGCAGCAGACACAGTACGGTAGTCCACTGCTGTAGCTACCTCTGTGTCGGCTGTCGCTCGTCCATCCATAATTGTATACCACCCACCCGTGGTTTTTTTTTTCTTTCTTCTTTATACATACTACTATAGTAGCTTACTGTAGCAGTCTGCGGTGCTGCTGAGCTGACAGTGTCCAGCAGGTCCGTCATCAGTCATTACATAATAAATATATATACCTGTCCGGCTGCAGTACTAGTGATATTATATATATATATATATATATTGATTTCATCTCCTTATCATCCAGTGTATATTAGCAGCAGACACAGTACGGTAGTCCACGGCTGTAGCTACCTCTGTGTCGGCAGTCGCTCGTCCATCCATAATTGTATACCACCTACCCGTGTTTTTTTTTTTTTTTCTTCTTTATACATACTACTATAGTAGCTTACTGTAGCAGTCTGCGGTGCTGCTGAGCTGACAGTGTCCAGCCGGTCCGTCATCAGTCATTACATAATAAATATATCTACCTGTCCGGCTGCAGTACTAGTGTGATATAATATGTATTGATTTCATCTCATTATCATCCAGTCTATATTAGCAGCAGACACAGTACGGTAGTCCACGGCTGTAGCTACCTCTGTGTCGGCAGTCGCTCGTCCATCCATAATTGTATACCACCTACCCGTGGTTTTTTTTTTTTTCTTTCTTCTTTATACATACTATTATAGTAGCTTACTGTAGCAGTCTGCGGTGCTGCAGAGCTGACAGTGTCCAGCAGGTCCGTCATCAGTCATTACATAATAAATATATATACCTGTCCGGCTGCAGTACTAGTGATATTATATATATATATATATATTGATTTCATCTCATTATCATCCAGTCTATATTAGCAGCAGACACAGTACGGTAGTCCACGGCTGTAGCTACCTCTGTGTCGGCAGTCGCTCGTCCATCCATAAGTATACTAGTATCCATCCATCTCCATTGTTTACCTGAGGTGCCTTTTAGTTGTGCCTATTAAAATATGGAGAACAAAAATGTTGAGGTTCCAAAATTAGGGAAAGATCAAGATCCACTTCCACCTCGTGCTGAAGCTGCTGCCACTAGTCATGGCCGAGACGATGAAATGCCAGCAACGTCGTCTGCCAAGGCCGATGCCCAATGTCATAGTACAGAGCATGTAAAATCAAAAACACCAAATATCAGTAAAAAAAGGACTCAAAAATCTAAAATAAAATCGTCGGCGGAGAAGCGTAAACTTGGCAATATGCCATTTACCACACGGAGTGGCAAGGAACGGCTGAGGTCCTGGCCTATGTTCATGGCTAGTGGTTCAGCTTCACATGAGGATGGAAGCACTCAGCCTCTCGCTAGAAAAATGAAAAGACTTAAGCTGGCAAAAGCACAGCAAAGAATAGTGCGTTCTTCGAAATCACAAATCCACAAGGAGAGTCCAATTGTGTTGTTTGCGATGCCTGACCTTCCCAACACTGGACGTGAAGAGCATGCGCCTTCCACCATTTGCACGCCCCCTGCAAGTGCTGGAAGGAGCACCCGCAGTCCAGTTCCTGATAGTCAGATTGAAGATGTCAGTGTTGAAGTACACCAGGATGAGGAGGATATGGGTGTTGCTGGCGCTGGGGAGGAAATTTACAAGGAGGATTCTGATGGTGAGGTGGTTTGTTTAAGTCAGGCACCCGGGGAGACACCTGTTGTCCGTGGGAGGAATAGGGCCGTTGACATGCCTGGTGAAAATACCAAAAAAATCAGCTCTTCGGTGTGGAAGTATTTCACCAGAAATGCGGACAATATTTGTCAAGCCGTGTGTTGCCTTTGTCAAGCTGTAATAAGTAGGGGTAAGGACGTTAACCACCTCGGAACATCCTCCCTTATACGTCACCTGCAGCGCATTTATAATAAGTCAGTGACAAGTTCAAAAACTTTGGGCGACAGCGGAAGCAGTCCACTGACCAGTAAATCCCTTCCTCTTGTAACCAAGCTCACGCAAACCACCCCACCAACTCCCTCAGTGTCAATTTCCTCCTTCCCCAGGAATGCCAATAGTCCTGCATGCCATGTCACTGGCAATTCTGACGAGTCCTCTCCTGCCTGGGATTCCTCCGATGCATCCTTGCGTGTAACGCCTACTGCTGCTGACGCTGCTGTTGTTGCTGCTGGGAGTCGATGGTCATCCCAGAGGGGAAGTCGTAAGCCCACTTTTACTACTTCCACCAAGCAATTGACTGTCCAACAGTCCTTTGCGAGGAAGATGAAATATCACAGCAGTCATCCTGTTGCAAAGCGGATAACTGAGGCCTTGACAACTATGTTGGTGTTAGACGTGCGTCCGGTATCCGCCGTTAGTTCACAGGGAACTAGACAATTTCTTGAGGCAGTGTGCCCCCGTTACCAAATTCCATCTAGGTTCCACTTCTCTAGGCAGGCGATACCGAGAATGTACACGGACGTCAGAAAAAGACTCACCAGTGTCCTAAAAAATGCAGTTGTACCCAATGTCCACTTAACCACGGACATGTGGAAAAGTGGAGCAGGGCAGGGTCAGGACTATATGACTGTGACAGCCCACTGGGTAGATGTATGGACTCCCGCCGCAAGAACAGCAGCGGCGGCACCAGTAGCAGCATCTCGCAAACGCCAACTCTTTCCTAGGCAGGCTACGCTTTGTATCACCGGTTTCCAGAATACGCACACAGCTGAAAACCTCTTACGGCAACTGAGGAAGATCATCGCGGAATGGCTTACCCCAATTGGACTCTCCTGTGGATTTGTGGCATCGGACAACGCCAGCAATATTGTGTGTGCATTAAATATGGGCAAATTCCAGCACGTCCCATGTTTTGCACATACCTTGAATTTGGTGGTGCAGAATTTTTAAAAAAATGACAGGGGCGTGCAAGAGATGCTGTCGGTGGCCAGAAGAATTGCGGGACACTTTCGGCGTACAGGCACCACGTACAGAAGACTGGAGCACCACCAAAAACGCCTGAACCTGCCCTGCCATCATCTGAAGCAAGAAGTGGTAACGAGGTGGAATTCAACCCTCTATATGCTTCAGAGGTTGGAGGAGCAGCAAAAGGCCATTCAAGCCTATACAATTGAGCACGATATAGGAGGTGGAATGTACCTGTCTCAAGCGCAGTGGAGAATGATTTCAACGTTGTGCAAGGTTCTGCAACCTTTTGAACTTGCCACACGTGAAGTCAGTTCAGACACTGCCAGCCTGAGTCAGGTCATTCCCCTCATCAGGCTTTTGCAGAAGAAGCTGGAGGCATTGAAGGAGGAGCTAAAAGGGAGCGATTCCGCTAGGCATGTGGGACTTGTGGATGGAGCCCTTAATTCGCTTAACAAGGATTCACGGGTGGTCAATCTGTTGAAATCAGAGCACTACATTTTGGCCACCGTGCTCGATCCTAGATTTAAAACCTACCTTGGATCTCTCTTTCCGGCAGACACAAGTCTGCTGGGGTTCAAAGACCTGCTGGTGACAAAATTGTCAAGTCAAGCGGAACGCGACCTGTCAACATCTCCTCCTTCACATTCTCCCGCAACTGGGGGTGCGAGGAAAAGGCTCAGAATTCCGAGCCCTCCCGCTGGCGGTGATGCAGGGCAGTCTGGAGCGACTGCTGATGCTGACATCTGGTCCGGACTGAAGGACCTGACAACGATTACGGACATGTCGTCTACTGTCACTGCATATGATTATCTCACCATTGAAAGAATGGTGGAGGATTATATGAGTGACCGCATCCAAGTAGGCACGTCAGACAGTCCGTACTTATACTGGCAGGAAAAAGAGGCAATTTGGAGGCCCTTGCACAAACTGGCTTTATTCTACCTAAGTTGCCCTCCCACAAGTGTGTACTCCGAAAGAGTATTTAGTGCCGCCGCTAAACCTTGTCAGCAATCTGCGTACGAGGTTACTTCCAGAAAATGTGGAGAAGATGATGTTCATTAAAATGAATTATAATCAATTCCTCCATGGAGACATTGACCAGCAGCAATTGCCTCCACAAAGTACACAGGGAGCTGAGATGGTGGATTCCAGTGGGGACGAATTGATAATCTGTGAGGAGCGGGATGTACACGGTGATATATCGGAGGATGATGATGAGGTCGACATCTTGCCTCTGTAGAGCCAGTTTGTGCAAGGAGAGATTAATTGCTTCTTTTTCGGTGGGGGTCCAAACCAACCCGTCATTTCAGTCACAGTCGTGTGGCAGACCCTGTCACTGAAATGATGGGTTGGTTAAAGTGTGCATGTCCTGTTTATACAACATAAGAGTGGGTGGGAGGGCCCAAGGACAATTCCATCTTGCACCTCTTTTTTCTTTCATTTTTATTTGCGTCATGTGCTGTTTGGGGAGTGTTTTTTGGAAGGGCCATCCTGCGTGACACTGCAGTGCCACTCCTAGATGGGCCAGGTGTTTGTGTCGGCCACTAGGGTCGCTTAGCTTACTCACACAGCTACCTCATTGCGCCTCTTTTTTTCTTCTTTGCGTCATGTGCTGTTTGGGGAGTGTTTTTTGGAAGGGCCATCCTGCGTGACACTGCAGTGCCACTCCTAGATGGGCCAGGTGTTTGTGTCGGCCACTAGGGTCGCTTAGCTTACTCACACAGCTACCTCATTGCGCCTCTTTTTTTCTTCTTTGCGTCATGTGCTGTTTGGGGAGTGTTTTTTGGAAGGGCCATCCTGCGTGACACTGCAGTGCCACTCCTAGATGGGCCAGGTGTTTGTGTCGGCCACTAGGGTCGCTTAGCTTAGTCATCCAGCGACCTCGGTGCAAATTTTAGGACTAAAAATAATATTGTGAGTTGTGAGGTATTCAGAATAGACTGAAAATGAGTGGAAATTATGGTTTTTGAGGTTAATAATACTTTGGGATCAAAATGACCCCCAAATTCTATGATTTAAGCTGTTTTTTAGGGTTTTTTGAAAAAAAACACCCGAATCCAAAACACACCCGAATCCGACCAAAAAAATTCGGTGAGGTTTTGCTAAAACGCGGTCAAACCCAAAACACGGCCGCGGAACCGAACCCAAAACCCGAAAAATTTCAAGTGCACATCCCTAGAAAGCACAGAATTAGCGGATTTGTGAGCGACGTTGAAGAACACTGTGACAAATGATTGTGAGTGTTGCTGAAGCACACGGTGACAAACGATTGTGAGCGTTGCTGAAGCACATGGTGACAAATGATTGTGAGCGTAGCTGAAGCACATGGTGACAAATAATCGTGAGCGTTGCTGAAGCACACTGAACGGTAAAAGCACTGAAGTCTGTTACGGCTAGAAGACACGCTGAACACTGTAAGCACTGGAGTTCGTTTGGTAGAAAGTCTCGCTAAACGCTGGTTGCACTGGTGTCTATGTTACTGAGACACTCACAGGATGCTGGAAGCACAGAGGTCTGTGCAGCAAAGGAGCACGCTGAATGCTGGAGCACCGGAGTTGAAAGCAGCAGTAGGAGACACTTGCACGCTGGAATCCGAAATAGCAGTAGGAGACACTTGCACACTGGAACACTGGAATCCTGAAGTAGCAATGGGAGACACTTGCACGCTGGAACACTGGAGTTTCAAAGCAGCAGTAGGAAACCCTTGCAGGCTGGAGCACTGGAGTCCACTTTCTGGGAAAGAGAAGATACTCAGGCGCCGGGGCTCTGCCCGGCATCTGCTTTTGAACTTCCCGCCCCGGTTTGATTGGCGGGGAGAGGAGAGCCGATGACGTCACCTGCCCACCCATCTCCGTGGACGCCGGACGCTCCGGACGCGCCCACTCCCCGGAAGACCGCCGGGACCAGCGGCAACGGACGCCGGGAACCGGAGCCCACCAGCGGGGACGACCACCAGGCGACCCAGCGCACCTGGAGAGGTAAGTGCGTCAGCCGCGGCGATGTGACAGTAAACCCTCCTCTAGGAGTGGCCCCTGGACACTTCCCTGGTTTCGTTGGGTGTCTAGAATGGAAGATCCGAACTAGTCGAGGAGCAGTGACCTCAGTAGCCTTTACCCAACTTCTTTCTTCAGGTCCATAACCCTTCCATTCTACCAAATACTGTAGATTCTTGTGATAGTAACGAGAGTCCAGTATATTTTTTATCTCAAATTCTGTACCAGATTCGGTCTCCACCAAGGTTGGACTAGAAGACTCCGAATGGAAACGATTTAGGATAAGTAGACAAAGAAGAGAAACATGGAAAGAATTTGGTACACGAAAGTGAGAGGGCAAACCCAATTTGCTGACAACAGGATTCAGGATTTGTAAAACAGGGTAAGGACCGATGAACCTTGGAGCAAATTTCATAGCGGGTACTTTTAAACGAAGGTTGTGGGTGGAGAGCCATACCTTATCACCAACCTTGTATTGAGGTGCGGCCCGCCGTTTCCTGTCCGCAAAGAATTTGTATCAGACAGAGACTCTCTTGAGGTTAGCATGAACCCTACTCCAGATTTGACTGAAGTGTTGTAGAGTGGAAGTTAAAGCAGGAACCTCTTCCGACGGAAGGATTGGTAATTCTGGAACTCGTGGGTGGAATCCATAATTGATAAAGAACGGGGACTCGCCAGTGGAGGAGTAAAACAGATGATTATGGGCAAACTCCGCCCAGGGTAATAACTCCACCCATTCATCCTGTGAAGGAGAGAGATAAACGCGGAGAAAAGTTTCCAAATCCTGGTTGACTCGTTCAGTTTGTCCATTTGTTTGAGGATGGTAAGCAGAAGAGAATTTGAGTTTAATTTGTAGAGCCGAACACAGAGCTCTCCAAAACCTTGCAGTGAACTGTACCCCTCGATCTGAGACCACCTCCTGAGGTAACCTATGCAAATGAAAGTGCTCCCGGATAAATAGTGAAGAAAATTTAGGAGCCGTTGGTAGACCTGTCAACGGAACGAAGTGTGCCATCTTCAAAAAACGATCAATGATCACCCAGATGGTATTGCAACCTTTGGAGAGGGGTAACTCAGTAATGAAGTCCATAGAAATATAGGTCCAGGGTTTCCTAAGAATGGACAGAGGACGTAGCAATCCGGCAGGAAGCAGATGGGAAGTTTTGTGCTGAGTGCATTGTGGACAAGAACTAACAATCTTGTATATCCCTCCTCATGGTGTTCCACCAGTAAGACCTTCGCAGGAATTCAAACATTTTTTGGACCCCCGGATGCCCGGAGAACTTGGAGATATGGGCCCACTGCAGTATTTTTGGTCGGAATTCAACTGTTACAGACATTCTTCCAGGAGGAGGACCTAGAGAAGTGGGAGCTGCGGAAATGGAGACTGGACTGAGAATTAAACCCTTCTCAAAGGAATTCTCTTCATCCGAGGCAGTTAGAGAGCGAGACAGAGCATCAGCTTTTGTATTGAAAGTCCCGGCCCGGTACTTAATAACAAAAGAGAATCGAGTAAAGAAGAGAGCCCATCTAGCTTGACGGGGATTCAAGCATTGTGCATTTTTGATGTACAACAAGTTCTTGTGGTCGGTGTAAATAGTAATCAGATGTTTAGCACCTTCTAATAAATATCTCCATTCTTCCAAGGCGGATTTTATTGCCAAAAGTTCTTGATCTCCAATAGTGTAGTTCTGTTCAGAGTACTGGGAAAGAACAGCTCCGACTCCGACTGAGGAAGCATCGACTTCCAGGAAGATCGGTTCTTTGAAATTTGGTTGTTGGAGTACCGGAGCTGACACGAAAGCTGATTTCAACTGGGCGAAAGCTTCCACGGCATCAGAAGACCACAAACTCGGGTTGGAACCTTTTTTGGTCAATGCGGTAATGGGTGCAACAATGGTGGAACAACCCCTAATGAATTTCCTGTAGTAATTTGCAAAGCCCAAGAACCTTTGTACTGCTATCAAAGAGAGAGGCTTAGTCCAATCACAAATGGCAGTGAGTTTTCCAAGCTCCATGCGAAGCTCCGTACCCGAGATGACATAACCGAGGAACGGAATTGAAGATACCTCAAAAGTACATTTGGAAATCTTGCCATAGAGACGATTATTTCGTAGTTGGAGAAGTACCTCTTTGACCTGTGTCCTGTGTTCTGCAAGATTCTTGGAAAAAATCAGAATGTCGTCTAAATACACCACTACACTTTGGTATAACATGTCTCGGAAGATTTTGTTAACGAATCCCTGGAAAACGGCAGGAGCATTACTGAGGCCGAACGGCATTACCAGATATTCGTAATGCCCATCACTGGTATTGAAGGTGGTCTTCCATTCGTCCCCCTGTCGGATACATATAAGATTATAGGCTCCTCTCAAGTCGAGCTTCGAAAAAACGTGGGCTCCACGAACTCTATGAATAGCTCCGTGATTAGCGGCAAGGGGTATTTATTTTTGATGGTGATATCGTTTAGGCCATGATAATCGATACATGGTCTTATCCCCCCGTCCTTCTTCACGAAAAAGAAACCTGCTCCAGCCGGAGAGATAGAGAGGCGAATGAATCCTTTAAGAAGATTAGATTTAATATAATCCGACATAGCTTGGGTCTCAGGTAGAGACAGAGGATACGTGCGACCCCGAGGCGGCATCTACCCTGGGATGAGGTCAATGGGGCAGTCCCAAGGTCTATGAGGTGGTAACTGATCAGCCTCCTGCTCAGAGAACACATTTGTGATCCTGATAGGCCTCCGGAATGAGCTCTTCGTCCGGCCTAGAAGATGCACGGAGCGGACAGACGGGAGTAAGGCAATTAGTGTGACAGAATGAACTCCATGACAGAATTTGTGAAGACTTCCAGTCGATGTGGGGATTATGAGTTTTGAGCCAAGGCAACCCGAGGACAAGAACGTGAGGCATCTCCGGAATCACTAGGAACTCCAGATGTTCTTGATGTAGAGCTCCGACCTGCAGCCTGACGGGCTCTGTGCGACATGTAATGAGGCCATTGGATATTCTGGTACAATTGATAGCAGTCAATGAAATAGGCCGTTTGATAGACTGCAACTTTAATTCCAGACTTTGGACACAGGAAAAAGAAACGAAATTCCCAGCAGCCCCAGAGTCCAATAGGGCATTAAAAGGTTTGGCAACTGACTTGGAGATCAAAGACACGGAAAGTAAGCAATCCACAGTCGGAGAAGATTTGGACGTGACTCCCAACTTGACTCCTCCGGAATAAGCTAGGCCTGCCCGTTTCCCGGACGGGATTTACAAAACTTGATGAAATGATCTGCGGCTCCACAGTAAAGACAGAGTTTACCGTCACGACGATGCTGTCGTTCCTCCGGAGACAGTCGGGACCGGTTAATTTGCATGGGTTCGTCCGGATTTGGTACAGCTGCTTGCCTCGGAGGAGGAAGCCGGAACCTGGAACGATCCGATCGACTACGTTCACCTCCACGCTCCTGCATACGGAGATCCACCTTGACGCAGAGGGAGATCAACTCTTCTAGTGGATCCGGCAGATCCCTAGTGACCAACTCATCCTTCAGATGGTCGGAAAGACCGTTCCAGAAAGCAGCCCTCAGGGCGTCATTATTCCAACGAAGTTCAGAGGCAATGGTCTGGAAATGGACCACATACTGACCCACGGAACGGGAGCCCTGACGGACACGGAGCAAGTCGGAAGAAGCAGTGGTCATCCTGCCGGGCTCATCGAAGATTCTTCGAAAGGATGTGATGAAGTCGGTGTAGTTGGAAACCAATAGATCAGATCGTTCCCACAGTGGAGACACCCAATCCAATGCTGAACCTTCGAGCAGGGAAATAATGTATGCCACCTTAGACCGATCCGTAGGGAAATTATGTGAGAGAAGCTCAAAGTGCACTTCGCACTGGTTTAAAAGACCACAGCAATTCTTTGGATTCCCATTATAGCGGGAAGGAGTAGGAAGCTGAAGGCGTGACCTGGTACCGGCCGAAGGTTGGACATTACTGGAAACGGCAACTGGAGCGGTTACGGGAACTGGAACCGGAATTACCGAAGCTAAGGATGCTTGAATTTTATCCAATCGACCTAACAATTCCTGGAGATACTGCATCACCTGGCCCTGTGTCGCCTCCTGACTCTGAACTCGGGAAGCCAAATTTTGAATGGCGCTCGACTCTGTGTTCCGAAGCCCCGGGTCCATGGGGCCTGAGTATACTATCACTGACCTGGGTTGAGAGTGTTTTGAACTCGGGGGTCTTCCGGTGACCGGGAAGGGGAACCACAGCTGGGCCGAAGTAGAGATGGCCGAATGTAGGTTTTCTTCATGCAGGACTTAGCGGCAGACAAGGTTCGTGACGGATACTGGAGTCCACCTGAAAGACAGGACTTGCGAACGGTGCTGGTGAATACTGCGAGTGATGCTGAAGAGTACTCAGGATAAGGTTGATAAGCGCAGAGACCGGGATTCAAGGACGATGCTGAAAGCACAGAATTAGCGGATTTGTGAGCGACGTTGAAGAACACTGTGCCAAATGATTGTGAGCGTTGCTGAAGCACACGGTGACAAATGCTTGTGAGCGTTGCTGAAGCACACGGTGACAAATGATTGTGAGCGTTGCCGAAGCACACGGTGACAATAAATCGTGAGCGTTGCTGAAGCACACTGAACGGTAATAGCACTGAAGTTTGTTACGGCTAGAAGACACGCTGAACACTGTAAGCACTGGAGTTCGTTTGGTAGAAAGTCTCGCTAAACGCTGTTTGCACTGGTGTCTATGTTACTGAGACACTCACAGGATGCTGGAAGCACAGAGGTCTGTGCAGCAAAGGAGAACGCTTAATGCTGGAGCACCGGAGTCGAAAGCAGCAGTAGGAGACACTTGCACGCTGGAACGCTGGAATCCGAAATAGCAGTAGGAGACACTTGCACACTGGAACACTGGAATCCTGAAGTAGCAATGGGAGACACTTGCACACTGGAACACTGGAGTTTCAAAGCAGCAGTAGGAAACTCTTGCATGCTGGAGCACTGGAGTCCACTTTCTGGGAAAGAGAAGATACTCAGGTGCCGGGGCTCTGCCCAGCGTCTGCTTTTGAATTTCCCGCCCCGGTATGATTGGCGGGGAGAGGAGAGCCGATGACGTCACCTGCCCACCCCTCTCCATGGACGCCTGATGCGCCAGCGGCGCCCACTCCCCGGAAGACCGCCGGGACCAGCGGCAATGGACGCAGGGACCCAGAGCCCACCAGCGGGGACGAACGCCAGGCGACCCAGCGCACCCGGAGAGGTAAGCGTGCCCGCCGCGGCGATGTGACATATAGTTGTGTACAGTAGGCCATTGCTGTATCTTGCAGCTCTGTGTCACTACAAGTATCCATTCCATATCTGTGCAGCATTTTTGTGAGCAGTATATAGTAGGACAGTGCAGCATTTTGGTGACCCAACAGTATATAGTTGTGTACAGTAGGCCATTTCTGTATCTTGCAGCTCTGTGTCCCTGCAAGTATCCATTCCATATCTGTGCAGCATTCTTGTGAGCAGTATATAGTAGGACAGTGCAGCATTTTGGTGACCAGCACTATACATATATAGTACAGTACAGTAGGCCATTGCTCTATCTTGCAGCTCTGTGTCAATTCTAGTATCCTGATCAGTGCTCAATATCTGCTGCATTGTTGTGACCAGTATGTATACTGTACTGTGCAACTTGTGTTATACACCTGTTGATTATACATCCTGTAATCTGTACTAAGCGATGTGTGAGATACACCTGGGGATTATACACCCTATATACTGTACTGTGTGATGTGTGAGATACACCTGTGGATTATTCACCGTATATTATTATTATTATTATTATTATTATTATTATCCTTTATTTATATGGCGCCACAAGGGTTCTGTAGCGCCCAATTACAGAGTACATAAATAATCAAACAGGAAAACAGCAAATTACAGTTGATGACAGTATAGGACAAGTACAGGGTAAATACACATAGTTACATCAGCAGATGACACTGGAATAAGTATCAGGTGGCAGAAGACTGCTGGATGTGGTACAGTTGAAGATTGTTAAAGTAAGACAAAGTATAAGCACATGAGGGAAGAGGGCCCTGCTCATGAGAGCTTACAATCTAAAGGGGAGGGGTAGACAGACATGGGTGACACAGATGGGGTACATAGAGAACGTGGAACAGAGGGTTAGGATGAGATTTGGCTGGGTTTGGTGAAGAAGTGGACCCCCAGAAAGCACAAGTCAATACTTAACATTGCAACATTTTACTGGGCTATGCAGGAGAAAATTAAAAATAGGGGAGGAAAAAAAAGAATCGATAACTTCTACCGCTTTGAAAAAGGTCAATGGAAGCTGAAATAATGGAATAAATAGTTACCTCATGGAAGCCAGATACAGTATACCAAACATTTTAGCAGAGTTAGGAATGATTGCTTATGAAATACAGTAACATTTTGTCAAAATATTTCAGAAACTGCATGGCTGGTCTCTTGCACTCTTTTGCTCTAATACACCACCTGCTTTAGGATTTATATTTAAAAACATTATGGGCTAGATGCATCATCGCTTGGAAAGTGATAAAATGGAGACTGAAAAAGTACCAGCCAATCAGCTCCTAACTGACATTTTTCAAACATGGCCTGTGACATGGCAGTTAGGACCTGATTGGTTGGTACTTTTTCACTCTCCATTTTTTCACTTTCCAAGCGATGATGCATCTAGCCCCTGGTCTCCATAATCCCAAAAACATCAGTCTTCTTGGAAAGTGGTTTGTTCCTTTGTAAGGGAAAGAGAACAAACGTTCTCAAACAACGGTTTCTCAATTTCTTTTTCCTCTGAGAAGTGATTGTGGATTTGCAGGAATATATGAGCATTTCTGTAATCAGAAAGCAGCGACTTTCTACAAATGTTTATGAATAATTCCAGTGATTTTGTAATTATCCTCCAGTGATTTGGACCAATAATACCATTGATTAGAACGAATAATTCCAGTGATTTTGTCATTTTCTTCCAGTGATTTGGACCAATAATACCATTGATTAGAACGAATAATTCCAGTGATTTTGTCATTTTCTTCCAGGGATTTGGACCAATAATACCATTGATTAGAACAAATAATTCTAGTGATTTTGTCATTTACTTCCAGTGATTTGGACCAATAATACCATTGATTAGAACGAATAATTCCAGTGATTTTGTCATTTTCTTCTAGTGATTTGGACCAATAATACCATTGATTAGAACGAATAATTCCAGTGATTTTGTCATTTACTTCCAGTGATTTGGACCAATAAGACCATTGATTAGAACGAATAATTCCAGTGATTTTGTCATTTACTTCTAGTGATTTGGACCAATAATACCATTGATTAGAACGAATAATTCCAGTGATTTTGTCATTTTCTTCCAGGGATTTGGACCAATAATACCATTGATTAGAACAAATAATTCTAGTGATTTTGTCATTTACTTCCAGTGATTTGGACCAATAATACCATTGATTAGAACGAATAATTCCAGTGATTTTGTCATTTTCTTCCAGTGATTTGGACCAATAATACCATTGATTAGAACGAATAATTACAGTGATTTTGTCATTTACTTCCAGTGATTTGGACCAATAAGACCATTGATTAGAACGAATAATTCCAGTGATTTTGTCATTTACTTCTAGTGATTTGGACCAATAATACCATTGATTAGAACGAATAATTCCAGTGATTTTGTCATTTTCTTCCAGTGATTTGGACCAATAATACCATTGATTAGAACGAATAATTCCAGTGATTTTGTCATTTACTTCCAGTGATTTGGACCAATAATACCATTGATTAGAACGAATAATTCCAGTGATTTTGTAATTTTCTTAGAGTGATTTGGACACATAATACCATTGATTAGAACGAATAATTCCTGTGATATTGAGGTTTTTGTGTCGCTTAGCTTAGCCGTCCAGCGACCACAGTGCACCTCTTTTTCTCTTTTCTTTGCATCATGTGCTGTTTGGGGCCAAGTTTTTGAAGTGCCATCCTGTTTGACACTGCAGTGCCACTCCTAGATGTGACAGGTGTTTGTGCCGCCCTCTTGGGTCGCTTTGCTTAGTCATGCAGCGACCTCGGTGTAAATTTTAGGACTAAAAATAGTATTGTGAGGTGTGAGGTGTTCAGAATAGACTGGAAATGAGTGGAAATAGTGGTTATTGAGGTTAATAATACTATAGGATCAAAATGACCCCCAAATTCTATAATTATTCACCCATTATTATTATTATTATTATTATCCTTTATTTATATGGCGCCACAATTACAGAGTACATAAATAATCAAACAGGAAAACAGCAAATTACAGTTGATGACAGTATAGGACAAGTACAGGGGTTTTTGAAAAAAAACACCCAAATCCAAAACACACCCGAAGCCGCCAAAAAATTTCACGGAGATTTTGCCAAAACGCGTCCGAATCCAAAACACGGCTGCGGAACCGAATCCAAAACCAAAACACAAAACCCGAAAAATTTCCGGTGCAGATCTCTAGAGTAAACCCTGTCTTCTACCCTTCTGGATTCAAGAGCTTGACTGTAACTTAATGAAATCTATTTTTAATATTTATTCTGCCATTGTAAAGCCATGAGCACAGGCAGTAAAGTAGGAATCTGTTGAAATATCCTAGGCACAGGTGAAAACCATTTGCTCAAAGTAGAACAATTAATTGACTGTATTTAAAATAATAAAATACACAAAAAAAATGGCTTTTAGTTTCCAGAATCAATTACAGTATAGCTGTGTTTGTTAGCGGAACTGTATATATTGAAAATAATTGGACAGTTAATGTAATGTCATAGAACGCAGAGAGTGAAGACACAGACCGTTCTTTAAACTTACTTTAGCACTACTATGGACACAATGTATCACAGCAAACAAGTTGCAATGACCTCATTGTGTGTACCAGTTTAATTGCTTTTTGAATATAAAACTGATTGTACATGGGTGCAAAAAGGACACTAAGTGCAAACTAAGTTGTACTATGCAATCCATTAGTAAAATAACCCCTTTTACAGATGGATAGAGCATCTCTCATCTATTGTGCTCTAGATAAACAAGCAATACAAACAAATGTTACAAAATGCTCCGACATTCTGCAAGGTCACAGGATCATTTTGTGAAGTGCTCTTAGGAATGCAACTAGCAGATACACTACTCTGCAGCATTATTTAACATAAAAGGCACTATCTCTAATATTGCTAGTTGTTTGAAAATTTTAAAGACTACGCTGCACATTACATTCTTCTTTTCAAGCCACACTCCAGTTACTTTTAGTCTAAAACAGAATACCAATACCATAAGTATATGGGCCATGTGAAATATAGAAAAACACAATTTTTGAAGCGTTATTTTCTGTGATGTGGAAACTGTGGGATGATTATCCTCACCACTTTACTTAATACCATAAGGTATTTCAGAGGTGATTGCAGGTATTACTGTTGTTTTTTTTTTCAATTAATGTCCCTTGAACAAAGAAACATCTTCACTAGATATTCTGGCAAACCAACACATCAAGCCACTAAAGGGCACATAAATAGTCACTGAAATCTAATTCAGTTCTTTATAATTCAGAATCTTGTAAGTGATGTGATTCTTAGGGTTTGATTTGATTGTAAAACCACTAGAGGGTGCCTGCCAGCAGCAATTCAATCGGGTGCCAGCATTTCTGCTAATCAGCGTCCTGAGGTGGCGAGTAGAAATGTGCAAAAAGTTGCCCAAAATTGACTTTTTCACACTGCAGCCAGTATTTTAGTTTGGTTTGCCCACTTTGCACAGCTAAATGCAGTGTTTTTAGCCACATCAGAAGTAATAGGCCCCTGATTGGCCAAACAATTGACTTGATCTGACAGGCACCTATTACTTTGGGTACCCACAAACAACTATTGAATTGTCCAGTGGCGATTTACAGCTATGAGCAGTCGCTTATAGCCTGGCAGGTCCAAGGAGCCCATCAACATGGCTTAATCTATGAAAGGGCAACACTGTTACTGGGGCCAGACAGTCCAGCACTACACTGCACTACACTACACTGACTTTTTGTTCACACTCAAAATAAACTATAGCTCCTAGCAACCCTTGCTGCCGGGAGCTCCCGGCATCAAGGGCTGTTGGGAGCTGCAGTTTATTTTAGGTTGAACACTCTGTAGTGCAGACTGTCCAGCAATGACAGGCTTCTGCCTGGTCTCAATCATGGCACCTTCTTCCTGCTTTTGGTGCCTCCTGCCCACTCCTGGTGCCTCCTACTTGCTCCCAGATCTCCTTGCATGCACTTGGCATGAGTAAAGGGCACAACTACAGGGGGCATTATGTGTATAAGCCACACAACTACAGGGTGAATTATGTGTATAAGCAGCATAACTACAGGGGGTGTTATGTGTATAAGCACTACAGGGTGCATTATGTGTGTAAGCAGCATAACTACATGGGGCATTATGTGTATAAGTGGCACAACTACAGAGTGCATTATGTGTATAAGCAGCATAACTACAGTGGGCATTATGTGTATAAGTGGCATAACTACAGGGGATATTATGTGTATAAGCAGCATAACAACAGGGGGCATTGTGTAAGTGGCACAACTACAGGGCACATTACATGTGTAAGCAGCATAACAACAGGGGGTATTATGTGTATATGTGGCACTACTACAAGGGGCATTATGTGTATAAGCAGAAAAACTACAGGCAGCACAACTGCAGGGGGCATTATGTGTATAAGCTGCACTACTACAGGGGGCATTATGTGTATGAGCTACACAACTATAGGGGGAATTATCTGTGTAAGCAGCATAACTACAGGAGGCATTATGTGTATGAGTAGCATAACTACAGGTGGTATTATTTGTGCAAGCGGCACAACTACAGGGGGCATTATGTGTGTAAGCGGCATAACTACAGGGGGCATTATGTGTATGAGCAGCATAACTACAGGGGGCAATATGTTTGTAAGCGGCACAAATACAGGGGGCATTATGTGTATAAGCAGCATAACTACAGGGTGCTTTACATGTGTAAGTGGCATAACAACAGGGGGTATTATGTGTATAAGCTTCACTACTACAAGGGGCATTATGTGTATGAGCGGAAAAGCTACATGGGGCATTATGTGTGTAAGTGGCACTACAGGGGGCATTATGTGTATAAATGGCATAACTGCAGGGCATATTATATGTGTAAGTGGCATAACTACAGGGACATTCTCTGTATAAGCAGCATAACTACAGGGGGCATTATGTGTATAAGCAGCATAACTACAGGGAGCATTATGTGTGTAAGCAGCATAATTACATGGGCATTATGTGTGTAAGCGGCATAACTACAGGGTGCATTGTGTGTGTAAGCAGCATTAGTATAGAGGACATTATGTGTATGAGTAGCATAACTACTGAGAGCATTGTGTGTGTAAGCAGCACAACTACAGTGGGCATTGTGTGTATGCGGCACAACTATAGGAGGCATTTTGTGTATAAGCAGCATAACTACTGTGGGCATTGCACGTGTAATTGGCACTACTACTATGGGCATCATGTGTTTAGTATCATAACTACATATTGCATTGTGAGTGTAAGCAGCATAACTACAGGGGCATTGTGTGTGTAAGCGGCACTACTACTATGGGTATTATGTGTAGAAGTGGCACTTCTACAGAGGGAATTGTGTGTGTGTGTGTGTGTGTGTGTGTGTGTGTGTGTGTGTGTGTGTGTGTGTGAGAGTGGCACAACTACAGTGGGCATTATGTGTGTAAGCGGCACAACTACTATGGGTATTATGTGTTTAAGTGGCACTTCTACAGATCACATTGTGTGTGTGTAAGTGGCACAACTACAGTGGGCATTATGTGTGTAAGTGGCACAACTACAGTGAGCATTATGTATGTAAGGGGCATAACTGCTGTGGGCATTTTGAGCATAAGCGGCACAACTACAGTAGGGATTATGTGTGTAAGGGGCATAACTACTGTGGCCATTTTAAGTATTATGTGTGTAAACAGCACAACTACAGTGGCCATTATTTGTATAAGCGGCACAACTATGGTGGGCATTATGTGTGTAAGGGGCTCTACTATTTTGGGCATTATGTGTATAGTGAAAACTACTGTGCTGTGCAATGTTTATAAGGGATAATATTGTGTAGTATAACCTGAATAGGAGGCACTACTGTATGTCGTAACGTGATTAAGGGACGCTACTATTGTATATGGTGTAATATGAATCAGAGGCACTACGTATGGTATAATGTGAATAAGATTGTGCTGACCGGGATCAGGTACAAACCATCCTGGAGTCTGCTGCTGAGCTGCTGTATAAGCGTTGAGTCGGCTGCCACTGTGGCCATGGGTGATGGGGTAGGTCTGCGCATCAGCTGGTAGGAGAGGGAGTGGTAGTGGGGGTGTTGTCTATTCAATTTGTAACCTGGTCTGGGGTGGAAGTGTCTGTGCAAGCTGTCACATACTGTCGGGTTGGGGGATTATTGGCATACACTGACTGACAGGGGGAGATTGTTTGAGGAAGGGAGGCCCTAAAATGGTGACTTGCTTAGGGCCCTATGAGGTCTAAATCTACCTCTGGAATCACTGTAAAGAGAGAAAGCATTTTAAAAGACATATGATGTTTTACTGGTAAAGTGATTACTGTAATCTTTGCTTATTTTACCTTTCAACCAAAATATTGTGCAATCATTCACAGGGGTGTATCTAGGGGTCGATGCCCCACTGGCAAAGTAATGGACTGGTGTCCCCATCTTTGCAATAGGGACATGTGTCAAAAAGGGGGTGTGGTCTCATGAGTAAGGGGTCTACCCACACAATAGTACCACCACTTCAAATTACACCACACAGTAGTACTGCTTACTGTGTAATATTATCCTTAATTCACATTGCATCAATCAGTAAGGTCTCTTATTCACATTACACCACACAGTTGTTCTCATTACACCACACCACACAGTAGTTCCCATATTCACATTACACCAAACAGTAGTGTTCCTTTTTAACATTACGCCACACAGTAGTGTCCATTATTCATGTTACATCACATAGTTGTACCCCTTATTCATGTTACACCACACAGCAGTAACCCTTATACTTGTTATACTACTCACTAGAACCCCTTCTTCACATTATGCTACACAGTAGTAGTACCCCTTCCACATTATGCCAGACAGTAGTAGTGCCCCTTTGTCATGTTCCAGGGTGGCAGACTCCAGGAAGTCCAGGACTTACCAGTCCAGTCTCTGTGGTGGGGTCCTTCAGGGAGCAGGGCAGGCTGCTGGTAGTGGACATTGTGTGCGGGCAGATAGACAGGGATCACTGTGGCAGGGTCTAAGTTGAGGCTAGCTGTGGGAGGTCAGTGGAGCAGGCTTGTGGGCACTACCATATTGGATGAGGGCATGTGACTGTGGGAGCCAATCAGGCACTTGGAAGCACTAAGCAGCTTGGAGCCAATCAGCATCAGCTAAAAGGTATTTAGCTGGAGGTTCCTGGCTTTTAGATTGGCCATGCAACATCTTGTGACACAAGAGCTGTGTGGCTACTAAGTACTCTGCAGCCTTGCTTCTAAAACATCCTGAGTTTACTTGCATTCAGCCTCCAGACTGGTGCAGTTAGCAGCCTTAGACCTCCTAGCCCGTCCATCTCAGTGGAGTCTGCAGCAGCCTGCCCTGCACCTTTGCAACCATTACCACAGTTACAGAACCCTCTGGAGGCGGCCTCTCACAGTTGGATCACGGTAGTGGTCTTTCTAGGGTTGCTTTACCAAAGTACCCACTCCTGAACATTGCCCAAAATGCAGGTCTGACCTTGTATCATTCGTAGAAATAAACATACAGTATCCGTCCTGCTAGGCTATTATTTAAAGAAGCAGCCCAGTCAACTCCACTAGCACCCGAACCGGGTCCACAGGCAATTTTGGATCTGACACCCTTACACATTATGCCACAATAGTAGTGCCCCTTGCTACCTATAGTGCCACCCCCACATACGTTCCCTATAATGCCCCATATCCCCCCATATGTTCCTAACAGTGCCCTCCATATGTACCTTAAACTACTACCCTATACCCAACCTTGGTCTGTAAGTTTATTTCTTTAATGTGCTCATCCCTGTTCTAATGGTTGTTTACACATATGGTCACTTACCAAATACAGTTGTTCTTCTTCTTCCTGCACTCTTTCCTTGGCTCCTGTCAGGCAATGCATGTACATAATGCTGCTAGGAAACAAAATCAGTTGCTGTAATGTCTGCTGAAGTCACTCAGCTTAGCTAACTGAAAAGGTCATTGTGTCATTTTAAGAAGCGGTGCCACCATGGTACTGGTGGGTGAGATCCATTACAGTAGGAGAATAACATGGGATGGTCTGCATCTGTTCGCCCGCTGGTAAAGATGTTGCCCAGTTTCACTCCTGAATACAGGCACTTTCACTGTCACCTTCCTCTGCGATCTACCTCTGTTATGGCCCTGATTCTACCCCCTAGCCGCAGGATGCCCTCACCAATCGAAGTCAAAGGTTAGATATTTCCTTGGTCATCTGTGTGCATTTTGAACATTTTCTGATTTATCTTCTGGTAAATTAAAAATCTAAACACAATCAAGGGCATTTAGAAATTAATGTATGGACCACCAGTACATATATGTGATGACATCCTCCTATTTTTGTATTTATATGAGAAGTGCCAAGATATGTTTGGAAAGTTGTGTGTTTTGGAATATTTTGCATCTGCTGATGTAGCGATCGGGGTTAAATGGAGCTTCCTTTTCTAAAAGTGGTCTAGAGCTATTGTGCACAAAAGTAAAACTTAGAATTTGTAATGCTTGATGAGAAATTAGTATGAGATCTGTCGGCTGGACTTAGGGGGTAATTCCGGCCAGATCACTCACTAGCTGTTTTTTGCAGTCCTGTGTTCGCATAGTCGTCACCCACCGGGGAGTGTATTTTAGCTGTGCAAGTTTGCGATCGCATGTGCAGCCGAGCGGTACAAAAGAACTTTGTGCAGTTTCTGAGTTGCCCAGGACTTACTCAGCTGCTGCGATCACTTCAGCTTGTCCGGGGCCGGAACTGACGTCAGACACACGCCCTGCAAACAACTGGACACGCCTGCGTTTTTCCAACCACTCCCTGAAAACGGTCAGTTTCCACCCAAAAACGCCTTCTTACTGTCAATCTCCTTGTGATCGGCTGTGCGAATGGATTCTTCATAAAACCCAACACACAGCAACGATCCGCTTTGTACCCGTGCGATGCACCTGCGCATTGTGGTGCATACACATGCGCAGTTATGACCTGATCGCAGAGCTGCAAAAAGGGCTAGCGAGCGATCAGGTCTGAATTACCCCCATGGTGTAGCACCATTTTAGCAGGAAATGACAATCTTTTTTATGCATGCAAAAGTCTTGATTTTTTCCATGGATGTGTCAGAGATCGATAGCTAACCTACAGTTTTAGTGGGATTGGTTTTGCATATTCCAGGTCAATTTTATGAAAGCCCATTATTAGGTGTATATTGTATAACTTATATTAAGAGTATTTATCTAAAATGCACTACAGCAACCTAGGTGCAGCTAAAATAAGCAGTAATTCTGGAGAAAAGAATAAAAGTTAGAGTTAATGAATGGAAGAGTACTGTAGGCTGGATTGTGAAGTAATAGATTCACTGTGCACTTGTAACTTGTCTAGCTGGAACAGGTATACCTGACCTCAGTGCTTTTATAGGTCCAAAAAATGTATTGTTGGTATGCACCTAAGAGGAACATTAGTGGCTAACATTAGTTGGATGGATTTTATCTAGAACATAAAATTACAACATGCTCCCCAAATATTAGGCAATTACATGTGTGTGTTGAATGTAAGATGTGTGTGCCTAGGCATACTGTAACCTGTTGGTGATAACAGGTCTTTTAATGTAGATTTTGAAAAAATCATACTCTTTAAAAAAAAAGTCTCATCCTTCCCCAAAGCAATCTGAAACAGCACTCATAGTCAGTGCCATTTCTAGGGCAGGGCAAGCCATGCAATCGCAAGGGGCGCTGCAGCCATGGCAACTGCATGTTAGTATTCCATCTGGAATACTATTAAATAAAAGTCCCTACCAAAAATACCACCACCTCATAGAAGACAGTTATTAAGGATACTAGAGGAGATGGCCATTTTGAGAAGGACGGCTTCCATATTTTGAACCGGTGGAGGCAGGGAAAGCACAATGTGCTTCACTACTGCAGAGACAGGTGGCAGGGGCTGGGGGGATCCCCTAACAATGAGTAGAACCCCTTGACAATGAACAGAACCCCTTGACAATGAGCAGGTACTGTGGCAGCCTTTACTACAGTAGGTGTATAATATGGTGACAGGGGCATGTGAGGACATAATGTGGTGTCAGGGGCATTACAGTGGGGGCATAATATGGTGAAAGGAGTATAACTAGGGCTACTTAATATGGTGACAGAGGCATTACTGCGTGGGGCATAATATGGTGTCAGGGGCATTACTGTGTGGGTCATAATATAGTGACAGGGGCATTACTGTGTTTGGCATAATATGGTGTCAGGCATTACTGTGTGGGGCATATTATGGTGACAGGGGCATTACTGTGGTGGCTACCATGGCTTACTATGATGTAAGGGGCATAATATGGTGTAAGGAACCCTATGTCGGTGTAAAGTAGCCTTTTTCTGCAAGGTCACACCTATTGCAGCAATGCCACACACATAACAGTGTGCAAATATAATTTCTTTATATGTATATGGGGGGGCGCATTTTTTTAGTGTTCACACTGGGAGACAAATTGTCTAGCAATGGTCCTGCTCATAATCCAAGAGGGGTGGCACTCAATATCCCGACCGCCGGGATACCAACAACTATTCTCCCTCTTGGGGGGTCCACGACCCCTTGGAGGGAGAATAAATAGCATGGCGAACAAAGCGCGCCACCGTGCCCGCAGCATGGTGAGTGCAGAGTGGCGAGCACAGCGAGCCCACAAGGGGCTCTTTTTCGCTTGCCCCACCGCCGGCATTCCGGCGGACGGGATCCCAGCCCTGGTATGCTGGTCTCCAGGATCCCGACCACCGGGACATCGTAGTACACCCATCCAAGAGAGTTGTGCCTATTGCATTGAGTCAGACAGCTGATACTTTTCAAAAATTAAACCCCTTTGTCATAATGAGATGACCCCAGCTTGTTCAGCACAGAGCTAAGGGGTTAAAGTACTGTATGAAGCAGTGAAAAGAGTGGAGAAGTTACCAATAGCAACCCACCAGCTTTGAGGAGGAATTTAACAAGTACATACTGTAAAATGATAGGTGGCTGTTGATTGGTTGCTATGGGAAACCACTACACTAGTCCTTTTCTTCACTTTTTCACTGCTAAAGGTCACATAAAAAATACAGGCCCACTTTGGGGTAAAAAAAAGCCCTATTCTTCCAATGAAACAAATATAACCAATTACTGAGAAAATGTGTTTTGTTATTTGCATGCTTTTGAAAGTTTAGGTTTTCCCCTAATTCTCGAATTATTTAATCAATTAGATACTGTACATACACCTGTTGAAATAGATTAAAAAAATATAAAGATTTGATCTTTTATAAATCAAATAACACAGTGAATATTTTTTTTTTTTGGTAAATTGTGTTCAATCTCATTATTATTATTATTATTATTATTATTATTATTATTATTATTATTTTAAATTATACTAAAACATGATGTATTTAAAAATGTATAATTTTAGTAATATTTTTCCCTGGGTATTTTAACAACCAGGACCGGGACCCCACGCAATTTTTTTTTTTTTACTATTTCACATACTTTAACACAGAGAAGCATGCACAGATCTCAGTGATCCGTACATGAATCTCCAAACACGCCAGCCAAAAGCTGGTCTATTTGAAAGCTCTATTTCTGTACGAATTGTTTGGCTATTGGGGGTCATTCCGAGTTGTTCACTCGCAAGCTGCTTTTAGCAGCTTTGCACACGCTAAGCCGCCGCCTACTGGGAGTGAATCTTAGCTTATCAAAATTGCGAACGAAAGATTCGCAATATTGCGAAAAGACTTCTCTGTGCAGTTTCTGAGTAGCTCGAGACTTACTCTGCAAGTGCGATCAGATCAGTGCTTGTCGTTCCTGGTTTGACGTCACAAACACACCCAGCGTTCGCCCAGACACTCCTCCGTTTCTCCAGCCACTCCCGCGTTTTTCCCAGAAACGGTAGCGTTTTTTCGCACACACCCATAAAACGGCCAGTTTCCGCCCAGAAACACCCACTTCCTGTCAATCACATTACGGTCACCAGAACGAAGAAAAAACCTCGTAATGCCGTGAGTAAAATACCTAACTGCATAGCAAATTTACTTGGCGCAGTCGCACTGCGGACATCGCGCATGAGCGACTAATCGCTCCGTTGCGAGAAAAATATAACGAGCGAACAACTCGGAATGACCCCCATTGTCGGCAGTGAAAGAGAATACCAATTCTTAGTAAATTCCGTGTTATATGAGGTGTATGTTAAAATCCAACTGTGTTTGACTAATGGTCTATTGATTCATATTTGTGTGACTGTGAACAGACAGCAGTGTATCTCAATACAAATTGCCCCCAAACTGCTGTGATTTGTGTTTAGTAAATTTCCGAGTTGCATTTTCGTATTAAGATGCAAACTCGAATCAAATCGGGAGCTTAGTAAGTTTCCCTATAAGTGTGAATTAGGCAAATTAATGCACCTACTTTTGTACTGAAGTGAAGAAAAAAGATTTCACTTTATGCATTACGATTATTTAAAAGAGGATAAATAAACATTTTGTCAACACTATGGAGGAAATGTAATAGGGTGTGAGAATAAGGCAGTGATTTTGAGAGAGTTCTGTTTTTTTTTTGTTTTCTTTTTAAAGTAGCAATCATTTCATGGCAAAATCAGGTTGATTTTTGCCATGTAAATTTTTGACACTTAAAAAAAAAAAAAAACTCAGGAAAAATGTCACAAAATCTCTCGCATTCTGATTGACCAATGGGGGTCATTCCGAGTTGATCGCTAGCTGCCGTTGTTCGCAGCGCAGCAATCAGGCTAAAAATTGGCATTTCTGTGCATGCGCATGCACCGCAATGCGCAACGTACGGGTACAAAGACCTTTGTGGTTTTGTACAGGTCCTAGCGAAGCTTTAAGTAGCACGGCACAACGCAAGAAGATTGACAGGAAGGGGGCATTTCTGGATGTCAACTGACCATTTTCAGGGAGTGTTTGGAAAAACACAGGCATGGCTGGGCGAATGCTGGGCGGGTGTGTGACATCAAAAGCCAACCCTCCAACGTTAGAATCAACACACACAAAGAGTAAGTCCAGGGCTGGTCTTGTTTTGCACAAAATGTTTTTGCAGGCCCTCTGCTGCACAGTCGTTCGCACTTCTGCAAAGAGAAAATACACTCCCCGGTGGGTGGCGACAATGCGTTTGCACGGCTGCTAAAAACTGCTATCGAGCGATCAACTTGGAATGAGCCCCAATATCCCTTAAATTTTCCATGGCCTCCTGACAATTCATTTATGCATATACACAGAACTGCATTTGCACCTTACAAATGCAGTTCTGTGTATAGGCATAACTCATATACTGTATACAGAAGAAAAATGAATTGCACCCCAAAAGAAACATGCTATACAATAGGGGAGGCAATCATGAGACAGCCTACTGGGATCCCGGCGGTCACAAGGCCAATGCCGGAATCCTGTCAGAAAGTGAAATACCGCCTCTGGAATACCAGCGCCACAGGCTTTTCTCCCTCTTTGGATGTCAACAACATCCATAGAGGGAGACTATACAGTAACTTGTGGCGAGCACAGCAAGCCACCATGCCTGCAGCATGGCGAGTGCAGCAAACTCGCAAGGGGCTTTCTAGTGATTGCCCTGCTGCTGGCATGCTGGCAGCCGGGATCCTGCTGTCCGGATCATGACAGCCGGGGTCCCAGCCACCTATATTCCATACAGTACATATGGCTCGGATGATCAGGGGTGTCAAGGGAGGGTACTAATTACCCAGTCCCAGGTCTGATGGAGGGGCCCAGTGGGGGCCCATGTTTCTCCACCACTTACCTGGCAGCAGCAGCTACAGCTTTTCTCCTTAGCCCAGCACACTGAAAGAGAGATTTATGTAAAAATTACCTTCATTAACTCTTTTTCTTCAAGGTCCATGGGATCCACAAGGTTAACTTTGGGTATGATCTGATAGAGACCAGGACTGGCACCGAACAATAAAGCTTTAAGCTTTGTGAGGCTCCCAGGATGCAGTGGGCTCCTCTACCTTCATACCGTGCTCCCATGCTAAGGTACATCAGTTTTACATAACAAGCCCAAGGCAGGAGCTGGACAAAGGAGAGAAGAACGTATGGTACACACAGAAAATCACACTCTCATAGTGAAGAGAAGGGAACTGGTGATCGTCAAGCGACCTATTTAAGCGTCGTGCATCAGGGTGAGTGAACTGTGGATCCCATGAACTTTGAAGAAAAAAGAGTTAATGAAGGTAAGTTTAACCATAACTCTCTTTTCTTCTTTGTGGTCCATGGACTCTACAGGGTAAATCTCAGGATATCAGAAAAGCAGTTGTTATAGGGAGGGAATGCGCCTAATCTGAAATGAGGATTTGGCAGCCAAAGGTTGGATCCTGAGAGCCAAACATATTAAAGGCATAGAACCTAAGAAATGTGTCGGCAGAAGACCACGTAGCAGCCTTGCATAATTGTTCAGCAGATGCTCCATGGCATGCTGCCCATAAAAGACCCACAGAGCGAGTAGAATGAGCAGATACTGTACTCGTAACAGACAGATCAACCTGTGTGTAAACCTGTGATATGGTCACGCAAAGCAAACATGCCAATATTTGTTTATTGGCTGGCCAGACTCACTTATGGAATCCATAGAGGACGAACAGTCCACATATATCCAAAGAGCATGGACCACATGCAAAGAGGCATCCTCTGGTGAGAGACCAGGTTTCTGGAAGGCCAGTACTACAATTTGTTCGTTAACATGAAATTTCAATACTAACTTAGGTAGGTAACCATGGGTTGTGGCTGTAATGACGGCGGTCGGAATCCAAGAGGTCAGCATCACGACCACAGAATCCTAACCACCAAGGGTGGGAATAGCCCCTGTTTGCCGGCATTCCAGCTGCTGGCATTGTGGCATTGGTATCCTGGCCGCTGGGATCCCAACCACCGGTAAAGCAACTACATCCCGTAACCACTTTAGTTCAAAGAACCGTCCAGTCATGGTGGAATATCAGAAATGGGGAGCAACATGAGAGAGCACCCAAGTCAGAGACCCTATGGGCTGAAGCAATTGCTACTAGAAAGTTTTAATAATGAGCCACTTGAGGTCTACCATTTCCAGTGGTTTAAATGGACTGTGATATAGTGCCTTAAGAACCAGTGACAGGTTCCAAGGAGCTATCAGAGGGACGAATGGAGGATGTATCCGGCGTACCCCCTGAAGGAAGGTATGCACATCTGGCAAAGGAGCCATTTTCTTCTGGAACCAGACAGTCAAAGCAGAAACCTGGACCTTGAGAGAAACCAGTCAATGGTGAGTCCTGCCTGCAAGAAGGCTAACAATCTAGAGATCCAGAGGGCAATGGGATCATAGTGATGATGAGCTCATCACTGAAAATAGGACTGTCAAATCTTGTGATAAATGCAAGCAGAGGCTGGTTTCCTATCCTGAAGCGTAGTTTGAACCACCTCCCCAGAGAAAACTTTGTCCCCTAGGAGGGAAGTCTCAAGAGCCACGCCATCAAAGACAGATGATGCAGGTCCAGATGGAGGCAGGGCCCATGGGAGAGTAGGTCCGGATGTAGAGGCAAAGGTAAGGGCTTGTCTATGGAGAGATCTATTAGATCTGTGAAATAATGTCATCTGGGCCATGCTGGAGCCAGTAGTATGATCGTTTTGCCATCCTCTTTTCATTTCACAGGATTCTGGGAAGTAGAGACACTGGAGGGAAGAGATAGGCCAGACGAAAGTCCCAGGGGACTGTGAGAGCATTCGAGAAAAAAACAAAACAAAGAAGTGTTGGAAAGTAGACTCTTTTTTGGGAGCACTCTAATTCAGAGGGTGGCAATGTAATTTATTAATACTGATAAAACCATTTTTATTAGGTTACACATGGATTAAAATTTAAGGAGTATCTACGTGAAAAATTAGAAGCTTTGCGAAAATAAAGAACAGATTACAAATAATACGTGATATCCATATCACAATGTGTCAGTTGCCGGAGATTAATGGGTGTGGTAACAGAGTTCATTATCCATTACACATTCAGACTCATGTAGTGTATGACCATCATTTGTTCAGCAGATATCCATTGTGGATTACAATAAATGCAGAGAGTTAAATCATAGGTCATATGAGAGTCGGGTACCCAGTAGTATATATATAGGTGACACTGTATAGGGGAGTCAATTTCTTGCAGTACCAGGGTGTTCAGAGGTGGTCTCCCATCCAAATTTTTGTGCAGATCTCAAAAAAACGGAGTGCGGGGTATACGATACCAGCTCCGGTCTTAATACTGTCACTGTGGGACCCGCCTGTTGCCGTGCCCGTGCTCCAGAGGCTCCAGGGGCTGCAGCGGCGTGTGGTCGAGGTCTCCCCGTTCAGAAGACGGAGCTATGCGGCCGTTGCCTGGTGACTGTCCTCGGGATTCCGGCTAGTGCGGTCACGTGTGCGCATCACGTGATCGCAGTACTTCCTCCTGACGTACGTTTCGCATTGAATGCTTGTTCACAGGACGTGTCAAAGGGTGACTAAACCAGGTGGCTGCACACATTCAGGTGATCCAAGAGGGTGAGTACAATATTTGCGGTCATACATCACTGGAGATGCCCAATCTCTTCTGACCTTGGAAGCTAAGCAGTGAAAGGCCGGGTTAGTACTAGGATGGGAGACCACCTCTGAACACCCTGGTACTGCAAGAAATTGACTCCCCTATACAGTGTCACCTTTATATATACTACTGGGTATCCGACTCTCATATGACCTACGATTTAACTCTCTGCATTTATTGTAATCCACAATGGATATCTGCTGAACAAATGATGGTCATACACTACATGAGTCTGAATGTGTAATGGATAATGAACTCTGTTACCACACCCATTAATCTCCGGCAACTGACACATTGTGATATGGATATCACGTATTATTTGTAATCTCTTCTATATTTTCGCAAAGCTTCTAATTTTTCACGTAGATACTCCTTAAATTTTAATCCATGTGTAACCTAATAAAAATGGTTTTATCAGTATTAATAAATTACATTGCCACCCTCTGAATTAGAGTGCTCCCAAAAAAGAGTCTACTTTCCAACACTTCTTTGTTTTGGTTTTTTCTCGACTGCTTAAAATTGACTCTTGGGAGCACCACTGAAAGCGACAATTATTTGGGACTAGGATTAATTATCCATATACCCCTAGTCGCTATATCTAGAAGCAATTCAGGGATAATTCAGTTTTTCAGAGGCTACTAATTATCAGATTGAGGACTTGTGCGGTTCCCAAAACACTTTTTTCTAAGACTGTGAGAGCATCCAAGAATCTCGCTCCTGAAGCTTTTGTCCTGGCTCCGTTCCCTGGAACCTTGTGATTGTGTCTGGAGACCATGAGATCGACATCTGGAAGTCCTCATTTGCATACTAGTATCTGAAATACCTCTGGGCAGAGAGACCATTCTCTGACGTGAATGTCCTGTCAATTGAGTAAGTCTGCTTCCCAGTTGAGGACTCCTGGAATATAGATTGTGAATATGGCTGGGAGGTAAAGTTCTGCCCAGGAGGTTACCTCCTGTATCACTGCCACACTTTGAGTGCCACCGTGTCAATTTATATATGCCCCTGCTGGGGCATTGTCTAACTGGATCTGTACTGCAGAATACTGGATCAGGGGCTGGGCCATCAGAAGGGCCTGGTAGACAGCTCAATGTCTGGGATTTGATTTGAGATGGCAACCCTGTCCATTCGGAAAGTATCAGGCACTGTAGAGGCCTGGAGTGAAATTGGGCATATACCACCATGTCGAACAGTGAGACCATGGAGCCTAGGGTCTGCATTGCTGAATGAACTGAGACCCTGGGATTGCGGAGTAGGTTTTGGATGCACTGCTGCAAGGTTGCAATCTTCTCCTGAGGGAGAAATACAGTATGTGTTGTACCCTAGTGTTCAGCAGTGCTCCAAGGTGCTTTATCCTCTGGGATGTGATGAGTGAGGATTTGGGCCAGTTGATAAACCATCCATGGTACTGAAGGTCTGTTGGAGGTGACTTTTCAGCCCCATTGGAGACTGCACCAGAAGAAGCAAGTCATCCAGGTAAGGCAATATCCAAATTCCCTCATTTTCGGAGAGTGTCCATCATCACCGCCATGAGTTTTAGTGAACACCCTTGGGGCTGTAGACAGTCCATAGGGAGGGGCCTGGAATTGGAAATTGTTGTAGAACAGCAAAGCAAAAATATTATTGATGACACGGTGCAATAGGTACATGGAGGTACGCATCCTGTATATCCAGGGAGACCATGCATAGTCAGGACAATGAACCATAGAGTTTCCGTACAGAACCTGTAGACCTTGAGGAATTTGTTCAGTAATTTCAGATTTAGAATTAGGTGGTGTGATCAATTTGGTTTCTGAACCAAAAAGAGGGTAGAATAGAACCCCTGACCCTGCTGAGACTGTGGAACAGTGATGATAACCCCTGACTGTAGGAGGGATAGTATTACTCCAGACAGTGCTAGGTCCAGTGTTGGAGTAGTAGGGAAATATTGTCTAGGGGATGCTTCAGGAAGGAAATAGCGTACCCGATAGACACCACTTCTGGCACCCATGCATCTGTGGTGACCTGACACCATGTGTGGGTGAATTGAAGAAGTTGCCCTCCCACCCTGGGGTCCCCCATAAGGAATCCCACCTCATGAGTTAGAGGGTTTGTCCTCTGGTTTGGAAGTTGAACATCTGGCAACCCAAGCCTGTTTGATCTTTGGTTTGGAAGCCTTGGCCCTCTCGCAAATGTCTGACCCTTGGTTTTGTCTTACTGATGATAAGGACCAAAAGGACGAAGTCCTAGGTCATGCTGACAATTCTGAAGTCAGACAGACTGTCTTAGAGGTAGCCAATTTCTCAAAAATTCTATCTAGTTCTGATCCAAACAGTAGGTCACATGTGTATGGCAAGGCTTCCAGGGCCTTCTTTGCATCTGAATCTGCTTTCCAAGATTGGAGCCACACAATGTGACGAGCTGCAATTGAATCAGTGGAATCCTTAGAGGACAATAGAACTGTGCCCAGTGATGCCTCTCCAATGTAATAGGCTGTGTCTCTAATATTATTGAGTAGAGACAACTGGTCGTTGGTGGGATAAGAGATGAAACTGTGTTCAAGGTTGTCTGCCCAAGTCTCTATGGCCTTATTCACCCAGGCTGTAGCAGTAACCAGTCTAGCCATTGCTCCTCTGAGAGAGTACTTAGACTTGAGACACATGTCCCACTGCCTATCCCACAAATTCCTAAGGGAAGATGACATAAGTATAGGGAGTTTTGAACTATTAATTAAATGTGTCTCCTGAGATTCCACCGTAGGTGGAGTCTCCCACTTTGTACAATCAGCTTGTGGTAGCGGGTAAAAGGAGCTGAGTTTCTTAAGGACCGTACATTTTTTAGTAAGAGTTTTCCATGCCTCGCACATGGCTTCTGTGAAGTGGTCCGAGTGAAGAAACTCTGCTAAAACTACTTTCTGCCATTGAAGCAGAGGGTCTTTAGTAGTAGGGGCTGGTTCAGCATCTTCTAGCTGAAGTGACAACTTCACTGCCCTAATTAAAGCAGCCACATTAAATTTAGCTGTGGCCTCCTCCTACCCAGAAAGGGATTCAGCATCTGAAACCTCAGCCTGCTCAGCAGTAACTAATGATTCCTCAGAATCAGAGAGTTGGTAGATTGTGAGGAAGGCACATGCCACTTAGAAGTAGAGGGTGCAGGCAATGTACCTTGACCCTGCATCATGTTTTGAAAAGCAGCCAAAGAAGCAGCCAAACTTTGTATAAAACTAGAGAATGAGTCCAACCATGTGGTAGGGATGGGTGGGGCTTCAATTACCTGATAAACAGGCTGTAATGAATGTGGAAATCCCATAGATTGAGCCTTGAAGGGCTGGAGTGATTGTGGTATAGCCAAATGGGAGAGCCACGTGCTGCAGTGGTTGTAGTATACCCATAGGGGAAGCCACAGGAGGGGTAGCAATATGGTCAGCGATTTTAGACAGCAACATAGCGAAAGATGCCCATGTGTGTTTTTGCAAAAGTGCTGGAGGGGCTGGGGTGTTGAGAGGCACCATACAAGTTGTGCACTGGCCATACTGTGACAATTCCTGAGGTAATACCTCTGTGTTACAGGTTTTACATGCTACCATTGTAGAAGCCCCTGACTGCTTGGTCTTAGCTTTGTTAGACAAAGCAGTATTACTGTGTACACACACAAATATGGTAATGTGCAGCTTGTAACAGGAGTAGTATGTGACAAAGTGCACACACAAATTACAATATATAGTACACTATGGCAAATGTAACCCTAAACACACAAGTTTTCAATGATTATTCAGAGAGAAAAAGGAAAGCAATATCAGACAGAGCAAGAGATTGAAAACACGCAGCTGAACATACAATGTAAGTCAACATATAAGTCACATACAATGCAAAATAAACAATTTAACTGCACTGGGCACTGATATCAACTACCCTGCTCTGTATAAGAGGCTTGGTAGGATGCAGCACTGTGTATAAACCGCTATGTGGTAGAGGTATACAGGGAGATTCTGCCCCCTGCTACTGGAGACCTGCAGAGCTCAGAGAATGGCTGCCCTGCATCTCTCTGTGGAGAACAAAGAGAGAGGAGCAGCCCAGGGTGGGAAGACCGCTGTTGAATGGTGCCCTGGACTGGGGGAGGGGCCACTGGGGAAGTGCTGACTGTGACCACAGCGCCAGTATACTTTACAGCCCTGGTGGTCTAGTGCGGATGCAAGGAATATTTAATGGTCCGGGAGCACATCAGTGGTGCTGGCCTTCTCCCCAGGCCAGCGGTAAATGGACTGCGCTACACACATATGAGCAGGATACCTGCCTTACCTGTCCCCCAGTGATCCTGTTGTAATTCCGTGCGCCCCTGCACCTCTGCTAGTAAAGGAAGTGTGCCAGTAGTCCCACTGAAATCATGCACTTGTTGCAGCCCAGTGGGGTGTTGGAGCATCAATGCTGGCTTCCTGTTGGACTGCCAGATGCTGATTGCCCGGTAAAAAAGTAAAAAATTAAAAAATAAAGAATAAAAACAAAAGCTTGGGCTGCAGTTTGCAGCTCTTATTCAGTGTGACCAGCTCCATGCCGACACTGAAAAAAACTTGTTTCTGAGTATGGGGGTGGGGTATGAATTCAGAGGAGCCCACTGCATCCAGGGAGCCTCATAAAGCTTTATTGTTTGGTGCCTGTCCTGGTCTCCACCAGATCATATGCAAGGTTAACTTTGTGGAGACCATGGACCCCGAAGAAGAAATACAATTTGTGTGTATTTTTCTCTAAGGGTGCATGACCACGCCTCCTGTGATTAGGCCCCACCCCCTGAAAAGTACCTAGGCCCAGCCAGGCACTCTACTGGCCTTTGGATGATCCTTCACTATTATGATTTACTTCATGCAATTATGATCCGGGTGGGGCGGGGGGGCGGGGGGGGGGGGGGGATTGATCCTTTCCCCTGCCCCTGTAACACTGCCACTGGCATGGCTGCAGCCTTCCCAGACTCTAACCAGTAACTGAGTACTACTGTATTTTAGTGAAGTAAGTGAAAACTAAAAATAATACAGTATTTCTAAATTCACAGTAGGTTGAACATTGATTTGATGATTTTACTGTGTCCATTTGAGCATTCACCAGAACAAATGAATACTTTTTTTAAAAGGATTTTTTTCGCTACAAATTTAACTAAAAACCGGCATCAAACTGTGAAAATTTATCAGGAAAGCTTTTTTTTTTCACTTACAAATAGTTTTCAAATGACTCTATTTTTTTCAAATTTACAGTGGTGTTTGAAAGTTTTAGAATTTTCTATAAGTGCTGAAATTTGGTCTTAAACTACCTTAGAGTTCCACAAAAGTCCTGTAAGTAGATAAAGAAAACCAAATCAAACAAATGAGACAAAAAAAATTAGACATAAACATTTTTTTATTAAGGAAAATGATCCAGTATCACATATCTGTGAGTGGCAAAAGTATGTGAATGTTTGCTTTCAGTATCTGGTATAACCCCCTTGTGCAACATTGGCTTGGAGGAATTTTACCCGAATCCTCTGTACAAAACAGCTTCAACTTTGTTATGATGGTAGGTTTCTTACCATGAACTGCTCGCTTCAGGTCATTCAGCAACATTTCGATTGGATTAAGGTCAGGACTATTACTTGGCCATTGCAAAACTTTACATTTATTCTTCTTTAACCATTGGTTGGTCAAATGACTTGTGTGCTTTGGTTTGTTGTCTTGCTGCATGACAAACGTTCTATTGAAATGCAGCTCATGGACAGATGTCCTGAAATTTTCCTTTTTAATATTCTGGTATAATACAGAATTGATTGTCCCATCAATGGTGGTCATTCGGAGTTGATCGCTCGCTGCCGTTTTTCGCAGCGCAACGATCAGGTGAAAAAACAGCACTTATGCGCATGCGCATGGTACACAACGCGCATGCTTTAAGTACTTTCACACAAAAGTTTGCAGTTTTACAGAAGCTCGAGCGACGTTTTTCAGTCGCTCGAGTGTTCGTAGTATGATTGACAGGAAGTGGGTGTTTCTGGGCGGCAACTCAGCGTTTTCAAGGAGTGTGCTAAAAAACACAGGCGTGCAAGGTAAAAACACAGGAGTGGCTGGAGAAACGGGGGAGTGGCTGGCCGAACGCAGGGCGTGTTTGTGACATCAAACCAGGAACTAAACAGACTGCAGTCATCGCAAGATAGGAGTAGGTCTGGAGCTACTCAGAAACGGCATGAAATTTTTCCTGTGCAGTTCTGCTAATCTTTTGTTCGCACTTCTGCTAAGCTAAGATACACTCCCAGAGGGCGGCAGCCTAGCGTTTGCATTGCTGCTAAAAGCAGCTAGCGAGCGATCAACTCGGAATGACCACCAATGATGGCAAGTCATCCTGTGCCAGATGCAGAAAAACAAGCACAGACCATGATACAACCACCATCATGTTTCACAAATAGTATAAGGTTTTTCTCTGGCAGGGTCCAAAGGTTATCCACAGGATAACAATGGGATATGATGAAGCGACAGTGGATTTGCACCAATCGGTCAAAGCTTTTCCGGCCACCCAGCATGCAACGGGCCCGTCCATATATCCCCACCTCCTTGCTCAGGCAAATCAGCTTTTTGTTTGGTGTGGCAGGAGCCGGACCATGGTCAGAGGGCAGCTGGTTTTTAGCAGCCCTGAGCTTTCTTATTTTATTTTTATAGTCTTACTATTTTTTTGAGTGATCTTTCTAAACAGCGTCTTATACGTACCTTAGAAAGAGTCGCTCCAACAACTCTCCGCCGGGTCACGACAACGCTTACCCATGAGTACAGTGCTGTTTTGGCGGACGTCTGTGTCGGATATACTAGCAGGTCCAGCAGACGTTACCAGGCTGTGGCCAGAGCATCGGTTCTGCTTAGAAAGGAAATACGGACACAGCCACACTGTTTTGGGGGGAGACCACCAAACAGTCTCTCACGTGGCAACAACCTCAGATGCACCAGCGCTAGGCCTTGGGGATCAAAGGCTCCAGGAATAGTATAAGTCCGCGATCTCTAGGGTTGATGTCAGCAGGGTGAGTCAGATGCTCTCCTGGTTGCCCCTCCCCATGGTTCATGACTAGTTTCCTCCGAGTCTCCCGCCATGAACTGTTTCCCGCTTCCGTCTCAGACGCTGTACACATAGGGGACCCAGTTGCTGCATAGGCAGCTGTGTGACTGGTGCGTCCATGTTCACTGAGCGTCTGTGTTCACTATAGGTTCATGGAGTGGCAGTGTACACTAGTAGCGTCTGGATCCACTCATTGTTCCTTAATGTATTGATCGGTCCTGGAAGCGAGGTGAGTCTCCCTGTATCGCACTCAACTGAGTACAGGTTATGCAGCACTAAAGTCTCTATCTGCTGTACCTTTTGAGTACGAATAGTTAGATGAGTGTCTATTGCATATGAGCCTGTATACATTTACTGTTGTTTCTTTTGCATTAGCGTCTGAATACGTTAGATCTGTTTAAACATGATGCAGTAATATGTTCTCCTACATACTTAAAATGTAGTTGTAGTTGATGATGTGCTCATATTGCTTAATATACTAATGTATAACATGTGACTGACTGCTAGTGTGATTGCTGACTTTTCTATATTTTTGTAAATTTGTTTATTCTGATCCTCTATGCTGGTACATGGGTAGGGTCGGATTGTATGTCACTTTAAGAAGTTTAAAGTGATTACATTCACAAATTGTGTAGTACACTGTGGAAGTGTTGATTATTTATCATGTCTAAGAGCGGCAAAGGTGAGGAAGGTACACTCACATTAACACCTACACTCATATCATGTTTATCTTGCAAAACTGTGTTATCCTCTCAGGATCTGGTTCAGGATGGTTTGTGTGCAAATTGTTTTAGCTTTAATCAGGGGTTAATGAAAAATACAAGGCAGATTCAAGTGCAGATGAATCCACCTTGGGCTATGTTTGCACAGACTTTATCTAGTATAGCTGAATGGATAATTCCTCCAACTCCTGTACCATGGATAGGTTACACTATTAACACTTACATGCAGCTCCCTATCTATGGTGTATCACTTCCAGCAGCAGCTTCTCAAAAGAAACAAGCTGATAAACCAGTGGTAAGTAAATCTTCACCCTCACAGGCTACACATGGTTCAGATGAGGATTCATCGAAGATGAAAGCTCAATTAATTCTACTTCGGCATACGAAGAGGAGGAGGAAGGTCTCAGCTCAGTGGATATACAGTAGCTGAGTTAATTAAAGCAATGAAAGCCATTCTATCCTTAGAGGATTAAGCAGAGCCTGTGTGAAAAAAACCAAGGCACCTGTGTTTAAACATCCCAAATCAGTAAAGACTGAGTTTCCAGGGTCAGATCAGCTGACGGAAATTATGGAAGAGGCTTGGGCTACGCCCAATAAGAAGTGTAGAATTCCTAAGAAATGGAATTCCAATTATCCTCATCCAGCTGGGGATTGTTTAAAAAGGTAGTGTTTGCTAAAGTAGAGACGCATGTAATTCAATTAATGCAAAAATCTACATTACCTTTGCCTTCAACATCATTAAATGATGTCACGGATAGGAGAGTGGATGGTTTTCTAAAAAAACAATTTTTCCCTGTCTGGGGCAGACATAAGTCCAGCCATGGCCTCAGCTTGGATGGCAAAGGCAGTAGCTGCCTGGGCTGATGCATTGGAGGGGGATTTTTCTATAGCTTCTAGAGAGCAAAAATCTCATATAGAGCATATAAAACAGGCTGCAATGTTGCAGCATTGGATATGGGTACTATTGCCTCCAGGGCATCAGCTTCAACAATAGCTGCTCGCAGAGCAGTTTGGCTATGTATGTGGAAAGCTGATTCAGAATCTAAGAAGGATTTGGAATCGCTACCTTTTTCTGTAGATATTCCTTTTGGTAAAGAATTGACAGATATTCTGGAGTCAGAAGCAGACTCCAAGAAGGTCAAGTTTCCTTCCACATACAATTTCAAACATAAAGTTCCGGCTTTTTGGCAAGCAGGCCCAATACAACAAGTCTGGTAAGGCTAAAAAGCATTGGCCTACCAGAGGACTGGTTGGGAAGACAGATAATAAACCATCAGCCTGATGGTGTGGGCCTCCACCTGGGGGACCCCAGGGTGGGGGGCCGACTTCTCCAATTTGCACAGATCTGGCAGCAGTCTACAACAGATGCCTGGGTGCAGGAAGCAGTATCTCTAGGTTATGCTTTTTCCTTCAAGAAGCACCCTCCTCGAAGATTTTTTTTTACCAGCCTGTCTCGGGTAGAGACGAAGGCCAGGGCTTTGTTAGAGGCAGTTCAGAAATTGCTTCACTCAGGAGTAGTCATTCCAGTTCCTCCTGCACAACGAGGACAGGGTTTTTACTCCAACCTGTTTTTAGTTCAGAAGCCAAATGGGTCTTTTCGGCACATTCTCAAACTCAAAGTACTGAACAAATACATTTGGGTACCTAGGTTTTACATGGAGATGTTACGTTCCATCATTTTGGCCATGGAGCCTGGGGATTTTATGGTATCCTGGATACACATTATGCTTACCTACATGTTCCTATAGCACTGTCCCATCAGTGCTATCTCAGGTTCGCTGTCCTCCAACAGCATTTTTAGTTCCAGGCCACAGCTCCCAGAGTATTTACCAAGATTATGGTGGTAATGGCAGCATAACTCCGCCAGCAGTGGATAAGAATTTTTCCATACCTCGTCGATCTTTTAATCCTAGCACAGATGCAGGATTTGCTCTTATGTCATCTGCAACAGACAATAACGTGTCTGCAGAACCACGGGTGGCTCACAAACTGAGAAAAATCGTCTCTGGTTCCGTCACAACGGATGACTCATTTGGGGGCTGTACTGGATTCAGGTCTTCATAGAGTAAGTTTACCTAAGAACAAGATATCCAAGGTCCAGTCAAGGATTCAGGACTTGTTACACAGTCAAAAGGTATCCATTCAGGCAGCAATGTGCGTGATTGGTTTGATGGTGTCAACATTTGACATGGTGGAGTAAGCACAATTCCATTCAAGGCCTCTGCAGTGTCTGATTCTTGTCAAATGGAATGGGTTGCATCAGACGATAAAAACACAGAACATGTCTCTTACGATAGAAGTAAGAAGGTCATTAGCCTGGTGGCTTCAGACATCCCATCTGGACAAGGGGAGACCCCTTTGGATATCATATTGGGAAATTCTGATGACAGACGCCAGTCTCCAGGGCTGGGGAGCAGTGTCAGGAAGGTTGTGTTTTCAGGGGCAATAGACCAGGGAAGAAAGTTGCCTGCTAATAAACATATTGGAATTTGGGGACATATACATGGCACTGATTCAGGCAAAGGACATTCTTCAGGGAAAACCAGTCCAGATCCGCTCAGACAATGCAACGGCCGTAGCGTACCTCAACCATCATGGAGGAACTAGCAGCTGAAAAGCGATGGAGGTAAGTCACATACTAAAGTGTGCAGAACTTCATCATCCAGCATTGTCCTCAGTGTTCGTTCCGGGAGTCCTAAACTGGGAAGTGGACTTTCTCAGTCAACACGCCATTCAGGCAAGTGAATGGTCTCTACACCTGGAGGTCTTCCAGACTCTAGTAGACAAGTGGGGGTTGCCAGAGATAGATCTAATGGCGTCCCGTCTGAACAACAAAGTTCTCACATACGGGTCAAGAACAAAGGATCCCAGAGCGATCTTTGTAGATGCCCTGTCAGTGAGATAGGACATTCATCTACCTTATGTGTTTCCTCCAATCACCCTATTACCCAGGGTGGTGAGGAAGATAAAGCAAGGGAAAAGTGCCGTGATACTAATAGCTCCGGCTTGGCCCAGAAGACATTGGTACACAGTTCTGCAGAGGATGTCAATGGATGTTCCACTTCTGCTCCCTCAATGTCCATATCTACTGATGCAGGGTCCTTGTTATCACAGACATCTGGATCGACTGTCTTTGACGGTGTGGCTCTTGAAACCTCTATCCTGAAGTCAAGAGGAATCTCACAACAGGTAATTCAAACTATGCTCAGAGCAAGGAAACTTTCCACAGCTCGCTTTTATCACCGAATATGGCAAACCTATATTCATTGGTGCAGTGAATGAAAAATAGACCCTAAGTCTTTCAGAGTTTCCAGGGTCTTAGCATCCCTTCAGGCAGGAATGGATAAAGGTTTGAAGGTGGCTTCCTTGAGAGTGCAAGTGTCAGCATTGACTGTATGGTTCCAAAAGAAAATTGCCAATTTACAGGATGTGCGTACTTTTTCCAGGGAATACTGCACATACAACCTCCTTTTGTTCCTACTACAGTACCTTGGGACTTAAGTCTATTCCTGAAAGCCCTTCAAGTTACCCCCTTTGAACCACGTCTTAATAAAGTGGATCTTAAATGGTTGACAGCTAAAGTTCTCTTTCTACTGGCTATGGCGTCAGCTAGAAGAGTATCAGATTTAGGGGCATTATCATGTCATTCCCCATTTCTCATTTTTTATCCAGATAAATCAGTACTCAAAACTAGATCTGGGTCTCTTCCGAAGGTGGTGTCTAAATTCCACCTTAATGAAGAAATTGTAGTCCCAGCTTTCCAGGTACAGGGCCTTTCTGCTGGAGATGCATCACTGGACGTGGTCCATGCATTAAGAATCTACGTGGATCGTACCAGTGCCATCAGAAAGACAGATTCTCTCTTCATTCTCTACAGATTTCACAAGAGAGGATAGCCTGCTAATAAGCAGACACTGGCAAGATGGCTTCAGATGACGATTACAGAAGCATATTCTCAGGCTGATCTCCCTGTTCCAGCTAATGTCTCTGCTCACTCTACTCGTAAGGTAGGTCCATCATGGACAGCACAACGTGGTGCTTCAACAGAACAGATATGGAAAGCAGCCACATGGTCTTCCATTAACACATTCATTAGACATTATGCCTTTGATACCTTTGCCTTTCATGACGCTGAATTCGGGCGAAGGATTCTCCTGTCCAATCAGGAGCATCCCCACCACTAAATTGCTTTGGGAAATCCTATTGTTATCCTGCCAGAGAAATATACGCTATGGTAAGAACTTACTGTTGATAACGGTATTTCTCCTAAGTCCACAGTATCCACAGGAATCCCACCGGGACTCAGCTGATTTGAGGATCCTTTTACTCACTAACCTCTTCCTTCTTGTATGGAAGGGTGTGCATGTGTGTTCTTATCGCCTGATTAGGGCTATGATGCTCCTGCCTTGAGTTTTGGAATGATTTCCCTGAGCAAGGAGGCGGGGATATATGGACAGGCCCGTTGCATGCTGGGAGGCCAGAAAAGCTATGACCGATTGGTGCAAATCCACTGTTGCTTCATCATATCCCATTGTTATCCCGTGGATCCTGTGGACTTAAGAGAAATACCGTTATCAACTGTAAATTCTTACCATAATGTATTTTTTGCTAGAATGCAGTATTGTCCTTTCTCCAAACATAATGCTTCTGATTTAAGACAAAAAGCTCTATTTTGGACTCATCTGCCCACAAAACATTGTTACAATATCCATCTGGCTTGTCCAGGTGATCTTTAGCAAACTGCAGATAGAGAGCAGCGGCTTTCTCCTAGCATTCCAGCCATGCACACTATTGTTTTTCAGTGTCCTCCTGATAGTGGACTCATGAACACTAACATTAGCTAATGTGAGAAAGGCCATCAGTTGCTTAGAGGTTACCTTGGGTTCCTTAGTGACCTTGTGAACTAGTAGATGCCTTGCTCTTGGAGTGATCTTTGCTAGTCCACCACTTCTGGGGAGGGTAATAATGTTCTGGAATTTCCTCCATTTGTACAAAACCTGCCTGACTGTTGATTGGTGGAGTTCAAACTCTTCAGTCTTTGATAGACTCCTGTTCTTTTTAAAAGACAGGTTATCCACTCACACCTGTTTGTCATCCCATATATTAAAAACACCTGACTCTAATTGCACCTTCAAATATCTGCTATGCCTAAAAATTCACATACTTTTGTCACTCACAGACATATGATATTGGTTCATTTTCCTCAATAAAAAGATTAGCATGTATAATTTTTTTGTCTCATTTGATTACTTTGGTTCTCTTTATCTACTTCTAGGATTTGTGTGAAAATCTAAGGTAAATTAAGGCCAAATTTCAGCAGAAATAAAGAAAATTCTGAAGGGTTCACAACTTTCAAGCACCACTGTAGAACAAAAATAAAATATTGGAAAACTGAAGTGCTGAAAATCAAACAGCTGGCCTAAAATTGTAACCTGTTCAGCAAGTCAACCCACCAGGATTTCACTCATCTCTACTAGCATGCTATAATGGGTGGCACTCCATATACCAGCTCTCGGGATCCCAGCACTCAGCATACCGGCGCCGGGATCCCAACCGCTGGTATACTGACAACTTTTGGGGTGTCCATGACACCCCTGGAGAGAGAATAAATAGCGTGGCATGCGTAGCGTGCCACCATGCCCGCAGCGAGCCTGCAAGGGGCTCTTTTGTACTCACCCCACTACCAGCATTCCTGCTGTCAGGATCACCTTGCTGTCATGAACAGCAAGTCCCTGATAATAAGGCATTTTTCCTCAATTGCAGCCACAAAAATGTACAGGTCTGTTACTGTTCATGGGTGGTCATTCCGAGTTGTTCGCTCGATGCCGTTTTTCGCAACGCAGTGATTAGTTGGAAAATGCGCATGCGCATGGTACGCAGCACGCATGCGCTAAGTTATTTAACACAAAACTTTGTAGATTTGCTGGTGTTCGTGCGACGCTTTTCAGTCGCACTGCTGATCGGTGAGTGATTGACGGGAAAGGGGCGTTTCTGGGAGGTAACTGAGCGTTTTCCAGTAGTGTGCTAAAAAAACGCAGGCGTGCCAGGAAAAAACGCAGGAGTGGCTGGAGAAACGAGTTAGTGGCTGGCCGAACGCAGGGCGTGTTTGTGACGTCAACCCAGGAACTAAACGGACTGAGGTGATCGCAATCTAGGAGTAGTGATGAGCGGGTTCGGTTTACGAGAAACCGAACCCCCGCAAGCTTTACCTTTTTTACACGGGTCCGAGCAGACTCGGATCCTCCCGCCTTGCTCGGTTAACCCGAGCGCGCCCGAACGTCATCATCCCGCTGTCGGATTCTCGCGAGATTCGGATTCTATAAGCAGCCGCGCGTCGCCGCCATTTTCACACGTGCATTGGAGATGATAGGGAGAGGACGTGGCTGGCGTCCTCTCCGTTTAGTAGAAGACAGTTGATTTGATTGCTTGTGCTTGTTTATTACTATAATTGTGGGGAGGATTGGGGAGCAGCTGTTAGGAGGAGTACAGTGCAGAGTTTAGTTTTTATCCGTTCTCTGCCTGAAAAAAATGCTCCATACCATATCTGTGCTCAGTGTGCTGCATGATATATCTGTGCTGAGTGCTCACACTGCTTAATTGTGGGGACTGGGGAGCAGCTATAGCAGGAGTACAGTGCAGAGTTTTACTGACAGTGTCCACCAGTATACGTTTGTCTGCCTGAAAAACACTCCATATCTGTGCACACAGTGAGCTGCTTTATTGTGGGGACTGGGGACCACCAGTATAATTAATATTATATAGGAGGAGTACAGTGCAGAGTGCACTTCTGTACCTACCTCTGTGTCATCATCCATTAAGTATACTATCCAACTACATTCCTATACCTGTGGTGCATTTTAGTTTAGCAGTTTGCTGACAGTGTCCACCAGGTCCAGTATACTGTATATAGCAGTACGGTAGGCCACTGCTGTGTACCTACCTCTGTGTCGTAACTCGTCATCCATTAAGTATACTATCCATCCATCTACATTGTATACCTGTGGTGCCTTTTTTTTAGACTAGTTTAGCAGTTTGCTGACAGTGTACACAAGGTCCAGTATACTGTATATAGCAGTACGGTAGGCCACTGCTGTGTACCTACCTCTGTGTCGTCACTTATCATCCATTAAATATACTATCCATCCATCTACATTGTATACCTGTGGTGCCTTTTTTTAGACTAGTTTAGCAGTTTGCTGACAGTGTCCACCAGGTCCAGTATACTGTATATAGCAGTACAGTAGGCCACTGCTGTGTACCTACCTCTGTGTCGTCACTCGTCATCCATTAAGTATACTATCCATCCATCTACATTGTATACCTGTGGTGCCTTTTTTTTAGACTAGTTTAGCAGTTTGCTGACAGTGTCCACCAGGTCCAGTATACTGTATATAGCAGTACGGTAGGCCACTGCTGTGTACCTACCTCTGTGTCGTCACTCGTCATCCATTAAGTATACTATCCATCCATCTACATTGTATACCTGTGATGCCTTTTTTTTTAGACTAGTTTAGCAGTTTGCTGACAGTGTACACCAGGTCCAGTATACTGTATATAGCAGTACGGTAGGCCACTGCTGTGTACCTACCTCTGTGTCGTCACTCGTCATCCATTAAGTATACTATCCATCCATCTACATTGTATACCTGTGGTGCCTTTTTTTTAGACTAGTTTAGCAGTTTGCTGACAGTGTCCACCAGGTCCAGTATACTGTATATAGCAGTACGGTAGGCCACTGCTGTGTACCTACCTCTGTGTCGTCACTCGTCATCCATTAAGTATACTATCCATCCATCTACATTGTATACCTGTGGTGCCTTTTTTTTAGACTAGTTTAGCAGTTTGCTGACAGTGTACACCAGGTCCAGTATACTGTATATAGCGGTACGGCAGGCCACTGCTGTGTACCTACCTCTGTGTCATTACTCGTCATCCATTAAGTATACTATCCATCCAACTACATTGTATACCTGTGGTGCCTTTTTCTAGACTAGTTTAGCAGTTTGCTGACAGTGTCCACCAGGTCCAGTATACTGTATATAGCAGTACGGTAGGCCACTGCTGTGTACCTACCTCTGTGTTGTCACTCGTCATCCATTAAGTATACTAGTATCCATCCATCTACATTGTATACCTGTGGTGCCTTTTTTTTAGACTAGTTTAGCAGTTTGCTGACAGTGTACACCAGGTCCAGTATACTGTATATAGCGGTACGGCAGGCCACTGCTGTGTACCTACCTCTGTGTCATCACTCGTCATCCATTAAGTATACTATCCATACATCTACATTGTATACCTGTGGTGCCTTTTTTTTAGACTAGTTTAGCAGTTTGCTGACAGTGTCCACCAGGTCCAGTATACTGTATATAGCAGTACGGTAGGCCACTGCTGTGTACCTACCTCTGTGTTGTCACTCGTCATCCATTAAGTATATTAGTATCCATCCATCTACATTGTATAACTGTGGTGCCTTTTTTTAGACTAGTTTAGCAGTTTGCTGACAGTGTCCGCCAGGTCCAGTATACTGTATATAGCAGTACAGTAGGCCACTGCTGTGTACCTACCTCTGTGTCATCACTCGTCATCCATTAAGTATACTAGTATCCATCCATCTACATTGTATACCTGTGGTGTCTTTTTTTTAGACTAGTTTAGCAGTTTGCTGACTGTGTCCACCAGGTCCAGTATACTGTATATAGCAGTACGGTAGGCCACTGCTGTGTACCTACCTCTGTGTCGTCACTCGTCATCCATTAAGTATACTATCCATCCATCTACATTGTATACCCGTGGTGCCTTTTTTTTAGACTAGTTTAGCAGTTTGCTGACAGTGTCCACAAGGTCCAGTATACTGTATATAGCAGTACGGTAGGCCACTGCTGTATACCTACCTCTGTGTCATCACTCATCATCCATTAAGTATACTATCCATCCATCTACATTGTATACCTGTGGTGCCTTTTTTTTAGACTAGTTTAGCAGTTTGCTGACAGTGTCCACCAGGTCCAGTATACTGTATATAGCAGTACGGTAGGCCACTGCTGTGTACCTACTTCTGTGTTGTCACTCGTCATCCATTAAGTATACTAGTGTCCATCCATCTACATTGTATACCTGTGGTGCCTTTTTTTTTTAGACTAGTTTAGCAGTTTGCTGACACTGTCCACCAGGTCCAGTATACTGTATTTAGCAGTACGGTAGGCCACTGCTGTGTATCTACCTCTGTGTCGTCACTCGTCATCCATTAAGTATACTATCCATCCATCTACATTGTATACCTGTGGTGCCTTTTTTTAGACTAGTTTAGCAGTTTGCTGACACTGTCCACCAGGTCCAGTATACTGTATATAGCAGTACGGTAGGCCACTGCTGTGTACCTACCTCTGTGTCGTCACTCGTCATCCATTAAGTATACTATCCATCCATCTACATTGTATACCTGTGGTGCCTTTTTTTTAGACTAGTTTAGCAGTTTGCTGACAGTGTCCACCAGGTCCAGTATACTGTATATAGCAGTACGGTAGGCCACGGCTGTGTACCTACCTCTGTGTCGTCACTCGTCATCCATTAAGTATACTATCCATCAATCTACATTGTATACCTGTGGTGCCTTTTTTTTAGACTAGTTTAGCAGTTTGCTGACAGTGTCCACCAGGTCCAGTATACTGTATATAGCAGTACGGTAGGCCACTGCTGTGTACCTACCTCTGTGTCGTCACTCGTTATCCATTAAGTATACTATCCATCCATCTACATTGTATACCTGTGATGCCTTTTTTTAGACTAGTTTAGCAGTTTGCTGACAGTGTCCACCAGGTCCAGTATACTGTATATAGCAGTACCGTAGGCCACTGCTGTTTACCTACCTCTGTGTCGTCACTCGTCATCCATTAAGTATACTATCCATCCATCTACATTGTATACCTGTGGTGCCTTTTTTTAGACTAGTTTAGCAGTTTGCTGACACTGTCCACCAGGTCCAGTATACTGTATATAGCAGTACGGTAGGCCACTGCTGTGTACCTACCTCTGTGTCGTCACTCGTCATCCATTAAGTATACTATCCATCCATCTACATTGTATACCTGTGGTGCCTTTTTTTTAGACTAGTTTAGCAGTTTGCTGACAGTGTCCACCAGGTCCAGTATACTGTATATAGCAGTACGGTAGGCCACGGCTGTGTACCTACCTCTGTGTCGTCACTCGTCATCCATTAAGTATACTATCCATCAATCTACATTGTATACCTGTGGTGCCTTTTTTTTAGACTAGTTTAGCAGTTTGCTGACAGTGTCCACCAGGTCCAGTATACTGTATATAGCAGTACGGTAGGCCACTGCTGTGTACCTACCTCTGTGTCGTCACTCGTCATCCATTAAGTATACTATCCATCCATCTACATTGTATACCTGTGGTGCCTTTTTTTAGACTAGTTTAGCAGTTTGCTGACAGTGTCCACCAGGTCCAGTATACTGTATATAGCAGTACCGTAGGCCACTGCTGTGTACCTACCTCTGTGTCGTCACTCGTCATCCATTAAGTATACTATCCATCCATCTACATTGTATACCTGTGGTGCCTTTTTTTTAGACTAGTTTAGCAGTTTGCTGACAGTGTCCACCAGGTCCAGTATACTGTATATAGCAGTACGGTAGGCCACTGCTGTGTACCTACCTCTGTGTCGTCACTCGTCATCCATTAAGTATACTATCCATCCATCTACATTGTATACCTGTGATGCCTTTTTTTTTAGACTAGTTTAGCAGTTTGCTGACAGTGTACACCAGGTCCAGTATACTGTATATAGCAGTACGGTAGGCCACTGCTGTGTACCTACCTCTGTGTCGTCACTCGTCATCCATTAAGTATACTATCCATCCATCTACATTGTATAGCTGTGGTGCCTTTTTTTTAGACTAGTTTAGCAGTTTGCTGACAGTGTCCACCAGGTCCAGTATACTGTATATAGCAGTACGGTAGGCCACTGCTGTGTACCTACCTCTGTGTCGTCACTCGTCATCCATTAAGTATACTATCCATCCATCTACATTGTATACCTGTGGTGCCTTTTTTTTAGACTAGTTTAGCAGTTTGCTGACAGTGTACACCAGGTCCAGTATACTGTATATAGCGGTACGGTAGGCCACTGCTGTGTACCTACCTCTGTGTCGTCACTCGTCATCCATTAAGTATACTATCCATCCATCTACATTGTATACCTGTGGTGCCTTTTTTTTAGACTAGTTTAGCAGTTTGCTGACAGTGTCCACCAGGTCCAGTATACTGTATATAGCAGTACGGTAGGCCACTGCTGTGTACCTACCTCTGTGTTGTCACTCGTCATCCATTAAGTATACTAGTATCCATCCATCTACATTGTATACCTGTGGTGCCTTTTTTTTAGACTAGTTTAGCAGTTTGCTGACAGTGTTCACCAGGTCCAGTATACTGTATATAGCGGTACGGCAGGCCACTGCTGTGTACCTACCTCTGTGTCATCACTCATCATCCATTAAGTATACTATCCATACATCTACATTGTATACCTGTGGTGCCTTTTTTTTAGACTAGTTTAGCAGTTTGCTGACAGTGTCCACCAGGTCCAGTATACTGTATATAGCAGTACGGTAGGCCACTGCTGTGTACCTACCTCTGTGTTGTCACTCGTCATCCATTAAGTATATTAGTATCCATCCATCTACATTGTATAACTGTGGTGCCTTTTTTTAGACTAGTTTAGCAGTTTGCTGACAGTGTCCGCCAGGTCCAGTATACTGTATATAGCAGTACAGTAGGCCACTGCTGTGTACCTACCTCTGTGTCATCACTCGTCATCCATTAAGTATACTAGTATCCATCCATCTACATTGTATGCCTGTGGTGTCTTTTTTTTAGACTAGTTTAGCAGTTTGCTGACTGTGTCCACCAGGTCCAGTATACTGTATATAGCAGTACGGTAGGCCACTGCTGTGTACCTACCTCTGTGTCGTCACTCGTCATCCATTAAGTATACTATCCATCCATCTACATTGTATACCCGTGGTGCCTTTTTTTTAGACTAGTTTAGCAGTTTGCTGACAGTGTCCACAAGGTCCAGTATACTGTATATAGCAGTACGGTAGGCCACTGCTGTATACCTACCTCTGTGTCATCACTCATCATCCATTAAGTATACTATCCATCCATCTACATTGTATACCTGTGGTGCCTTTTTTTTAGACTAGTTTAGCAGTTTGCTGACAGTGTCCACCAGGTCCAGTATACTGTATATAGCAGTACGGTAGGCCACTGCTGTGTACCTACTTCTGTGTTGTCACTCGTCATCCATTAAGTATACTAGTGTCCATCCATCTACATTGTATACCTGTGGTGCCTTTTTTTTTTAGACTAGTTTAGCAGTTTGCTGACACTGTCCACCAGGTCCAGTATACTGTATTTAGCAGTACGGTAGGCCACTGCTGTGTATCTACCTCTGTGTCGTCACTCGTCATCCATTAAGTATACTATCCATCCATCTACATTGTATACCTGTGGTGCCTTTTTTTAGACTAGTTTAGCAGTTTGCTGACACTGTCCACCAGGTCCAGTATACTGTATATAGCAGTACGGTAGGCCACTGCGGTGTACCTACCTCTGTGTCGTCACTCATCATCCATTAAGTATACTATCCATCCATCTACATTGTATACCTGTGGTGCCTTTTTTTTAGACTAGTTTAGCAGTTTGCTGACAGTGTCCACCAGGTCCAGTATACTGTATATAGCAGTACGGTAGGCCACGGCTGTGTACCTACCTCTGTGTCGTCACTCGTCATCCATTAAGTATACTATCCATCAATCTACATTGTATACCTGTGGTGCCTTTTTTTTAGACTAGTTTAGCAGTTTGCTGACAGTGTCCACCAGGTCCAGTATACTGTATATAGCAGTACGGTAGGCCACTGCTGTGTACCTACCTCTGTGTCGTCACTCGTTATCCATTAAGTATACTATCCATCCATCTACATTGTATACCTGTGGTGCCTTTTTTTAGACTAGTTTAGCAGTTTGCTGACAGTGTCCACCAGGTCCAGTATACTGTATATAGCAGTACCGTAGGCCACTGCTGTGTACCTACCTCTGTGTCGTCACTCGTCATCCATTAAGTATACTATCCATCCATCTACATTGTATACCTGTGGTGCCTTTTTTTAGACTAGTTTAGCAGTTTGCTGACACTGTCCACCAGGTCCAGTATACTGTATATAGCAGTACGGTAGGCCACTGCTGTGTACCTACCTCTGTGTCGTCACTCGTCATCCATTAAGTATACTATCCATCCATCTACATTGTATACCTGTGGTGCCTTTTTTTTAGACTAGTTTAGCAGTTTGCTGACAGTGTCCACCAGGTCCAGTATACTGTATATAGCAGTACGGTAGGCCACGGCTGTGTACCTACCTCTGTGTCGTCACTCGTCATCCATTAAGTATACTATCCATCCATCTACATTGTATACCTGTGATGCCTTTTTTTTTAGACTAGTTTAGCAGTTTGCTGACAGTGTACACCAGGTCCAGTATACAGTATATAGCAGTACGGTAGGCCACTGCTGTGTACCTACCTCTGTGTCGTCACTCGTCATCCATTAAGTATACTATCCATCCATCTACATTGTATACCTGTGGTGCCTTTTTTTTAGACTAGTTTAGCAGTTTGCTGACAGTGTCCACCAGGTCCAGTATACTGTATATAGCAGTACGGTAGGCCACTGCTGTGTACCTACCTCTGTGTCGTCACTCGTCATCCATTAAGTATACTATCCATCCATCTACATTGTATACCTGTGGTGCCTTTTTTTTAGACTAGTTTAGCAGTTTGCTGACAGTGTACACCAGGTCCAGTATACTGTATATAGCGGTACGGCAGGCCACTGCTGTGTACCTACCTCTGTGTCATTACTCGTCATCCATTAAGTATACTATCCATCCAACTACATTGTATACCTGTGGTGCCTTTTTCTAGACTAGTTTAGCAGTTTGCTGACAGTGTCCACCAGGTCCAGTATACTGTATATAGCAGTATGGTAGGCCACTGCTGTGTACCTACCTCTGTGTTGTCACTCGTCATCCATTAAGTATACTAGTATCCATCCATCTACATTGTATACCTGTGGTGCCTTTTTTTTAGACTAGTTTAGCAGTTTGCTGACAGTGTACACCAGGTCCAGTATACTGTATATAGCGGTACGGCAGGCCACTGCTGTGTACCTACCTCTGTGTCATCACTCATCATCCATTAAGTATACTATCCATACATCTACATTGTATACCTGTGGTGCCTTTTTTTTAGACTAGTTTAGCAGTTTGCTGACAGTGTCCACCAGGTCCAGTATACTGTATATAGCAGTACGGTAGGCCACTGCTGTGTACCTACCTCTGTGTTGTCACTCGTCATCCATTAAGTATATTAGTATCCATCCATCTACATTGTATAACTGTGGTGCCTTTTTTTAGACTAGTTTAGCAGTTTGCTGACAGTGTCCGCCAGGTCCAGTATACTGTATATAGCAGTACAGTAGGCCACTGCTGTGTACCTACCTCTGTGTCATCACTCGTCATCCATTAAGTATACTAGTATCCATCCATCTACATTGTATACCTGTGGTGTCTTTTTTTTAGACTAGTTTAGCAGTTTGCTGACTGTGTCCACCAGGTCCAGTATACTGTATATAGCAGTACGGTAGGCCACTGCTGTGTACCTACCTCTGTGTCGTCACTCGTCATCCATTAAGTATACTATCCATCCATCTACATTGTATACCCGTGGTGCCTTTTTTTTAGACTAGTTTAGCAGTTTGCTGACAGTGTCCACAAGGTCCAGTATACTGTATATAGCAGTACGGTAGGCCACTGCTGTATACCTACCTCTGTGTCATCACTCGTCATCCATTAAGTATACTATCCATCCATCTACATTGTATACCTGTGGTGCCTTTTTTTTAGACTAGTTTAGCAGTTTGCTGACAGTGTCCACCAGGTCCAGTATACTGTATATAGCAGTACGGTAGGCCACTGCTGTGTACCTACTTCTGTGTTGTCACTCGTCATCCATTAAGTATACTAGTGTCCATCCATCTACATTGTATACCTGTGGTGCCTTTTTTTTTTAGACTAGTTTAGCAGTTTGCTGACACTGTCCACCAGGTCCAGTATACTGTATTTAGCAGTACGGTAGGCCACTGCTGTGTACCTACCTCTGTGTCGTCACTCGTCATCCATTAAGTATACTATCCATCCATCTACATTGTATACCTGTGGTGCCTTTTTTTAGACTAGTTTAGCAGTTTGCTGACACTGTCCACCAGGTCCAGTATACTGTATATAGCAGTACGGTAGGCCACTGCTGTGTACCTACCTCTGTGTCGTCACTCGTCATCCATTAAGTATACTATCCATCCATCTACATTGTATACCTGTGGTGCCTTTTTTTTAGACTAGTTTAGCAGTTTGCTGACAGTGTCCACCAGGTCCAGTATACTGTATATAGCAGTACGGTAGGCCACGGCTGTGTACCTACCTCTGTGTCGTCACTCGTCATCCATTAAGTATACTATCCATCAATCTACATTGTATACCTGTGGTGCCTTTTTTTTAGACTAGTTTAGCAGTTTGCTGACAGTGTCCACCAGGTCCAGTATACTGTATATAGCAGTACGGTAGGCCACTGCTGTGTACCTACCTCTGTGTCGTCACTCGTCATCCATTAAGTATACTATCCATCCATCTACATTGTATACCTGTGGTGCCTTTTTTTAGACTAGTTTAGCAGTTTGCTGACAGTGTCCACCAGGTCCAGTATACTGTATATAGCAGTAAGGTAGGCCACTGCTGTGTACCTACCTCTGTGTCGTCACTTGTCATTCATTAAGTATACTATCCATCCATCTACATTGTATACCTGTGGTGCATTTTTTTTAGACTAGTTTAGCAGTTTGCTGACAGTGTCCACCAGGTCCGGTATACTGTATATAGCAGTACGGTAGGCCACTGCTGTGTACCTACCTCTGTGTCATCACTCGTCATCCATTAAGTATACTATCCATCCATCTACATTGTATACCTGTGGTGCCTTTTAGTTGTGCACAGTAAATATAGTAGTAGGCCATTGCTATTGATACTGGCATATAATTCCACACATTAAAAAATGGAGAACAAAAATGTGGAGTTTAAAGGGAAAGATCAAGATCCACTTCCACCTCGTGCTGAAGCTGCTCCCACTAGTCATGGCTGAGGCGATGAAATGCCATCAACGTCGTCTGCCAAGGCCGATGCCCAATGTCATAGTAGAGAGCATGTAAAATCCAAAACACTAAAGTTCAGTAAAATGACCCAATAATCAATATTAAAAGCGTCTGAGGAGAAGCGTAAACTTGCCAATATGCCATTTATGACACGGAGTGGCAAGGAACAGCTGAGGCCATGGCCTATTTTCATGGCTAGTGGTTCAGCTTCAAATGAGGTTGGAAGCACTCATCCTCTCTAGAAAAAAGAAAAGACTTAAGCTGGCAAAAGCACAGCAAAGAGCTGTGCGTTCTTCTAAATCGCAAATCCCGAAGGAGAGTCCAATTGTGTCGGTTGCGATGCCTGACCTTCCCAACACTGGACGGGAAGAGCTTGCGCCTTCCACCATTTGCACGCCCCCTGCAAGTGCTGGAAGGAGCACCCGCAGTCCAGTTCCTGATAGTCAAATTGAAGATGTCACTGTTGAAGTACACCAGGATGAGGATATGGGTGTTGCTGGCGCTGGGGAGGAAATTGACAAGGAGGATTCTGATGGTGAGGTGGTTTGTTTAAGTCAGGCACCCGGGGAGACACCTGTTGTCCGTGGGAGGAATATGGCCATTGACATGCCTGGTCAAAATACAAAAAAAATCAGCTCTTCGGTGTGGAATTATTTCAACACAAATGTGGACAACAGGTGTCAAGCCATGTGTTGCCTTTGTCAAGCTGTAATAAGTAGCGGTAAGGACGTTAACCACCTCAGAACATCCTCCCTAATACGTCACCTGCAGCGCATTCATCATAAGTCAGTGACAAGTTCAAAAACTTTGGGTGACAGCGGAAGCAGTCCACTGACCACTAAATCCCTTCCTCTTGTAACCAAGCTCCTGCAAACCACACCACCAACTCCCTCAGTGTCCATTTCCTCCTTACCCAGGAAAGCCAATAGTACTGCAGGCCATGTCACTGGCAAGTCTGACGAGTCCTCTCCTGCCTGGGATTCCTCCGATGCATTCTTAAGTGTAACGCCTACTGCTGCTGGCGCTGCTGTTGTTGCTGCTGGGAGTCGATCGTCACCCCAGAGGGGAAGTCGGAAGACCACTTGTACTACTTCCAGTAAGCAATTGACTGTCCAACAGTCGTTTGCGAGGAAGATGAAATATCACAGCAGTCATCCTGCTGCAAAGCGGATAACTGAGACCTTGGCAGCCTGGGCGGAGAGAAACGTGGTTCCGGTATCCATCGTTAATTCAGAGCCAACTAGAGACTTGATTGAGGTACTGTGTCCCCGGTACCAAATACCATCTAGGTTCCATTTCTCTAGGCAGGCGATACCGAAAATGTACACAGACCTCAGAAAAAAACTCACCAGTGTCCTAAAAAATGCAGTTGTATCCAATGTCCACTTAACCACGGACATGTGGACAAGTGGAGCAGGGCAGACTCAGGACTATATGACTGTGACAGCCCACTGGGTAGATGTATTGCCTCCCGCAGCAAGAACAGCAGTGGCGGCACCAGTAGCAGCATCACGCAAACGCTAACTCGTTCCTAGGAAGGCTACGCTTTGTATCACCACTTTCCAGAATAGCCACACAGCTGAAAACCTCTTACGGCAACTGAGGAAGATCATCGCAGAATGGCTTACCCCAATTGGACTCTCCTGGGGATTTGTGACATCGGACAACGCCAGCAATATTGTGCATGCATTACATCTGGGCAAATTCCATCACATTCCATGTTTTGCACATACCTTGAATTTGGTGGTGCAGAATTATTTCAAAAACGACAGGGGCGTGCAAGAGATGCTGTTGGTGGCCTGAAGAATTACGGGCCACTTTCGGCATTCAGGCACTGTGTACCAAAGACTGGAGCACCACCAAACATTCCTGAACCTGCCCTGCCATCATCTGAAGCAAGAGGTGGTAAGGAGGTGGAATTCAACCCTCTATATGCTTCAGAGGATGGAGGAGCAGCAAAAGGCCATTCAAGCCTATACATCTGGCCATGAAATAGGCAAAGGAGGTGGAATGCACCTGACTCAAGCGCAGTGGAGAATGATTTCAACGTTGTGCAAGGTTCTGCAACCCTTTGAACTTGCCACACGTGAAGTCAGTTCAGACACTGCCAGCCTGAGTCAGGTCATTCCCCTCATCAGGCTTTTGCAGAAGAAGCTGGAGACATTGAAGGAGGAGCTAAAACAGAGCGATTCCGCTAGGCATGTGGGACTTGTGGATGGAGCCCTTAATTCGCTTAACCAGGATTCACGGGTGGTCAATCTGTTGAAATCAGAGCACTACATTTTGGCCACCGTGCTCGATCCTAGATTTAAAACCTACGTTGTATCTCTCTTTCCGGCAGACACAAGTCTGCAGAGGTTCAAAGACCTGCTGGTGAGAAAATTGTCAAGTCAGGTGGAACGTGACCCGTCACCATCTCCTCCTTTACATTCTCCCGCAACTAGGGGTGCGAAGAAAAGGCTAAGAATTCCGAGCCCACCCGCTGGCGGTGATGCAGGGCAGTCTGGAGCGAGTGCTGACATCTGGTCCGGACTGAAGGACCTGCCAACGATTACTGACATGTCGTCTACTGTCACTGCATATGATTCTCTCACCATTGAAAGAATGGTGGAGGATTATATGAGTGACCGCATCCAAGTAGGCACGTCAGACAGTCCGTACGTATACTGGCAGGAAAAAGAGGCAATTTGGAGGCCCTTGCACAAACTGGCTTTATTCTACCTAAGTTGCCCTCCCTCCAGTGTGTACTCCGAAAGAGTGTTTAGTGCAGCCGCTCACCTTGTCAGCAATCGGCGTATGAGGTTACTTCCAGAAAATGTGGAGAAGATGATGTTCATTAAAATGAATTATAATCAATTCCTCCGTGGAGACATTCACCAGCAGCAATTGCCTCCCGAAAGTACACGGGGACCTGAGATGGTGGATTCCAGTGGGGACGAATTAATAATCTGTGAGGAGGGGGATGTACACAGTGAAAGGGGTGAGGAATCGGAGGATGATGATGAGGTGGACATCTTGCCTCTGTAGAGCCAGTTTGTGCAAGGAGAGATTGATTGCTTCTTTTTTGGTGGGGGCCCAAACCAACCAGTCATTTCAGTCACAGTCGTGTGGCAGACCCTGTCGCTGAAATGATGGGTTCGTAAAAGTGTGCATGTCCTGTTTATACAACATAAGGGTGGGTGGGAGGGCCCAAGGACAATTCCATCTTGCACCTCTTTTTTCTTTCATTTTTCTTTGCATCATGTGCTGTTTGGGGACTATTTTTTTGAAGTGCCATCCTGTCTGACACTGCAGTGCTACTCCTAGATGGGCCAGGTGTTTGTGTCGGCCACTTGGGTCGCTTAGCTTAGTCACACAGCCACCTTGGTGCGCCTCTTTTTTTCTTTGCATCATGTGCTCTTTGGGGAGTATTTTTCGGAAGGGCCATCCTGTCTTGATTGACACTGCAGTGCCACTCCTAGATGGGCCAGGTGTTTGTGTCGGCCACTAGGGTCGCTTAGCTTAGTCACACAGCGACCTTGGTGCGCCTCTTTTTTTTCTTTGCATCATGTGCTGTTTGGGGAGTATTTTTTGGAAGGGCCATCCTGTCTTGATTGACACTGCAGTGCCACTCCTAGCTGGGCCAGGTGTTTGTGTCGGCCACTTGGGTCGCTTAGCTTAGCCATCCAGCGACCTTGGGGCAAATTTTAGGACTAAAAATAATATTGTGAGGTGTTCAGAATAGACTGAAAATGAGTGGAAATTATGGTTATTGAGGCTAATAATACTATGGGATCAAAATGACCCCCAAATTCTATGATTTAAGCTGTTTTTGAGGGTTTTTTTAAAAAAAGACCCGAATCCAAAACACAACCGAATCCGACAAAAAAATTTCGGTAAGGTTTTGCCAAAACGCGTCCGAATCCAAAACACGGCCACGGAACCGAACCCAAAACCAAAACACAAAACCCGAAAAATGTCCGGTGCACATCACTATCTAGGAGTAGGTCTATAGCTACTCAGAAACGGCAAGGAATTATTTAGTAGCAATTCTGCTAATCTTTCGATTGCACTTCTGCTAAGCTAAGATACACTCCCAGAGGGCGGCGGCCTATCGTTTGCAATGGTGGGTGGGAGGGCCCAAGGACAATTCCATCTTGCACCTCTTTTTTCTTTCATTTTTCTTTGCATCATGTGCTGTTTGGGGACTATTTTTTTGAAGTGCCATCCTGTCTGACACTGCAGTGCTACTCCTAGATGGGCCAGGTGTTTGTGTCGGCCACTTGGGTCGCTTAGCTTAGTCACACAGCCACCTTGGTGCGCCTCTTTTTTTCTTTGCATCATGTGCTCTTTGGGGAGTATTTTTCGGAAGGGCCATCCTGTCTTGATTGACACTGCAGTGCCACTCCTAGATGGGCCAGGTGTTTGTGTCGGCCACTAGGGTCGCTTAGCTTAGTCACACAGCGACCTTGGTGCGCCTATTTTTTTTCTTTGCATCATGTGCTGTTTGGGGAGTATTTTTTGGAAGGGCCATCCTGTCTTGATTGACACTGCAGTGCCACTCCTAGCTGGGCCAGGTGTTTGTGTCGGCCACTTGGGTCGCTTAGCTTAGCCATCCAGCGACCTTGGGGCAAATTTTAGGACTAAAAATAATATTGTGAGGTGTTCAGAATAGACTGAAAATGAGTGGAAATTATGGTTATTGAGGCTAATAATACTATGGGATCAAAATGACCCCCAAATTCTATGATTTAAGCTGTTTTTGAGGGTTTTTTGAAAAAAAGACCCGAATCCAAAACACAACCGAATCCGCAAAAAAATTTCGGTAAGGTTTTGCCAAAACGCGTCCGAATCCAAAACACGGCCACGGAACCGAACCCAAAACCAAAACACAAAACCCGAAAAATGTCCGGTGCACATCACTATCTAGGAGTAGGTCTATAGCTACTCAGAAACGGCAAGGAATTATTTAGAAGCAATTCTGCTAATCTTTCGATTGCACTTCTGCTAAGCTAAGATACACTCCCAGAGGGCGGCGGCCTATCGTTTGCAATGCTGCTAAAAGCAGCCAGCGAGCGAACAACTCGGAATGACCACCCAGGATCCTGTGTGATTTTGCATGATAATTTTAATTTACATTTTTTGTATGGAAATTGAAAAAAACCTTTTTTAAGGGGGGGGGGGGGGACTGGACACAATCTTAATATACCTAAAAATTATACAGGTACCTGAGCAGTGAGCACATGGAAAAGTTTTGATCCAAACCTATTGGACTATATTTCTTTACCTCTGTTTATGCCGGTTAGGTACCACTTGTCCTCTAGAGACCACTCAGAATATACGCGCGTCGCCGCCATTTTCACACGTGCATTGAGATTGATAGGGAGAGGACGTGGCTGGCGTCCTCTCCATTTAGATTAGATTTAGAAGAGAGAGAGAGAGAGAGAGATTGCTGTGATACTGTAGATTAGAAGAGAGTGCAGAGTGCAGACAGAGTTTAGTGACTGACGACCACAGTGACCAGTGACCACCAGAGACAGTGCAGTTGTTTGTTTTATTTAATATATCCGTTCTCTGCCTGAAAAAAACGATACACAGTCACACAGTGACTCAGTCTGTGTGCACTGCTCAGCCCAGTGTGCTGCACATCAATGTATTGTATATAAAGCTTATAATTGTGGGGGAGACTGGGGAGCACTGCAGGTTGTTATAGCAGGAGCCAGGCGTACATGATAAATAATATTATATTAATATTAAACAGTGCACACTTTTGCTGCAGGAGTGCCACTGCCAGTGTGACTAGTGGTGACCAGTGCCTGACCACCAGTATATTAGTAGTATTGTATACTATCTCTTTATCAACCAGTCTATATTAGCAGCAGACACAGTACAGTGCGGTAGTTCACGGCTGTGGCTACCTCTGTGTCGGCACTCGGCAGGCAGTCCGTCCATCCATAATTGTATTATATACCACCTAACCGTGGTTTTTTTTTTCTTTCTTTATACCGTTGTCATAGTCATACTAGTTGTTACGAGTATACTACTATCTCTTTATCAACCAGTGTACAGTGCGGTAGTTCACGGCTGTGGCTACCTCTGTGTCGGAACTCGGCAGGCAGTCCGTCCATCCATAATTGTATTATAATATATACCACCTAACCGTGGTTTTTTTTTCGTTCTTTATACCGTCGTCATACTAGTTGTTACGAGTATACTACTATCTCTTTATCAACCAGTGTACAGTGCGGTAGTTCACGGCTGTGGCTACCTCTGTGTCGGAACTCGGCAGGCAGTCCGTCCATCCATAATTGTATTATAATATATACCACCTAACCGTGGTTTTTTTTTCGTTCTTTATACCGTCGTCATACTAGTTGTTACGAGTATACTACTATCTCTTTATCAACCAGTGTACAGTGCGGTAGTTCACGGCTGTGGCTACCTCTGTGTCGGCACTCGGCAGGCAGTCCGTCCAACCATAATTGTATTATATACCACCTAACCGTGGTTTTTTTTTCATTCTTTATACCGTCGTCATACTAGTTGTTACGAGTATACTACTATCTCTTTATCAACCAGTGTACAGTGCGGTAGTTCACGGCTGTGGCTACCTCTGTGTCGGCACTCGGCAGGCAGTCCGTCCAACCATAATTGTATTATATACCACCTAACCGTGGTTTTTTTTTCATTCTTTATACCATCGTCATACTAGTTGTTACGAGTATACTACTATCTCTTTATCAACCAGTGTACAGTGCGGTAGTTCACGGCTGTGGCTACCTCTGTGTCGGCACTCGGCAGCCCGTCCATAATTGTATATACCAGTGACCTAACCGTGGTTTTTTTTTCTTTCTTTATACATACATACTAGTTACGAGTATACTATCTCTTTATCAACCAGTCTATATATTAGCAGCAGACACAGTACAGTGCGGTAGTTCACGGCTGTGGCTACCTCTGTGTCGGCACTCGGCAGCCCGTCCATAATTGTATATACCACCTAACCGTGGTTTTTTTTTCTTTCTTTATACATACATACTAGTTACGAGTATACTATCTCTTTATCAACCAGTCTATATATTAGCAGCAGACACAGTACAGTGCGGTAGTTCACGGCTGTGGCTACCTCTGTGTCGGCACTCCGCAGCCCGTCCATAATTGTATATACCAGTGACCTAACCGTGGTTTTTTTTTCTTTCTTTATACATACATACTAGTTACGAGTATACTATCTCTTTATCAACCAGTCTATATATTAGCAGCAGACACAGTACAGTGCGGTAGTTCACGGCTGTGGCTACCTCTGTGTCGGCACTCGGCAGCCCGTCCATAATTGTATATACCAGTGACCTAACCGTGGTTTTTTTTTCTTTCTTTATACATACATACTAGTTACGAGTATACTATCTCTTTATCAACCAGTCTATATATTAGCAGCAGACACAGTACAGTGCGGTAGTTCACGGCTGTGGCTACCTCTGTGTCGGCACTCGGCAGCCCGTCCATAATTGTATATACCAGTGACCTAACCGTGGTTTTTTTTTCTTTCTTTATACATACATACTAGTTACGAGTATACTATCTCTTTATCAACCAGTCTATATATTAGCAGCAGACACAGTACAGTGCGGTAGTTCACGGCTGTGGCTACCTCTGTGTCGGCACTCGGCAGCCCGTCCATAATTGTATATACCAGTGACCTAACCGTGTTTTTTTTTTCTTTCTTTATACATACATACTAGTTACGAGTATACTATCTCTTTATCAACCAGTCTATATATTAGCAGCAGACACAGTACAGTGCGGTAGTTCACGGCTGTGGCTACCTCTGTGTCGGCACTCGGCAGCCCGTCCATAATTGTATACTAGTATCCAATCCATCCATCTGCATTGTTTACCTGAGGTGCCTTTTAGTTGTGCCTATTAAAATATGGAGAACAAAAATGTTGAGGTTCCAAAATTAGGGAAAGATCAAGATCCACTTCCACCTCGTGCTGAAGCTGCTGCCACTAGTCATGGCCGAGACGATGAAATGCCAGCAACGTCGTCTGCCAAGGCCGATGCCCAATGGCATAGTACAGAGCATGTCAAAACCAAAACACCAAATATCAGTAAAAAAAGGACTCCAAAACCTAAAATAAAATTGTCGGAGGAGAAGCGTAAACTTGCCAATATGCCATTTACCACACGGAGTGGCAAGGAACGGCTGAGGCCCTGGCCTATGTTCATGGCTAGTGGTTCAGCTTCACATGAGGATGGAAGCACTCAGCCTCTCGCTAGAAAACTGAAAAGACTCAAGCTGGCAAAAGCACCGCAAAGAACTGTGCGTTCTTTGAAATCCCAAATCCACAAGGAGAGTCCAATTGTGTCGGTTGCGATGCCTGACCTTCCCAACACTGGACGTGAAGAGCATGCGCCTTCCACCATTTGCACGCCCCCTGCAAGTGCTGGAAGGAGCACCCGCAGTCCAGTTCCTGATAGTCAGATTGAAGATGTCAGTGTTGAAGTACACCAGGATGAGGAGGATATGGGTGTTGCTGGCGCTGGGGAGTAAATTGACCAGGAGGATTCTGATGGTGAGGTGGTTTGTTTAAGTCAGGCACCCGGGGAGACACCTGTTGTCCGTGGGAGGAATATGGCCGTTGACATGCCAGGTGAAAATACCAAAAAAATCAGCTCTTCGGTGTGGAGGTATTTCACCAGAAATGCGGACAACAGGTGTCAAGCCGTGTGTTCCCTTTGTCAAGCTGTAATAAGTAGGGGTAAGGACGTTAACCACCTCGGAACATCCTCCCTTATACGTCACCTGCAGCGCATTCATAATAAGTCAGTGACAAGTTCAAAAACTTTGGGTGACAGCGGAAGCAGTCCGCTGACCAGTAAATCCCTTCCTCTTGTAACCAAGCTCACGCAAACCACCCCACCAACTCCCTCAGTGTCAATTTCCTCCTTCCCCAGGAATGCCAATAGTCCTGCAGGCCATGTCACTGGCAAGTCTGACGAGTCCTCTCCTGCCTGGGATTCCTCCGATGCATCCTTGCGTGTAACGCCTACTGCTGCTGGCGCTGCTGTTGTTGCCGCTGGGAGTCGATGGTCATCCCAGAGGGGAAGTCGTAAGCCCACTTGTACTACTTCCAGTAAGCAATTGACTGTTCAACAGTCCTTTGCGAGGAAGATGAAATATCACAGCAGTCATCCTACTGCAAAGCGGATAACTGAGTCCTTGACAACTATGTTGGTGTTAGACGTGCGTCCGGTATCCGCCGTTAGTTCACAGGGAACTAGACAATTTATTGAGGCAGTGTGCCCCCGTTACCAAATACCATCTAGGTTCCACTTCTGTAGGCAGGCGATACCGAGAATGTACACGGACGTCAGAAAAAGACTCACCAGTCTCCTAAAAAATGCAGTTGTACCCAATGTCCACTTAACCACGGACATGTGGACAAGTGGAGCAGGGCAGGGTCAGGACTATATGACTGTGACAGCCCACTGGGTAGATGTATGGACTCCCGCCGCAAGAACAGCAGCGGCGGCACCAGTAGCAGCATCTCGCAAACGCCAACTCTTTCCTAGGCAGGCTACGCTTTGTATCACCGCTTTCCAGAATACGCACACAGCTGAAAACCTCTTACGGCAACTGAGGAAGATCATCGCGGAATGGCTTACCCCAATTGGACTCTCCTGTGGATTTGTGGCATCGGACAACGCCAGCAATATTGTGTGTGCATTAAATATGGGCAAATTCCAGCACGTCCCATGTTTTGCACATACCTTGAATTTGGTGGTGCAGAATTTTTTAAAAAACGACAGGGGCGTGCAAGAGATGCTGTCGGTGGCCAGAAAAATTGCGGGACACTTTCGGCGTACAGGCACCACGTACAGAAGACTGGAGCACCACCAAAAACTACTGAACCTGCCCTGCCATCATCTGAAGCAAGAAGTGGTAACGAGGTGGAATTCAACCCTCTATATGCTTCAGAGGTTGGAGGAGCAGCAAAAGGCCATTCAAGCCTATACAATTGAGCACGATATAGGAGATGGAATGCACCTGTCTCAAGTGCAGTGGAGAATGATTTCAACGTTGTGCAAGGTTCTGATGCCCTTTGAACTTGCCACACGTGAAGTCAGTTCAGACACTGCCAGCCTGAGTCAGGTCATTCCCCTCATCAGGCTTTTGCAGAAGAAGCTGGAGGCATTGAAGAAGGAGCTAAAAGGGAGCGATTCCGCTAGGCATGTGGGACTTGTGGATGCAGCCCTTAATTCGCTTAACAAGGATTCACGGGTGGTCAATCTGTTGAAATCAGAGCACTACATTTTGGCCACCGTGCTCGATCCTAGATTTAAAGCCTACCTTGGATCTCTCTTTCCGGCAGACACAGGTCTGCTGGGGTTGAAAGACCTGCTGGTGACAAAATTGTCAAGTCAAGCGGAACGCGACCTGTCAACATCTCCTCCTTCACATTCTCCCGCAACTGGGGGTGCGAGGAAAAGGCTCAGAATTCCGAGCCCACCCGCTGGCGGTGATGCAGGGCAGTCTGGAGCGACTGCTGATGCTGACATCTGGTCCGGACTGAAGGACCTGACAACGATTACGGACATGTCGTCTACTGTCACTGCATATGATTCTCTCAACATTGATAGAATGGTGGAGGATTATATGAGTGACCGCATCCAAGTAGGCACGTCACACAGTCCGTACTTATACTGGCAGGAAAAAGAGGCAATTTGGAGGCCCTTGCACAAACTGGCTTTATTCTACCTAAGTTGCCCTCCCACAAGTGTGTACTCCGAAAGAGTGTTTAGTGCCGCCGCTCACCTTGTCAGCAATCGGCGTACGAGGTTACATCCAGAAAATGTGGAGAAGATGATGTTCATTAAAATGAATTATAATCAATTCCTCCGCGGAGACATTGACCAGCAGCAATTGCCTCCACAAAGTACACAGGGAGCTGAGATGGTGGATTCCAGTGGGGACGAATTGATAATCTGTGAGGAGGGGGATGTACACGGTGATATATCGGAGGGTGAAGATGAGGTGGACATCTTGCCTCTGTAGAGCCAGTTTGTGCAAGGAGAGATTAATTGCTTCTTTTTTGGGGGGGGTCCAAACCAACCCGTCATATCAGTCACAGTCGTGTGGCAGACCCTGTCACTGAAATGATGGGTTGGTTAAAGTGTGCATGTCCTGTTTTGTTTATACAACATAAGGGTGGGTGGGAGGGCCCAAGGATAATTCCATCTTGCACCTCTTTTTTCTTTTCTTTTTCTTTGCATCATGTGCTGATTGGGGAGGGTTTTTTGGAAGGGACATCCTGCGTGACACTGCAGTGCCACTCCTAAATGGGCCCGGTGTTTGTGTCGGCCACTAGGGTCGCTAATCTTACTCACACAGTCAGCTACCTCATTGCGCCTCTTTTTTTCTTTGCGTCATGTGCTGTTTGGGGAGGGTTTTTTGGAAGGGACATCCTGCGTGACACTGCAGTGCCACTCCTAGATGGGCCCGGTGTTTGTGTCGGCCACTAGGGTCGCTAATCTTACTCACACAGCTACCTCATTGCGCCTCTTTTTTTCTTTGCGTCATGTGCTGTTTGGGGAGGGTTTTTTGGAAGGGACATCCTGCGTGACACTGCAGTGCCACTCCTAGATGGGCCCGGTGTTTGTGTCGGCCACTAGGGTCGCTAATCTTACTCACACAGTCAGCTACCTCATTGCGCCTCTTTTTTTCTTTGCGTCATGTGCTGTTTGGGGAGGGTTTTTTGGAAGGGCCATCCTGCGTGACACTGCAGTGCCACTCCTAGATGGGCCCGGTGTTTGTGTCGGCCACTAGGGTCGCTAATCTTACTCACACAGTCAGCTACCTCATTGCGCCTCTTTTTTTCTTTGCGTCATGTGCTGTTTGGGGAGGGTTTTTTGGAAGGGCCATCCTGCGTGACACTGCAGTGCCACTCCTAGATGGGCCCGGTGTTTGTGTCGGCCACTAGGGTCGCTAATCTTACTCACACAGCTACCTCATTGCGCCTCTTTTTTTCTTTGCGTCATGTGCTGTTTGGGGAGGGTTTTTTGGAAGGGACATCCTGCGTGACACTGCAGTGCCACTCCTAGATGGGCCCGGTGTTTGTGTCGGCCACTAGGGTCGCTTATCTTACTCACACAGCGACCTCGGTGCAAATTTTAGGACTAAAAATAATATTGTGAGGTGTGAGGTATTCAGAATAGACTGAAAATGAGTGTAAATTATGGTTTTTGAGGTTAATAATACTTTGGGATCAAAATGACCCCCAAATTCTATGATTTAAGCTGTTTTTTAGTGTTTTTGGAAAAAAACACCCGAATCCAAAACACACCCGAATCCGACAAAAATAATTCGGTGAGGTTTTGCCAAAACGCGTTCGAACCCAAAACACGGCCGCGGAACCGAACCCAAAACCAAAACACAAAACCCGAAAAATTTCAGGCGCTCATCTCTAATACAAATATCTCCTCTGTCATGTTATACTAAACAGTATATCACTGCTTAGAGAGATTGCTAGACTGTATAGGATAGAGAGAATATAAGCACCCTGTTTGTTATGAAGCTAAACTGGCTGGAAATGGTTTGTGTGTTGATATTTGATCATACGGGGTTAATGTTGTCAGTTAGTCAGTTAGCCAATGAGAGGTCGTCTGGTAGGCGGATTATGTTAGTTTATATAGGTTGGGGCTGTGGAATTCAAATTCATCTTGCCATTTTGTGATCCCTGGGACTGGTAAAATACTGGTATCACTCTGCAGGTTTTTCAATATTATCCTCTGTTTTTTCAATTTTATTCCTTTCTGAACTGTTTTACATTCTGTAGAATTATTTAGCTCTCATATTGCTATAGTTTGTGTCAGTTTAGTTATTAGTTAATTAGCATTGCTTAGTTATTATTCAGTTGCTGCTCGGTTTTCAGTTTACCTCAGCCTGTCAGCATACCCTGTCCCTGTCGTAATGCCCCCCCCCCCTTCTCGCCGCTTGGTGGAGGCAGTGAGGCCACTCGCGGTTGCTGCTGCTTCTCCGGCCGTGAGGGAACCACAGTGCTTTGCGGTATATGCAGCCATTCACACTGTCCTCGGCGCGGGCTCTGCTTCAGCCACGGCTGTGGCGAGCGGACCTCCGCCTCCTGCCCACACAGTGCTGCGGGCTTGGCTGGTAAGTGCAGCCGCGAGTTCCGCAAGCACTCCCCACTGGTCAAGGTAGTGATTCGAGGGTCTCAGCTCCCACTGCATTAAGCCCTGCCCCGATGCTGCGGGAGCCATTTTAGACAGGTCATCTGCGGCACAGTCATCCCCCACAGCTTTAGGAGCTATGGGGATGGTTTTGCCTACTAGGGACATGCAGACTCCATCAGGGCTGCAAGGGAGAGGCAGCTTCTTAGCCTCTCCCACCCCAATGGATGGCTTCATTACTAGGCAGCAGATGGTTGTGTCACCTGGGAGTTATAATCTGTCCAGGTTGGTGTTACCGGGGGATGATTCGCCAAGGGCATTATACAGAATGCCCAATCTTGTACAAGCACAATCATTATTGCAAGGCAGCGCACAGCACCCACAGGTGGCTTGTTTACCATATTTTAGTCAGGGTGCTCAGAAGCAGTTAGTTCACTTGCCTTTCGCTGGGCAGCAGCAGTTTATTAACCCTCAATTCCCTCAGCATTTAGGGAATTTATATCAGCCTCATATCTACCCACAATTTTCCCAGTTTACATCAGCTCCAGAGGTATATAATCAATATGGCCAATTATAGTCATTTTATAATCTCACAGCACGTTGGGCTGCCATCTTTACCTCAGGCCCCTCCCCCGGTCAGGCCTCCGTCTTCACAGCAGTCAATGGCGGTTCCTCCTCCCATGCTACATAAGGTGCAGACGCCATCGGACACACCTGGGGGGGCGGACGGATTCTTCTGTTCAGGCAGGAATTAATGCAGATGATCTGTAATCAATGAGTCAAGATGCGGGTGCACCACGCAACAAGGGACAAGCGGTTGCAGGAGATTTGCACGCAGGTCTTTCCACATCAGGAGCTGGTGAGGAAAACTTAGAAGTGCAGCTTAGCGCAAATTTGTCTCATTCTGAAGATTAATCGGATCTGTCCAGTTTGCTAGAGAATCTGCGCAAATTTATATGAACATTCGTTCAGCATTTAAGAGGGAAGCGTAAGGATTCAATGTAGAGATGAGCGGGTTTGGATTTACTTGGATTTACTCGGTTATTTCAGGTTTTGGTTATTGGCTATCCAAAATGCGTGACATCCGTGATCCAATAAGATGCCGTTTCGAGCCCCGAGTAAATCCGAGTAAAACCAAACCCACACATCTCTAGTTCAAAGGGATGGCATAGTGTAGCGGGCAGCTCGGTTCCCGATGCAATGGGAGATACTGTCCATTGTGGTAGGTCTAACGTTAGGGAGAGAATCAAGAAGAGCCGTTTTGTGGACATGTTTGCGATTGCAATAGGCCCACAGGTCAGTCAGCTGGTAGATGGGAGCAGAGAGCCGTCCCTAGGTAAGGCAGAGTCACCAGTAAATGTGGAAGTTTTAGAGCAGTGGTTGGGCCGCTATCCTCTTAGGGAGGAGGCGGCATTCTTGTTGCAAGGTTTTTAGGTGGGCTTTAGTTTGCCAGTAGTTAAGCCGGTTTTAGTTTCAGCCAGGAGGAATCTTAAATCAGTTGAGATTTCCCAGAGATTGTGAGAGCTAAGATTGCTGTTGAGGTTGGGTTAGGGTCTATGTGTGGTCCTTTCCGGAGTCCGCCTTTAGCTGCTTTTTGTGTTTCACCATTGGGTGTAGTTCCAAAGAAGGAGATGGTAAAATATCGGATTATTCAGCACCTTTCCTACCCGGAAGGGGGCTCAATAAATTAGGCACTAGACCTTTTTTTGTAGTGTGCAGTACCAATCATTTGATGAGGCTATGAGTTTGGTGCAAGGTTTTGGAGCTTTATTGGCAAGGTAGATATAGAATCTGCATTTAGGTTGTTGCTGCTGCATCCTGACTCTTTTAAGTAAATGGGTTTCAATTTTTTGTGGATAGGTGTTTGCTTATTTGTTGTTCAGTTATGTGTTCTTATTTTGAGTGTTTTTGTTTATTTCTGCAGTGGTGCATACAAGCAGGCACTAGGCAATCTGGAGTCGCTCATTACTTGGACGACTTCTTATTAGTGGGTCCTGCGAATAGTTCATTGTGTCAAGAGTTAACTTTTTTTGGTTCAGGCGCTTTTTTCACCCATGGGCATACCTATAGCAAAGGATAAAATGGAAGGGCCTGTGACACGCTTGTCTTATCTGGGTATAGAAATTGATACTGAGTCAGGACTTTTGTAGATTGCCAGGGTAAAAGTGAATTGTTTCATTTTATTTCGGCAAAGAAGATGACCTTGAAGCAGGTGCAGTCACTGTTAGGTTTATTGAATTTTTCTTGTAGGGTCATGCCGATGTTAAGGGTCATAGGTTCACATGCCTAAACATGCTTGGGATAGGCATGTGAATATCCTTACAAGGAATTAAGGTTCAAAGAGGGTCGTGATTACCTAAAGGATAAAAAAAATGGGCAGACTAGATGGGCCAAGTGGTTCTTATCTGCCGTCAAATTCTATGTTTCTATGTTTGTATGTTTCTAGGTTAGAGAGAGCAACCACGATGGTTAAGAAGTTGCACCATTTGATTCGTATCTCCTCACAATTGAAAGAGGATTCTAGGGTTTGGCTTCTTTTATTGCAGGATTTTATTGGGGTTCGCATTTGGTTAGACGAGGCGGTGAATAACCGTGAGCTGCAATTTTCACTGATGCTTCAGGGTCAATAGGTTTCGGAGCATACTTTGAAGGTGAATGGTGTGTTGAGGCTTGGCCCAAGGAGTGGCATGCACAGGGGCTTACGAGTAGTATGCTTTTGCTTGAGCTTTTTCCGATCATAGTCACAGTGGAGATCTGGGGTTATAGGCTTAGTAATCATAGAATTGTGTTCTGGTGCGACAATTTGAGGGTAGTTCAAGCAATTAATAAGCAGAAGACTTTGTGTTCGCATGTGCTGTGGTTGCTGAGGCGATGAACTTTAAGGTGTCTGCAGAAAAATATTGATTTGAATGCTAAGCATGTGCCTGGGGTTGATAACAAGATAGCGGATGCTTTTTCTCATTTTCAATGGGACAGATTTAGAAGATTAGCTCCAACAGCTAAGGTGGATGGTTTGTCATGTCCTGATTTTGTATGGCCGGCATGAAAGCTTTAGCATTGAAAGCATTGGCCCCTGGAACTTTGAGAACATATTCTGCGGCTTGGGGTGATTGGCAGGCGTACATGGCTTCCAATGGTAGGGGTAAAAGTTTGCAGGATGCTATTTTGGAGTTTATATGGTTGTGGCCTGAGAGAGGTCATTCTAAGGTGGCTATGTCGGGTGCGTTAGCAGGAATATCTAACATTTCGCGCTTGGAGGGGTTAGTCGATCGCACTAAATCTTTCATTCTATCAAAGGCACTGAAAGGACGGGCTAGGGAGCAGGCGAATTTAGGTGATGGTTGTAGGCCGATTGATATTGGGCTATTGAAGGATTTAATATCTGCTGCTTCGGGAATTGCGTTAGGAAGTTATGAAATTAGCCTTTTTAGCTTAGCATTTGCGGTAGCTTTCTTCGGAGCTTGAAGGGTGGGGTAATTAGTTGCAGGGAATAAAAGATCAGTTGATACGGGTATTATGGCAAATAATTTAGTGGTTAAGAGAGATATGCTGCTTATCAAAATACAACATTCTAAAACGGATCAGCAAGGTAGGGGTAAATGGATGGATTTCTACTCTTGCACATTTGGAAACGAGCATTTGCCCAGTAAGATTAGCTGAGAATTATTGCCAGAATCGTCCAAGTGGAAGGAAGCAATGGCTGATGCATAGGGATCTTATTCCTTTATCTATATTTCAGTTTACCAGCGTGTTCAATAAGTGTCTGATAGCATTGGATCTTCCATTGGAGCAGTATAGGATGAAATCTTTTAGGATAGGTGCAGCGATTTGTGCAGCATCGGCAGGTTCTTCCAGCGAAGGGATTAAGCGGATAGGCCATTGGAAGTCAGATACTTATAAGGGTTATATTCGGGGCGATAAGTTGCATACCTAGGTGCTTCCAGCAAGTTTGTTCTTTGGTAATCCTAGGGCCTTAAGCTACCTGCCATTAAAGGGGGTTTGGAGTTCTTTTCACCTTTTTCCTCATAAAATTTTGAGGTTTGGTGTTGTTCCTCTCCATCTGGGTCGCCTAAACAACTCAGTTTTCCCTTACCCTGCAAGAAGTTAATTTGAATTAGCACTAATGTTAAAAAAAATATATTTTTTTTTTTTATTGTTTCCTACAGGTTTTTTGACATTGTCAAGCCGGGTTTTGATAGTATGTCACTCTTATGTCTATTGGGCTGGTAGGCATCCGGCGTCTAAGTCGTTCCCCTTTAATGTTAGGTGGATAGGAGTAAGGGGCATGAGATGGCATCATTTATTGAACTTGCTCTGGGATTTTGAGAAGTGGGGTGCCCCAGATTGTTTAATTGTGCATTTAGGGGGTAATGATTTAGGTACTTGTAAGGGAATTGAACTTATTAATGACAAAAAGAAGGCTTTTCATTTAATTATGGAGCATTGGCTATTGGTTAAGGTGATGTGGTTGGAGGTTATACCGCTTAGGATTTTGGAGGGGCAGTCAAGGGGGCACAGCTTTGGATAGGGTGAGGAGAAAGCTTAATGCTGCAACCTCTAGATATGTGCTTAGTTTGAGGGGGCAAGTTGTAAAGCACCCGGATTTGTGTTATGAGAAGGTGAATTTATATAGTCTGGACAGGGTGCATTTGTCTGAGATTGGCATAGAATTATTTGTCACAGCCTTATTGAAGGGTTTAAAGGAGTTTTGAGGTGTTAATTTGTGGTGGCAGTTTCGGTGTCTTGAGCCTTCAAATTTGGCGGAAAGCAGTGCTCCTTGGCAACTTAATTTAGCGCAGCAGAGTTTGGCTAGCATTTCCCCTTTGAGAAAAGGTGAGTCAGTCACTACCTCAGGGGAGGACCAGGTCACCATCTTAAGGAGGGACCAGCACTGTGCTAGTTAAGGGGAGAGGGTTCTACCCAAGACGGATTGCGCAGGGGGCGGAAACTCTTCCCCAGTTGTTCAATGATTCAAATTTTTTTTAGCCATGGCCAGGTTGACACTGCTTTTTTCGCCACCGGTGATTCATATTTCCAATTCTGATTTGAATTTAATAAATTTGGCTGTGACCTCCTTTTTCCAATCTATACAGTGGTCCGTGTCTTTATTTTGCGTAGAAATAAAACATATGGGTGACTTGTGATCACCATTCTTTGCAGTGAAACAGGATGCATTTAATAGCTACCCTGTCTTATCACAATTGCGTACATTCCAATATGTAAATAGCATTGGTATCACCAGGGGCGTGCAGAGCGCACTTTGTGTCACCCTCTGATAGCCGGTGGGCTGCACTATTACATTATCATGCAGCAGGGGCAAACGCAGGATTTACTTGGGGGGGTCCGTATTTTAAATATTAATGTAAAATATACATACAGTATATAGCAAGCGGTGTTGGCGGCACTCTGGTAGTGAAAAGACTATTCATTACCTTAGTGCCGCCAACACCACTTGCTATATTTGGGATCCTGGCCGGTGGGCACCATTGGAAGGCACCGGGGCTGTTTACATATGGGAGTGCTGCCTCATGGACTGTATGTGTGTGTATGTATACATATATACACACAAATCAGTCCTTGCGCGCAAAGTCCTTCAGGCTCCACAGTTTAAAATGTCCAAAATGCTGTGCTGATACCTCCAAGCCACTGGAGTATCGCAAGAACTGGTAAACAAATGGAGAGCGCGCTTGTAAGTAGTTAAAAAGCACAATCTTTATTTAAAACATATGCTCACTTACATTCCCCCTGATGAAGTCCCCCATTGTATGAAATGCATTGGCCGTGACCTAGACGTGGATGCTGTGACATCATCTGCTGAGACCAGAGTGGACGCTGAGACAAGTCTGCCTTACAAGCGGAGCGGCTAAGTTGCAGCGTTCCATTCGTGCTGTTCATTTTAAATTTGAATGTACGTCAGCATATGTTTTAAGTAAAGATTGTGCTTTTAACCACTTACAAGTGCGCTCACCATTTGTTTACTATATATATATATATATATATATATTAGTGATGTGCGCCGGACTTTTTTCGGGTTTTGTGTTTTGGTTTTGGATTCGGTTCCACGGCCGTGTTTTGGATTCGGACGCGTTTGGGCAAAACCTCCCTGAAAATGATTTGTCGGATTCGGTTGTATTTTGGATTCGGGTGTTTTTTTACAAATACCCCTCAAAAATAGCTTGGGGGTCATTTTGATCCCATAGTATTATTAACCTCAATAACCATAATTTCCACTCATTTCCAGTCTATTCTGAACACCTCACACCTCACAATATTATTTTTAGTCCTAAAATTTGCACCGAGGTCGCTGGATGACTAAGCTAAGCAACCCAAGTGGCCGACACAAACACCTGACCCATCTAGGAGTGGCACTGCAGTGTCAGACAGGATGGCAGATTAAAAAAATAGTCCCCAAACAGCACATGATGCAAAGAAAAAAAGAGGCGCAATGAGGTAGCTGTGTGACTAAGCTAAACGACCCAAGTGGCCGACACAAACACCTGGCCCATCTAGGAGTGGCACTGCAGTGTCAGACATGATGGCACTTCAAAAAATAGTCCCCAAACAGCACATGATGCAAAGAAAAAAAGAGGCGCAATGAGGTAGCTCTGTGACTAAGCTAAGCGACCCAAGTGGCCGACACAAACACCTGGCCCATCTAGGAGTGGCACTGCAGTGTCAGACAGAATGGCACTTCAAAAAATAGTCCCCAAACAGCACATGATGCAAAGAAAAAAAGAGGCGCAATGAGATAGCTTTGTGACTGACTAAGCTAAGCGACCCAAGTGGCCGACACAAACACCTGGCCCATCTAGGAGTGGCACTGCAGTGTCAGGCAGGATGGCACTTCAAAAAATAGACCCAGAACAGCACATGATGCAAAGAAAAATGAAAGAAAAAAGAGGTTCAAGATGGAATTATCCTTGGGCCCTCCCACCCACCATTATGTTGTATAAACAGGACATGCACACTTTAACAAACCCATCATTTCAGCGACAGGGTCTGCTACACGATGGATGGATAGTATAGATGTATAGATGGATAGATGGATGGGATGGATGGATAGTATACTTGACGACACAGAGGTAGGTAGAGCAGTGGCCTACTGTACCGTACTGCTATATATTATATACTGGTGGTCAGCAAAATTATGCACTGTCCTCTTACTATATATACACTGCACCACTTAAATGCACCACAGGGATGGATGGATAGTATACATGACGACACAAAGGTAGGTAGAGCAGTGGCCTACTGTACCGCACTGCTATATATTATATACTGGTGGTCAGCAAAATTATGCACTGTCCTCCTACTATATATACACCGCACCACTTAAATGCACCACAGGGATGGATGGATAGTATACTTGATGACACAGAGGTAGGTAGTGCAGTGGCCTACTGTACCGTACTGCTATATATTATATACTGGTGGTCTGCAAAATTATGCACTGTCCTCCTACTATATATACACCGCACCACTTAAATGCACCACAGGGATGGATGGATAGTATACTTGACGACACAGAGGTAGGTAGAGCAGTGGCCTACTGTACCGTACTGCTATATATTATATACTGGCGGTCAGCAAAATTATGCACTGTCCTCCTACTATATATACACCGCACCACAGGGATGGATGGATAGTATATTTGACGACACAGAGGTAGGTATAGCAGTGGCCTACTGTACCATACTGCTATATATTATATAATGGTGGTCAGCAAAATTTTGCACTGTCCTCCTACTACTGCGCACAACAACTAAATTGCACCACAGGTATGGATGGATAGTATACTTGACGACACAGAGGTAGGTAGAGCAGTGGACTACTGTACCATACTGCTATACTGGTGGTCACTGGTCAGCAAAATTCTGCACTGTCCTGTCCTCCTATACTACAATGCAGCACAGATATGGAGCGTTTTTCAGGCAGAGAACGTAGATATTTTCAGCACACTCAGCACAGATATTTGCAAGCACACTAAGCACAGATTACTTGCAGCACACAGAGCACAGATATTTGCAGCACACTGAACACAACTGAGAGGACGCTGCACGTCCTCTCCCTATCATCTCCAATGCACGAGTGAAAATGGCGGCGACGCGTGGCTCCTTATATAGGATACGAATCTCGCGAGAATCCGACAGCGGGATGGTGACGTTCTGGCGCGCTCGGGTTAAACGAGCAAGGCTGGAGGATCAGAGTCTGCCTCGGACCCGTGTAAAATGGGTGAAGTTCAGGGGGGTTCGGATTCCGAGGAACCGAACCCGCTCATCACTAATAAATATATATATATATATATATATATATATATATATATACATACATACATACATACATATATATATGTATATGTATACATACAACCCCGGCACTCTTGGCCTCCCCGTCTGGGTGTAGCTTGCTCCGGTGCCCTACTCAGGGCAAACGCTTGTAATAGCACAAATAAAGAACAGAGGCGGGGAAACTGGAGGGGGGTAAGTTCACTGGTATAAATTGTTTTTTTAACACTGTACATTTGTCCTGAAGACGGAGAGGTGGTCCCCGAAACGTTGGGCGTACTGAATACACTGCATTGATTTTTTTCACAAGTCTCCTGAGTGCCGCCTCTGTTCTTTATTTGTGCTATTACAAGGGTTTGCCCTGAGGAGGGCACCGGAGCAAGCTACACCCAGACGGGGAGGCCAAGAGTGCCGGAGTTGTATGTATACAGATTAAGGCCCTTGCGTGCTGTGCAAGCATAAAGGTCCTCTCAAGGCACCAGGATTGTTATAAGTTTTGACCACCCTCCAGATCCAGGTTTCCTGGTTTGTTTGCACTGTCACTTTCTGTGGATACGGATTTTGCACATATTGGCACTTTTTGTATGAAGTATGGCAGCCTCGACGCATGAGGGTGGAGACTTCACTTCTTTCCTTTTGCACTGTGACACATATGAAACACTGAGCTTCTCTGACGTGAAGGCAGAAATTTTTTTGCATAAAGAGCCGGCTTTTGCAGAAGTGATTACACCTTCCAATGATGACATACAACGTGATCTGTACCGCTTGCGTAAGCGAGAGCTGGACTATTTATATCATAGTCGCACTCTGTCTGATTATTATAGGGCTAAGCAATTGCCCAGAGGCTTTAGAGTCCACAACATACCCACTATCGGCAGATACAGCATGGATTTCTGTAAAAAGTGGATATCGGTGTTAAATAAATGCTCAATGGACTTAGTTTTACTGGTCATTGATGAATCCACTAAAGAATTAGCTAAAACACGAGAAAGCATCGTTAAGTTTGAGACGGAACATGCTGAACTGCTGGCCTCAGAACAATCAAAGTCCTGGATACTCAAAATTAATGATCAAGTCGAGCATTATAAGATTTAAGTTTAAAAAAGAAAAATTACAAAAAGTGCAATTGGATTATGCGCACCATAGGGTGTATACCTGGCTAGGCAACACAAATACCAGCGATACTGGGAAGAAATTTGCACGCAATCCAAGATTCAGGAGCAGAATGAGACAGCAACACACTTCAGCGAGTGAGTCGGACGATATGGGTATGCCGTATGCAGGTTCATCACCTCAGGAGACCCCTTTAGGGGTAAAGACCCGGGCTGTGGCGGCAGCACGGGGAGGAAAAATAAAGCAACGAGACAGGGAGGACAGAACCAGCGGCAAAAGCAAGGCCAAAACCGTGAAGGGGAAGAAACGTTAATATTTAATCTGTCTTCAACCCCTCTTACCCCTGCAGAGGTGAGAGTTCTCAATAAGGGACTGACATATGTCCCTACTAATTTTGGGAATGATTTTAGATGGAAGGTGGACACCTTTAAACTGCATCGCACCTTAAAAATTAAGGAACACTTCAGCAAAGAAGTATCCCCCAGGACACAAACCGCCATGCCATTAAGAATACAGAAATTAGGCCCTAGATCTAAGTTTGATCCTGTCACGCAGAACCCATCATTGAAAACATTTCATAGGATGTAAGAAGCTGCAGGTAGCTCTGTGACATCAGATAAGCATCATAATTTACAACAGGATGAACGAGAAGCGCTTAAAGCCCTTGGTAAGAGAAAAGATATAATTAATCGGAAGGCGGACAAGGGGGGTGCCATAGTCGTGCAGAACTTGACAGATTATAAAACTGAGTGCTATAGGCTCCTGAATGATGAGGACACTTATTGCAAATTAGCAAAAGATCCATCTCAAGAATACAGAGCAGAATTGCAGGATATTTTACAGCGGGCGCAAGAGGATGGTGTTATTTCAGCTGATCTGGTTAAGAAGCTTTGTCCGGAGTTTCCAGTCACACCATTATTCTACACAATCACGAAGATCCACAAGGACGCACAGAGGCCTCCTGGACGACCTATCATCTCTGCCAGGGGATCTCTGTGTGAACCAGTGGCAATCTATTTGGACGCTTTCCTGCAACCCTGCATTCAGGGTACGTTCACACATCTAAAAGACTCCAATACTCTGTTAAGAAAATTTCTGACCATCGATAGTGTGCCGTCAGATGTCACTCTGGCCACTATCGATGTGACCAGCCTCTACACCTGCATACCCCATGTACAGGGATTGCATGCAGTGAGACAACTCATTACAGGGAATGTGAGGTATGAAGGGCCAGATATTGACTTCTTTATGGTATTGCTTGAGTTCACACTCACACATAACAATTTCATCTTTGATGACAAATATTTCAGACAGCAAATGGGGTGTGCCATGGGATCTCCTGCGGCACCCTCGTTCGCGAATGCGTATATGTGGGATGTGGAAAAAACACTGTTTTTTGCTGATCCATTAGTGGCGGAGCGGTTGTTTATTTATTTTCGCTATATAGATGATTTGCTCCTCTTTTGGAGAGGAGCGGATCAGGCGCTATGCAATCTAGTGTCCCACCATAATTCCACTAGCAGTCCCATCAAGCTGACGTTGGTGAGTCATCACTCCGAGATCTGCTTTCTGGATATCAGGATTAGAATTCTGGGAGGGAAGATCATAACCGGTTTATACAAAAAACCCACGGATCGTAACACCATTTTGAGATATGACAGCTTTCACCCCCCTGCCACGATCAAGGGTCTCCCATACTCGCAATTTTTGTGAGCATATAGAGTTAACAATGAGGAGTCCGAAAGAGTTAAACAACTTGATGAGATGGAACACAGGTTCCGACAAAGAGGCTACCCCATGAAGCTTTTGACGACGGCTAGAAATAAAGCACAGGAACTCAGCCGAGAAACATTGTTACAGGATCATGGTCCCAAGGAGAAGCCTGGGGCTATTCCATGGGTCAATGAGTATAATGTAAAAAGTTATCTCGTTAATAAGAAAGTAAGAACTCTCTGGCCCCTGGTGTCTACTGATCCAGAATTGAAAATATTTCATGATAAATGGCTAATGCCGAGCTACACGAGAGGGAGAAGTATCAGGGACCTAGTGGTGAAGACAGACCTGTCAAAGTTTAAGAGCACCCCTACAAATTTTCTGACATGAAAAAATGGGTGTTTTAAATGTACAGGGTGTACAACTAGTTCACACATGTCCCCAGGGGATAATATTCCCCATCCCTATAGTGGTAAAAAATTCCCTATAAAATGGCCGTTAACGTGCAGCTCGAAATTCGTAGTCTACGCCATAATATGCCCCTGTGGGCGTTACTATATTGGCAAGACTGAGTGCCAGTTCAAAACCAGGATGGCACAACACAGATAAGCCATTAGGAATGCCTTGGCATCAGGGAGTGGAGAGCAGCCTGTGGCACGCCACTTCTTGGAACATTGGCATGGGATGGCCACGTTTAAGCACAGGATCATAGACCATGTCCCAGCATCACAGCGAGGGGGAAATAGGGGTAAACAGCTCCTACAACTGGAATCCATGTGGATCCATAGGCTAAATACATTAAAACCAGGAGGGCTAAATGAGAGCCTTGGGTTGATTAATTTCTTATGAATTAAGAGTAGCAGCAGGGTGGCGTGTGAGCCAGGCAGACTTATAGAGTAAGCTAGGGTCAGTTTTTTCATACGTGTCTTTAATAGCGCTTGAGAGGCTCCAGCAATGGAAATTATGGCTAGGTTAAGAATATACAGATCTAAGGGTGGTAGAGTTGATGATCGCCGGTGAGATTATTAGAGGCTGCCCGAATATGTTTTAATTAGATATACACTTTCATGATGTTTTGTTAATGTGGCTTTTTAGCCTGCAGAGGTTAACAGGCTTGATCTGTCATTAATTTGCACGTATGTAGTTCCCTGTGTGTCAGGGATCGTCTGTATTGTAGATTGACACAGTCACTGTAATGGTTTTAGTTCACTAGAATATTTATCTCTAATTTAGAATGTCCCTAGTGGACCTGATGCACTTTAAACTTTGTACGATTAATTCTGTTAACCCTGCTTGTGCTTGTTTCTGTTTTTGTATCCAGGGTCACCATGGTAACGCGGCCCTGCCAGGCGCCGTGACGTCACTTCCGCGTCATGTGATTTGCATCATGTGATGCACTATGGATGCCGGGCTGAGAGCGCGGGAGACGCGCCCGTGATTGGCGCTGGCGGGGAAACCGGAGGGGGGTAAGTTCACTGGTATAAATTGTTTGTTTAACACTGTACACTTGTCCTGAAGACGGGGAGGTGGTCCCCGAAACGTTGGCCGTACTGAATACACTGCATTGATTTTTTTCACAAGTCTCCTGAGTGCCGCCTCTGTTCTTTATTTGTGCTATATATATATATATATATATATATATATATATATATATGTGTATAGCATGCACATGGCATCTTTAAAATAAAGAGTGCCCAGTAAATGGATTGGATATACACACACATACGCATATACTGTATGTGTGCGTGTGTGTGTGTGTGTGTGTGTGTGTGTGTGTGTGTGTGTGTGTGTGTAAAACATTTTTTTATATACAGTATGACAAATATACATACATAACACCACACACACACACTGTACATAACTATAAACACACACACAAACACGCACACACACATACTGTACCCCAGGCTGAGAGGAGGAAACTGGTGGCTGCCTGGTCCTTGTATATGTCAGGTGATCAGATGCAGATGCAGTGCTCCCGGGATACAGTGTTCTGTGCAGAGAGCTCTGACGAATAGAGCTACCTGCAGCAGCAGAAGCTGTGATCGTGGTAGCTGTCACGATCGCAGTTTGTATTGAGATGGAGACAAAGCTGTCTCTGTCTCTGAAAACAAGAATTTTCCCTAACGGGGGGTTTCTGGGTACTCAGAAACCCCCCCTCCATGCGCCACTTTGCAGTACCCCCTTCCTGCCCCTAAGGAGGAGTCATAAGTGCAGAGAGTGTCGCTGAGGGCAACAATGAATCTCTGGGAATGCTGGACATGCCCCTAGAGTGATGAAAATGGGGGCATGCCATGAGGTAATTCTCATTCACACAAGGCTACATCCCCTTTTTAGTCCAGGATATTTGGCACACAGGGTGTTACTGACCCCAGTAATGCCACTGGTAGACTGCATTGCCAGAAACTGTGCTGATTAAAATAACCTAAGGGCAGATAGGTGGGCTGCTAGCACCAAACAGAAGGTTGTGGCTCCACTAAATCTTATGACAATGCACACACAATGGGTCTAATTTAGGCCATACACCAGACCAACTTCCCTTCATCCATCCAACTGACCAATAGTACAACTTGTCTGTCCAACTAAAATGCTGTCCCACACACCTAACCAACTTTATTATCAAATTGAGTCCACAGTAGCCCATGTGCGCACCCTCTTGGATGTCAGTAATTCAATACGTGTCCTCTCAAAAACCAAAAAGTTCTTCTTAAATTACTTCAATTCATCAAGTGACTCTTGATATACAGTAGTACTCCTTTTCTCATGTTCTCTCTGGTGTTAATAAGCACCAATGCTCCTCCGCGGACATCCACCAAAACAAAAGGAGAATATATATAGTGTAGCACCGTTTATTTAAACAATTTAAAATTGTTAAAACTTTTTATAAAATCCAATTATACATATAATCCACCATAAAATCAGGCAGTTGTGCATACCAGAAACAGTGGGGTGTCAATATGTGCCCACTCTGTAAAGAATGTGATGTCAAAACATATACCTCCCGGGTTATTCGTACAGTCTCAAAGTGACACCTTGACAAAAACTCATAGAGCAGAAACGCGTTAGTGAACTGATCAGATGGGCTGTAGCAGACCAGTTTCCAGGATTAATTGGTGTTGCTCATCCAGTGATGAGACAGTACGAATAACCCGGGAGGTAACTGTTTTGATATCACATGCATTACAGGGTGGGCACATATTGACACCCCACTGTTTCTGGTACGCACAACTGCCTGATTTTATGGGTGATTATATGTATAATTAGATTTAAAAAAAAGTTTTTAACAATTTCAAGTAGTGATGTGCACCGGACATTTTTCGGGTTTTGTGTTTTGGTTTTGGATTTGGTTCCGCTGCCGTGTTTTGGTTTCGGACGTGTTTTGGCAAAACCTCCCTGAAAAATTTTTGTCGGATTTGGGTGTGTTTTGGATTCGGGTGTTTTTTTACAAAAAACCCTCAAAAACAGCTTAAATCATAGAATTTGGGGGTCATTTTGATCCCATAGTATTATTAACCTCAATAACCATAATTTCCACTCATTTCTAGTCTATTCTGAACACCTCACACCTCACAATATTATTTTTAGTCCTAAAATATGCACCGAGGTTGCTGAATGACTAAGCTAAGTGACCCAAGTGGCCGACACAAACACCTGGCCCATCTAGGAGTGGCACTGCAGTGTCAGACAGGATGGCACTTCAAAAAATAGTCCCAAACAGCACATGATGCAAAGAAAAAAAGGGGTGCATCAAGGTCGCTGTGTGACTAAGCTAAGCGACCCAAGTGGCCGACACAAACACCTGGCCCATCTAGGAGTGGCACTGCAGTGTCAGACAGGATGGCAGATTTAAAAAATAGTCACCAAACAGCACATGATGCAAAGATAAATTAAAGAAAAAAAGAGGTGCAAGATAGAATTGTACTTGGGCCCTACCACCCACCCTTATGTTGTATAAACAGGACATGCACACTTTAACAAACCCATCATTTCAGCGACAGGGTCTGCCACACGACTGTGACTGAAATGACTGGTTGGTTTGGGCCCCCACCATAAAAAGAAGCAATCAATCTCTCCTTGCACAAACTGGCTCTACAGAGGCAAGATGTCTACCTCCTCCTCATCGTCCGATTCCTCACCCCTTTCACTGTGTACATCCCCCTCCGCACAGATTATTAATTCGTACCCACTGGAATCCACCATCTCAGGTACCTGTGTACTTTCTGGAGGCAATTGCTGGTGAATGTCTCCACGGAGGAATTGATTATAATTCATTTTGATGAACATCATCTTCTCCACATTTTCTGGAAGTAACCACGTACGCCGATTGCTGACATGGTGAGCGGCTGCACTAAACACTCTTTCGGAGTACACACTGGAGGGGGGGCAACTTAGGTAAAATAAAGCCAGTTTGTGCAAGGGCCTCCAAATTGCCTCTTTTTCCTGCGAGTATATGTACGGACTGTCTGACGTGCCTACTTGGATGCGGTCACTCATATAATCCTCCACCATTCTTTCAATGGTGACAGAATCATATGCAGTGACAGTAGATGACGTGTCAGTAATCGTTGGCAGGTCCTTCAGTCCGGACCAGATGTCAGCACTCACTCCAGACTGCCCTGCATCACCGACAGTGGGTGGGCTCGGAATTCTTAGCCTTTTCCTCGCAGCCCCAGTTGCGGGGGAATGTGAAGGAGGAGCTGTTGACGGGTCACGTTCCGCTTGACTTGAAAATTTTCTCACCAGCAGGTCTTGAACCTCTGCAGACTTGTGTCTGCCGGAAAGAGAAATCCAACGTAGGTTTTAAATCTAGGATCGAGCACGGTGGCCAAAATGTAGTGCTCTGATTTCAACAGATTGACCACCCGTGAATCCTGGTTAAGCGAATTAAGGGCTCCATCCACAAGTCCCACATGCCTAGCGGAATCGCTTCGTTTTAGCTCCTCCTTCAATCTCTCCAGCTTATTCTGCAAAAGCCTGATGAGGGGAATGACCTGACTCATGCTGGCAGTGTCTGAACTGACTTCACATGTGGCAAGTTCAAAGGGTTGCAGAACCTTGCACAACGTTGAAATCATTCTCCACTGCGCTTGAGTCAGGTGCATTCCCCCTCCTTTGCCTATATCATAGGTAGCTGTATAGGCTTGAATGGCCTTTTGCTGCTCCTCCATCCTCTGAAGCATATAGAGGGTTGAACTCCACCTCGTTACCACCTCTTGCTTCAGATGATGGCGGGGCAGGTTCAGGAGTGTTTGCTGGTGCTCCAGTCTTCGGCATGCGGTGGCTGAATGCCGAAAGTGGCCCGCAATTCTTCGGGCCACCGACAGCATCTCTTGCACTCCCTTGTCGTTTTTTAAATAATTCTGCACCACCAAACTCAATGTATGTGCAAAACATGGGACGTGCTGGAATTTGCCCAGATGTAATGCACGCACAAATCCCCAGGAGAGTCCAATTGGGGTAAGCCATTCTGCGATGATGTTCCTCAGTTTCCGTAAGAGGTTGTCAGCTGTGTGCCTCTTCTGGAAAGCGGTGATACAAAGCGTAGCCTGCCTAGGAATGAGTTGGCGTTTGCGAGAGGCTGCTACTGGTGCCGCCACTGCTGTTCTTGCTGCGGGAGGCAATAAATCTACCCAGTGGGCTGTCACAGTCATATAGTCCTGAGTCTGCCCTGCTCCACTTGTCCACATGTCCGTGGTTAAGTGGACATTGGGTACAACTGCATTTTTTAGGACACTGGTGACTCTTTTTCTGAGGTCTGTGTACATTCTCGGTATCGCCTGCCTAGAGAAATGGAACCTAAATGGTGTTTGGTACCGGGGACACAGTACCTCAAGCAAATCTCTAGTTTCCTGTGAATCAACGGTGGATACCGGAAACACGTTTAACACAGCCCAGGCTACCAAGGCCTGAGTTATCCGCTTTGCAGCAGGATGACTGCTGTGATATTTCATCTTCCTCGCAAAGGACTGTTGGACAGTCAGTTGCTTACTGGAAGTAGTACAAGTGGTCTTCCGACTTCCCCTCTGGGATGATGATCAATTCCCAGCAGCAACAACAGCAGCGCCAGCAGCAGTAGGCGTTACACTCAAGGATGCATCAGAGGAATCCCAGGCAGGATGAGGACTCGTCAGACTTGACAATGACATGGCCTGCAGGACTATTGGCATTCCTGTCTAAGGAGGAAATTGACACTGAGGGGGTTGGTGGTGTGGTTTGCAGGAGCTTGGTTACAAGAGGAAGGGATTTAGTTGTCAGTGGACTGCTTCCGCTGTCACCCAAAGTTTTTGAACTTGTCAATGACTTCTGATGAATGCGCTCCAGGGGACGTATAAGGGAGGATGTTCCGAGGTGGTTAACGTCCTTACCCCTACTTATTACAGCTTGACAAAGGCAACACACGGCTTGACAAATGTTGTCCGCATTTCTGTTAAAATAATTCCACACCGACGAGGTGATTTTTTTTTGTAATTTGACCAGGCATGTCAATGGCCATATTCGTCCCACGGACAACAGGTGTCTCCCCGGGTGCCTGACTTAAACAAATCACCTCACCATCAGAATCCTCCTTGTCAATTTCCTCCTCAGCGCTAGCAACACCCATATCCTCATCCTGGTGTACTTCAACAGTGACATCTTCAATTTGACTATCAGGAACTGGATTGCGGATGATCCTTCCAGCACTTGCAGGGGGCGTGCAAATGGTGGAAGGCGCTACCTCTTCCCATCCAGTGTTGTTAAGGTCAGGGATCGCAACCGACACAATTGGACTCTCCTTGGGGATTTGTGATTTAGAAGAACGCACAGTTCTTTGCTGTGCTTTTGCCAGCTCAAGTCTTTTCATTTTTCTAGTGGGAGGATGAGTGCTTCCATCCTCAAGTGAAGCTGACCCACTAGTCATGAGGAACATAGAAGAGGGCCTCAGCCGTTCCTTGCCACTTCGTGTCGTAAATAGCATATTGGCAAGTTTACGCTTCTAATCAAATGCTTTTAATTTTGATTTTTGGGTCATTTTACTGAACTTTTGTTTTTTTGATTTTACATGCTCTCTACTATGACATTGGGCATCGGCCTTGGCAGACGACGTTGATGGCATTTCATCGTCTCGGCCATGACTAGTGGCAGTAGCTTCTGCACGAGGTGGAAGTAGATCTTGATCTTTCCCTATTTTACCCTCCACATTTTTGTTCTCCATTTTTTAATGTGTGGAATTATATGCCAGTAATTTATCAATAGCAATGGCCTACTGTACCGTACTGCTATATATTATATACTGGTGGTCAGCAAAATTATACACTGTCCTCCTACTACTGCGCACAACAACTAAAATGCACCACAGGGATGGATGGATAGTATACTTGATGACACAGAGGTAGGTAGAGCAGTGGACTACTGTACCGTACTGCTATATATTATATACTGGTGGTCAGCAAAATTATGCACTGTCCTACTACTGCGCACAACAACTAAAATGCACCACAGGTATGGATGGATAGTATATTTGAAGACACAGAGGTAGGTAGAGCAGTGGACTACTGTACCGTACTGCTATATATTATATACTGGTGGTCAGCAAAATTATGCACTGTCCTCCTACTACTGTGCACAACAACTAAAATGCACCACAGGTATGGATGGATAGTATACTTGACGACACAGAGGTAGGTAGAGCAGTGGACTACTGTACCGTACTGCTATATATTATATACTGGTGGTCAGCAAAATTATGCAGTGTCCTCCTACTACTACGCACAACAACTAAAATGCACCACAGGTATGGATGGATAGTATACTTGACGACACAGAGTTAGGTAGAGCAGAGGACTACTGTACCCTACTGCTATATATTATATACTGGTGGTCAGCAAAATTATGCACTGTCCTCCAACTACTGCGCACAACAACTAAAATGCACCGCAGGTATGGATGGATAGTATACTTGACGACACAGAGGTAGGTAGAGCAGGGGACTACTGTACCATACTACTATATATTATATACTGGTGGTCAGCAAAATTATGCACTGTCCTCCTACTACTGCGCACAACAACTAAAATGCACCACAGGTATGGATGGATAGTATACTTGATGACACAGAGGTAGGTAGAGCAGTGGACTACTGTATCGTACTGATATGATACTGGTGGTCACTGGTCAGCAAAATTCTGCACTGTCCTTCTACTATATACTACAATGCAGCACAGATATGGAGCATTTTTCAGGCAGAGAATGTATAATACTAGTGGTCACTGGTCATCAAAACTCTGCACTGTCCTCCTACTATTTAATACTGGTGGTCCCCAGTCCCCACAATAAAGCACACTGAGCACAGATATTTGCAGCACACTGAGCACAGATATGGAGCGTTTTTCAGGCAGAGAACGTAGATATTTTCAGCACAGTGAGAACAGATATTTGCAGCACACTGAGCACAGATATTTGCAGCACACTGAGCACAACTGAGAGAACGCTGCACACGTCCTCTCCCTATCATCTCCAATGCATGAGTGAAAATGGAGGCGACGTGCGGCTCCTTATATAGAATACGATTCTCGCGAGAATCCGACAGCGGGATGATGACGTTCGGGCGCCCTCGGGTAAACCGAGCAAGGCGGGAGGATCAGAGTCTGCCTCGGACCCGTGCAAAATGGGTGAAGCTTGGGGGGGTTCGGATTCCGAGGAACCGAACATGCTTATCTCTAATTTCAAGTTATTTAAATAAACGGTGCTACACTATGCTGTATATATTCTCCTTTTGTTTTGGTGGATGTCAGCGGAGGAGTATTGGTACTTATTAACACCAGAGAGGGAACACGAGAAAAGGAGTACTATATCAAGAGTCACTTGATGAATTGAAGTTAGTTAAGAATAGTGATGTGCACCGGAATTTTTCGAGTTTTGTGTTTTGGTTTTGGATTCGGACGCGTTTCGCCAAAACCTACCTGAAATTTTTTTGTCGGATTAGGGTGTGTTTTGGATTCGGGTGTTTTCTTACAAAACCCCCTTAAAAACAGCTTAAATCATAGAATTTGGGGGTCATTTTGATCCCATAGTATTATTAACCTCAATAACCATAAATTCCACTCATTTCCAGTCTATTCTGAACACTTCACACCTCACAATATTATTTTTAGTCCTAAAATTTGCACCGAGGTCACTGGATGACTAAGCTAAGCGACCCAAGTGGCCAACACAAACACCTGGCCCATCTAGGAGTGGCACTGCAGTGTCAGACAGGATGGTAGATTTAAAAAATACTCCCCAAACAGCACATGATGCAAAGAAAAAAAGAGGTGCACCAAGGTCGCTGGATGGCTAAGCTAAGTGACCCAAGTGGCCGACACAAACACCTGGCCCATCTAGGAGTGGCACTGCAGTTTTCTAGCGAGAGGAAGAGTGCTTCCATCCTCATGTGAATCTGAACCACTAGCCATGAACATAGGCCAGGGCCTCAGCCGTTCCTTGCCACTCCGTGTCGTAAATGGCATATTGGCAAGTTTACGCTTCTCATCAGACGCTTTTAATTTAGATTTTTGGGTCATTTTACTGAACTTTTGTTTTTTGGATTTTACATGCTCTCTACTATGACATTGGGCATCGGCCTTGGCAGACGACGTTGATGGCATTTCATCATCTCGGCCATGACTAGTGGCAGTAGCTTCAGCACGAGGTGGAAGTGGATCTTGATCTTTCCCTATTTTACCCTCCACATTTTTGTTCTCCATTTTTTAATGTGTGGAATTATATGCCAGTAATATATCAATAGCAATGGCCTACTGTACCGTACTGCTATATATATATATATATATATACTGGTGGTCAGCAAAATTCTTAACTGTCCTCCTACTATATACTACAATGCAGAACAGATATGAATAGTATACTTGACAACACAGAGGTAGATCAATGGACTACTGTACCGTACTGCTATATATATACTGGTGGTCAGAAAAATTCTGCACTGTCCTCCTACTATATACTGCGCACAACTAAAATGCAGCACAGGTATGGATGGATAGTATACTTGATGACACAGAGGTAGGTAGAGCAGTGGACTACTGTACAGTACTGCTATATATATATATACTGGTGGTCAGCAAACTTCTGCACTGTCCTCCTACTATATACTGCACACAACTAAAATGCAGCACAGGTATGGATGGATAGTATAATTGACGACACAGAGGTAGAGCAGTGGACTACTGTACCAAACTGCTATATATATACTGGTGGTCAGCAAAATTCTGCACTGTCCTCCTACTATATACTGCGCACACCTAAAATGCAGCACAGGTATGGATGGATAGTATACTTGACGACACAGAGGTAGGTAGAGCAGTGGACTACTGTACCGTACTGCTATATTTTATATACTGGTGGTCAGCAAAATTATGCACTGTCCTCTTACTACTGCGCAAAACTTAAATATACCACAGGTATGGATGGATAGTATACTTGACGACACAGAGGTAGGTAGAGCAGTGTACTACTGTACCATACTGATATAATACTGGTGGTCACTGGTCAGCAAAATTCTGCACTGTCCTCCTACTATATACTACAATGCAGCACAGATATGGAGCGTTTTTCAGGCAGAGAACGTAGATATTTTCAGCATACTGAGCACAGATATTTGCAGCACACTGAGCACAGATATTGGCAGCACACTGAACACAGAATCTGAGAGAACGCAGCCATGGCGGCGACGCGCAGCTCTTTATATAGGATACGAATCTCGCGAGAATCCGACAGCGGGATGATGACGTTCAGGGGCGTTCTGGTTAACCGAGCAAGGCGGAAAGATCCGAGGCTGCCTCAGAACCGTGTAAAATGGGTGAAGTTCGGGGGGGGGGGGTTCAGATCCCGAGGAACCCAACCCGCTCATCTCTAGTTAAGAAGAACTTTTCGGTTTTTGAGAGGACAAGTATTGAATTTCTGACATCCTAGGGGGTGCACACATAGGCTACTGTGGACTGAATTTGTGGATTCTTGGAAGTGGGGGTGGCCATCTCAATCCTTGGATGCTGCACTATTGATTTAGAGCGCTGTTTTTTAATCTTTTTTATTGTACAACTCTTTCATCAGGCCAGCCAACCATCCACCTTGTTTTCAGCACACAACTTCTCTCCAACTTGTGGTGTCAGAGAAGTTGGCGGACAGGTCCTGCCTACTTCTGCATGTTCTGAATAAATAAATATTTGAGTATTTAAATTAAAGAAAACTTGTGCATGTTGATTTATTATTTTAAAAAGGGAGACTGTGTTGCTGTTCTGTGTGGGAGGGAAATGAGAGACTGCGCTGCTATTCTGGGTGAGGGGGTGTGGCAAGGGAAACGGTGCTGTTGTTCTGGGTAGGGGATGGGGGGCAGGAGAGACTGTGCTGCTGTTCTTGAGGTCGTGAGGGGGTGCAGGCAGCATTAAGGCTGTGCTGCTGTTCTGCCAGAACAGTTCCTGCCAGGTTATGGAACAGTAATGACTACAGAAAATAGTGCGCGTTTAATACACATCAGTGGAACCAGAACATACAGAGCTGGGAACAGATTAGTTATAGTCGTGCAATGTAAAAGTTGCAATTCCCATTGCCAAACGCAAATGCTAACCGAATACTGCTGCACTTTTCATGCACTGGCCCAACCCTGCTGCCTCCATGCCCTGATGACATATGACAGTGAGTGAAAGGCAAAGCATCACTGTGCATTGCATATACATCTGGCCCAAGCACAGCCAGTAGCCCACTACCAGCACCAAGTGTCAGTCACAAACTGAGCTCCTATGTCCTTCACTGGGCATCTAACTTGCTCCGCTATTGCCCACATCCAGCCAAGTAGCAGATGCCTGGTACTAAGCACAAGCCTGCCCCAGCCACATAAACAGCAGCACCAATTTCCCACACCACATACCACTGACCTTTACCCGGGTACACAGCTCTGAGTAATCACAAGCAGGAAGGCATCTGACAGGTATCTATCAGTAAGTGATGTTAAAGCCATTAGATGTGCTGCTCATCTGTTACGGGTCTTGGCAGCGGTCCCTATCAGTTCCAATCCCTCCATTTGCATCATCTATCGCTGACAACTTCTGCTCCCAGATGCAGAGGTGCAGCCCCGATGTAATGCCTACTTACATTAGAGTACCAACTGTTCTATCTATCTCTGACAACAAGGTTTGGACTGGCCCACAGGGCTACAGGGGAAACCACCGGTGGGCCCGACTGCCTGGAGACCCACCCCCTCCTCTGGGTATCAGATTTTGCACTTGAATTACACATTATGCATATGTTACATTATACTGCACAGGACTATGGTGTACTTTCCACAGTGTTATTAATCTGGTACATTATCATGCATGCACTAGCAGTAATATATATATATATATATATATATATATATACAAATGGCAGGCAATAATAAGCACTAGCACTTTACTTTTGCTTTGTCAGTCTCTGAGTGCCGCTGTTTGCTGCATTGCCTGCCATTTGTATGAAATTTCTCCAGAGGGCACCAGAGCAACATACTTCGTCTCCAGGAGAGTGCCGATCCGACATTTGCAAGCATATATATATATACACATACATACACACACACACAGTATATATATCAAGGGGCCCAGAACATGCACTACTGGTTAGCCAAGCCTCTAAGCATGGGCCCCAATCACTGTATTCCCCCAGTGGGCCCTTCATGCCCCAGTCCGACACTGCTGACATCTGCTGCTCCCAGGTGCAGAGGTGCAGCCTCCGTGTAATGCCTACTTACGTAAGAGTGCCCACTATTTACCATGGAAATGAAACATTACTAAAGAACAACTCTTTCACCTAAGGAGGAATTGTTCAACTATTGAATAATTCAAAACTTAAGCAAGTGCACTGTTGAAGACTTTTTAGAAATAAGGATTATCTGCAACCAATACTAGATAAAGCCTACAGAGAAGTCCTGGATGTGGTTCAACATTTTTATTAATAGCAAATCCAATCCAATCACTCTTGTGGGTGACCTCAAATAACATTGCGGTCTACTGCAGACCACAATTTTCCCACGATAGTTTATAATGGCAGACCACTATCCTCCATTATAGCCTATGGCTCTGCCTGACAGGCCAGGAGCGCACAGCCAATAAGGAGAGCGCTATGATGTGGCGCTACCTGATTGCCTGACGGGTCCTACAGTGACAAGAGTCACGGGGGATCTCGGCATTCGGGGAAAGGGGATACATTTGTAAACATGTATCCCCTTTAGTTGCGTGGACCGGGTTAATTTTTTTTAAAAACTCTGGATGCCTAATTTGAATGAAGAGGACCTATCTACACAGGATTTTAGGTGGGTATATTGAGTTGTTTTTTTACAGGTATCCTAATTATTATCTTTTATTTATATGGTGCCACAAGGGTTCCGCAGTACATACATAATCAAACAGGAAAACAGCAACTTACAGTTGATGACAGTGTAGGACAAGTACAGGGTAAATAAACATAGTTACATCAGCAGATGACACTGGAATAAGTATCAGGTGACAGAAGACTGCTGGATGTGGTACAGTTGAAGATTATTACAGTAAGACAAAGGATAAGCACATGAGGGTAGAGAGCCCTGCTCATGAGAGTTTACAATCTAAAGGGGAGGGGTAGACAGACAGGGGTGTCACAGATGGGGTACATAGAGAATGTGGAACAGAGGGTTAGAATGAGATTTGGCTGGGTTTGGTGAAGAAGTGGGTCTTGAGAGCCCGTTTGAAGTTTTGTAGAGAGGAGGAGAGTCTGAGGGGGAGAGGTAGGGAATTTCAGAGAATAATGCAGCACGTGAAACATCTTGGAGGTAGGAGTGAGAGGATGTAGTCCGTAGGCAGGAGAGTCATCGTGCATTAGCAGAGTGAAGAGGATGGGTGGGAGTGTAAAGGGAGATAAGATCAGAGATGTAGATGGGAGAGGAGTGGGTGAGGGCTTTGTAGGTGTGTGTGAGAAGCTTGAAATGGATTCTGAAAGGGAAGAGGAGCCAGTGAAGGTCTAGTAGGAGAGGAGAGGTAGACGTAGTGTGTTTAGTGAGGAAAATGAGCCGGGCAGCAGCACTGAGGATAGATTGGAGTGGATAGAGGTGTTTGTCAGGAATGCCAGTCAGGAGGAGATTACAGTAGTCCAGTCTGGAGATGACCAGTGAGTGGATAAGAGTCTTAGTAGCATCCTGGGTCAGAAAGTGTCTGATCCTGGAAATATTTTTTAGATGAAAACGGCAGATTCGTGCGAGGTGCTGAATGTGTGGTTTGAAGGAGAGGGAGGAGTCAAGGATTACTCCAAGACAGCGCACTTGGGGGCTAGAGGAAATAGTAGTGCCATCAATAGATAATGAGAGTGTAGGAGGCGAGGTTATGCGGGAGGGAGGGAAGATGATCAGCTCGATCTTAGACATGTTAAGTTTAAGAAAGCGCTGGGACATCCAGGAAGAGGTAGCAGAGAGACAGTTGGAGATATGAGTGAGTAGAGCAGGGGAGAGGTCTGGAGAGGAAAGATAGATTTGGGTGTCATCAGCATAGAGATGATATTGGAAACCAAAAGAACTAATGAGCTTACCTAGTGAGGATGTATATAGAGAGAAAATGGATTCTACATGGACAAGGGGACCTAGGTGCTGCGTGGGACACTAGGTAAGTATGTGTGAGTGTGCAAGTGTGTGTAAATAAACTTTTACTATCACTGTGTGTGTCTTGTCTTTTTTATTTCTTTTGTTGTGGAACTACAGGTAACAGCGGGCCTGTTAACTCCCCGCAAGCTGGTATTTGTGGTTCTCCAAGTACCAGCATGTGGGGGAGACTTGCTTGGACTTGTAGTTCCACAGCAAAAATAGGATTTTAATTACCTACCGGTAAATCTTTTCTTGTAGTCCGCAGAGGATGCTGGGGTCCACATTAGTACCATGGGGTATAGACTGGTCCCTTGGGAGCCATGGGCACTTTAAGAGTTTAATAGTGTGGGCTGGCTCCTCCATCTATGCCCCTCCTACCAGACTGGAGACGGACATACTTTGAGAGAAGGAAATACACAGATAGTGGTGAGATTCACACCAGCTCACACATTACAACAGAAAATCAAGCAACCAGCTTCAAACAAGTCAGCAACAGCTGAACAACAGTACTTAACCAACTAACAATGCAGTACTCAGCCAAGTAGCAAGTCAGTACTGAACCAAGTAACAACTGCAGGAAAATGAAGCACTGGGCAGGCGCCCAGCATCCTCTATGGACTACGAGAAAAGGATTTACCAGCAGATAATTAAAATCCTATTTTCTCTTACGTCCTAGAGGATACTGGGGTCCACATTAGTACCATGTGGATGTACCAAAGCTCCCAGTATGGGAGGGAGAGCGCCAAACTTTAGGACCTCAGAGGCCAAAGTATCAAACTTGAAGAACTTAACAAATGTGTTCGACCCTTACCAAGTAGCTGCTCGGCAAAGCTGTAAAGCCGAGACACCCCGAGCAGCCGCCCAGGAAGAACCCACTTTATGAGTAGAGTGGACCTTAACAGATTTTGGATACGGCAAGCCTGCCATAGAATAAGCACGCTGGATAGTAAACCTGATCCAGCGAGAAATTGTCTGCTTAGAAGCAGGCCACCCAACCTTGTAGGGATCATATAGGACAAATAAAGCCTCCGACTTTCTGTGACGAGAAGTTCTCGTCACATAAATCTTCAAAGCCCTCGCAACATTCAAGGACTTTGAGGTAAATGAGTCAGTAGCCCCTGGCACCACAGTAGGTTGGTTGATATGAAAAGCTGACAACCTTCGGAAGAAATTGCTGATGCGTCCTGAGCTCAGCTCTATCTTCATGAAAAATCAAGTAGGGGCACTTGTAGGACAATGCCTCCAATTCCGATACACGTCTAGCAGATGCCAATGCCAACAGTGTAACAGTCTTCCAAGTAAGAAACTTGACCTCAACCTCCTGTAAAGGCTCGAACCAATCCGATTGCAGGAACTGCAGTACCACGTTGAGATCCCAAGGTGCCATAGGAAGCAGAACCCCTTTCAAGAAAGTCTGAACCTCAGGGAAGGCAGCCAATTGTTTCTGGAAGAAAATGGACAAGGCCAAAATCTGAACTTTTATGGAGCCCAGGCGCAGGCCCACATCCACCCCTGCTTGCAGGAAGAGGAGAAACCATCCAAGTTGAAACTCCACTGTAGGAAACTTCTTGGATTCACACCAAGACATGTACTATTTCCAAATCCGATGGTAATGTTTTGACGTTACTCCTTTCCTAGCCTGTATCAGGGTAGCAATAAATTAGTTCGGACTGCCCTTCCGAGCTAAGATCTGGTGGTCAACCTCCATGCCATCAAACGTAGCTGTGGTAAGTCTTGATAAGCGAATGGCCCCTGTTGCAGAAGGTCCTCTCAAAGAGGAAGAGGCCTCAGATCTTCCAGCAGTAACTCCAGAAGATTCGCGTATCAAGCCCTTCTTGGCCAGTCCAGAGCAATGAGGATCGCCTTAACTCTTGTTCTTTTGATTAATTTGAGAATCCTTGGGATGAGTGAAAGTGGAGGGAACACACACACTGTATTGTACACCCACAGTGTTACCAGGGCATCCACCGCCACTGCCTGTGGATCCCTCAACCTGGAACAATACCTCTGAAGCTTCTTGTTGAGGCGTGAGGTCATCATGTCTATTTGAGGTACGCCACAAAGACTTGTCACCTCTGTGAACACCTCTGGGTGGAGGCCCCACTCTCCCAGATGGAGATCATGTCTGCTGAGGTAGTCCGCTTCCCAGTTGTCCACTCCTGGAATGAAGATTGCTGACAGCGCCACTGTGTGCTTTTCCGCTCAGAGGATGATTCTTGTTACCTCTGACATTGCAGCTCTTCGTTCCTCCTTGTCAGTTTATGTAGGCCACTGTCGTTACATTGTCAGACTGAACCTGAATGGCCTGATCTTTCAGAAGATGTGTCACTTGTAGAAGACCATTGTACACGGCTTAGTTCTAGAATGTTTATCAGAAGGATGGATTTCAGATTTTACCACCTTCTTTGGAGGTTTTCCCCTTGGGTGACTGCCCCCCAACCTCTGAGACTTGCATCCATGGCTAGGAGGATTCAATTCTGAATCCTGAACCTGCGGCCCTCTAGTAGGTGAGAGGTTTGCAGCCACCAGAGGAGCGAGATTCGGGACTTCGGTGACAGACGGATCCTCTGGTGCATGTGGAGATGAGATCCCGACCATTTGTCCAGGAGATCCAGTTGAAAACGTGCATGAAATCTTTCATACTGTAGAGCCTCGTAGGAGGCTACCATCTTCCCCAGAAGGCGAAAGCACTGATACCCATGTTGGCTTCAAGACATCCCGGACCATTGCTTGAATCACCAATGCCTTCTCTTCTGGCGGAAACACCCTCTGAACTTCCGTGTCGAGGATCATCCCCAGGAACGACAGCCTCCTTGTCGGCTCCAAATTCGACTTTGGAAGGTTCAGGATCCAGTTGGGTTGAGAGAGCAATACTCTGTAATAGCTTTTCCCTGGAAGATGCTTTTATTAGTAGATCGTCCAGATAAGGAATTATGTTCACACCCTGCTTGCAGAGGAGTAGCATCATCTCCGCCATTTCCTTGGTAAACACTCTTGGTGCCGTGGAGAGGCCAAACAGCAGTGCCTGGAACTGATAGTGACAGTCCAGCAGCGCAAATCTGAGATAAGCCTGGTGATGCGGCCAGATTGGGATGTGAAGGTACGCATCCTTGATATCCAGGGATACCAGGAATTCCCCCTTCTCCAGAACTGAGCACTCTCAGAGATTCCATCTTGAATTTGAATTCCCTCAAGTAGGGGTTCAATGACTTTAGGTTTAAAATCGGTCTTACCGAACTGTCCGGTTTCGGCACCACAAACAGGTTTGTGTAATAACCCATATTTGTGAGGTGAAACTGGAACAATGATATTTGACCTTAGCAATTTTTGAATGGCTCCCTGTAGGATAGCACTTTCTGTCAGCGAAGCTGGGAAGTCTGATTTGAAGAATCTGTGAGGTGGGAGTTCTTGAAACTCCAGTCTGTACCCCTGGGTAACAATATATTGTACCCAGGGATCCAGGCATGAGGATGCCTAGACATGACTGAAATTTCTTAGTCTTGCTCCCATCTACCCAATCTCCAGGCTGGAATGCTCACCATCATGCCGAGGATTTTGAGGAAACAGAACCAGGTTTCTGTTCTTGGGAACCTGCGGGTGCAGGATTTTGGGATTTCCCCCGACAACCTCTAAAGAAAGTGGTGGGGGATTTGGACTTTTTAAATTTAGCGGTCCTAAAGGACTGCATCACAGACATAGGATATGATTTCCTAGTCGGTGGTGTAGCAGAGGGAAGAAAAGTTGACTTACCAGCAGTTGCTGTGGAAATCCATGCATCTAGCGCTTCCCCAAACAAAGCCTGACTTGTGAAGGGTAGGTTCTCCACACTCTTCTTGGATTCCACATACGCAGACCATTGGTGCATCCAGAGCCCCCTGCGTGCTGAGACAGCCATGGAAGAAGCCCTCACGTTCAGATGTCCAAGGTCTTTCATGGCTTCCAACATGAAACCTGCAGAATCCTGTATGTGACGTAAAAACAATTCAATGTCACTTCTATCCATAGAATCTAACTCATCTAATAAAGTGCCTGACCACTTTACTATGGCTTTAGAAATCCATGCACAAGCAATAGTGGGTCTTAAAGCTACGCCATTTGCTGTGTGTAAAGATTTGAGTGTAGTCTCAATCTTGCGGTCGGCTCTTTTAAAGCGGTTGACCCAGGGACAGGTAAAACTACTTTATTAGACAACCTAGAAACAGAAGTGTTTACTATCGGCGGGTTTCCCACTTTTTCCTATCCTCCTCAGGGAAAGGAAAAGCAATGAGAACCCTTTTAGGGATCTGGAATCTTTCTTCTCTGGGTTTTCCCAGGATTTTTTCAAACAATGCGTTTAGTTCCTTAGATGCAGGGAATGTAAGGGAGGATTTCTTATTGTCAGTAAAGTAAGCCTCCTCTACTTGCTCAGGTACCTTATCAGTAATGTGTAAAATGTCTCTAAATAGCCTCAATCATGAGTTGCACCCTCTTAGAAAGGGATGCCTCATCCCCCAGTATATCCCCCTCACCGTCTCCTGTGTCAGAGTCGGTATCCGTGTCGACTTGCATTAATTGGGCAAGACCATGCTTTTTAGGATATTTATCAGGGGTTTTGGATGAGGTAGCGGGAGCAGAATATGACAAAACTTCTACAGATCATTTCAAAACCTGTGTTTCAGTCTCATTATGACCTATCCTAGATGAAATCTGGGATATCAGTCCCTTAATAGAAGCCACCCATGGGGGTTCGGATTCAGAAAGCTGAGACTTTATACTGCATTCCTGAGTACATGGAATAGATTCCTCTGGAGAGGAAACACTCTGCAGCACAAGATACAGAGTCCCTAGACATGGTAAAGTGAGATATATAACACACACACACACACACACAGGAAAATGTCAGATACAGTTTCCCCCAAAGTACTTTCAAAGAGACAGAGTATAAGGAGCAGCACACACAACTCCCCAATAGGCAGTTATTATAATAAATGCCTGGCGCTGACTGAGTAACCTTAATAGATTAAACAGTGAACAACACTCTCCCCCCCTTTCTATAATACACTGGTACCGCAGAGGATAACTGGTGTAAAGTGGAGAGAGAAAATGGCACTGGTGAGTGCTGGATCCGCTCTGAGGAGAAGCCCCGCCCCCTGTAATGGTGCATCTTCCCGCATTTGTTATTTTATACTGGCCTGAGGTGTGCTTGTTGCTAACAGTGGGATTAGCCCCTGTTAGCTAAGATGACCAGTGTTAGGGTATCGTGCTGGCCCAGGGCGCACCTCACAGCACCACACAACTGTACCTCTGAGCCCACCGGAGCGCAGCATCAGCGCTGTGCTCCCATTCTTGTGCCGCCATTCCCGCCGGTGTCCCGCTTACTGGAGCGCCGGCGTCAAACTCACCACTGCATCTTCTGGCTCTGTTAGGGGGTGGCGGCAGTGCTGCAGGAGCGAGCGGTTACCTCAGTGGCTTACGATCAGCACCCTCAGGAGCTCAGTGTCCTGTCAGCGGAGATAGGAGCCATTAACCTCAAGGGTTGGATCCTACTTCCACCCTAAGTCTCACGAAGCAGGGAGTCTGTTGCCAGCTGCCTCAATGTAGCTAACAGCTCTTAAAAAATAATAAAACTAGAAAAGCCCCTAGGAGCTCCCCTAGCTGTGACCGGCTCCACCGGGCACATTTTCTAAACTGTGTCTGGTAGGAGGGGCATAGAGGGAGGAGCCAGCCGACACTATTAAACTCTTAAAGTGCCCATGGCTCCCAAGGGACCCATCTATACCCCATGGTACTACTGTGGACCCCAGCATCCTCTAGGACATAAGAGAAAGACAATATTCTTTTTTTTAACACAAAAACCTATGAAATCACCACCCACAGCCCTGGGGTGGCGGCCATAGCCCCGTGCTTCATCCCTGGTCCTTGGGTGCTTGGAGGGGATAGACCCTTTATTTTAGGGACCTCACTCCCTCAGGGAACCCCGGCCAGTGGTGACTAGTTGGGGGGAGTGATGCTGCGACTGCAGGGACCTATATAAAAGTGTCTCCTGACTGCGGCATCACCTCCTTGGCTAGTGGAACCTGGTGCTGGTTTTAAAAATACGGGGGACCCCTACTTCTTTTGTCCCCTGGTTTTTTGGAACCAGGACTGGTCCAAGAGCCCGGTGCTGTTTTTTTTTTTTTTTTGCATAACTGAATTTTATTGAGTTTTTGAGTATAAATGTAGGAGTACAATCGACAATCAAAAATACAAGAGTTAGGAGATAAGAACAATTTAAACAGTATATTGTCTCAGGTTGTCGGATCTCACCGATAAGTGGTGATATGTAATTGTAGACACCTGTAAATGTAGTCTAAACAATTTAAGGTAATTAATTAAGAAATAACATCAAAACTTAGAGAGTGAGTTTGGGTAAGGGGTTTAAAAGGGAAGGGAAGAGAAGAGCGAGGTGGGAGGGGGGGGGGATAGAGAGAGCACTAACAATTGGTTTACACCTATTTGGGTAAGGTGTCTACCAGGTGTGAACCCGGGATATTGTGTTTGGAGGAATTGTTACAATATTCAACGTAGATGTTCATAGAGTGAAGGCCAAAACATAGAGTTAGAGGTATGTATCGAGAGTGAAAATATAAAGAAAAAGAAGATGAAAGTAGAAAAATATGGGGGTAGGGATGGCATGGGAGATGGAGAGGCATTACACCAGGTCCATAACTAGGAAGGAGGAAGGGGGTAAAGTAGTTATTTAGAAAAAGAGGTATAGTATATTCCCATAGTTACATTATCTAGTCGTTCCTTTAGACATCTTCCACAGGGGATTTTCAAAGGTTGAGGTTATCTGTGCTTGTGTATGTGGGTCAAGTGTGGTCAAATAAGGACTCCATTTTTTGTGGAACCCCGCAAGGCTGGTATATCCCGTAAGAATAGTAGTTTTGCGGTCAAAATAGATATATTTCAGCATAACTTTTAAAACTTCAGATAGGAGGGGATGGATCGAAGAACCCAGCGCTTCAGGATCATTTTTTTTGCGATCGTAAATAGCATGGTAAACATAGGATATAGTGGTTTAACCCCAGGTATAGAGTTCCACGTAGAGAAATTCATGCAGAGGCATGCCCTCGGGTCAGGACGTAAAGAAGTGTGACATTTTGTATTAATGAATCCTAATACTTTATTCCAAAAGCGCTGAATCCTAGTACAACTCCAGAGACAGTGGTAGAATGTGGCTTTAGCCCCTTTGCATTTAGGGCATTTATTAGAGTTGGAGGGGTTATCAGCATCCTGGATGTAGGGCGGTAAGTATGCCCTATGTATGGTTTTGAGATGTACCTCCTGGAGGTATGCAGAGTTCAGTATGGATAAGGTGCGTTGGTGGTGGCCTAGCAATTGTTCGTAGGAGGTGATGTTCGAGACCTCTGATTGCCATGCAGCAACTAATTTTGGGAGGTAAGGTGTGGAGGGAATGTTCACCAGGTGAGTATATAGCTGTTTAATTTTGTATGCTTTGGATTCCCATTGCTTTATAATTTTTGCTAGTGGGGATGGGTGGGTTGTATGAGAGGGTTTAAGGTTAAGTGATGTAAGGTAGTGTCTCATTTGAAGATACATGAAGAAGTGGGAGGAGGGTAGGGAATATCTGTCTCTCAGCGTTTCAAATTGCGTAATGTGTCCACCTGGGTCGAAAACCTGTGAAGCGGAGCACAGCCCCCTCTCCCGCCACTGGGGGAATAGAGTGTTGTGAAGGGAAGGAGGAAAGGATGGGTTTCCCCAGAGAGGTATATATGTGGAAGCAGTATGGTCTAGTTTTAATTTCTTATGAATTTTCACCCAGCTAAAATAGGTGTCTCTGAATAGTGGGTGTTCCAAAATGGAGGGTGGGATCAGGGCCTTTTTTGTGTGTAGAAGAGCACCAGGAGAGAATGGACTAAAGGCATTAGTGTCTAAGGCAAGGTCTGTATAAGTGCTCTTACCCAGTAGCCAGTCTGTGGCATATCGAAGGAAAATTGTAAGGGAATATGTTAAAAAATCTGGGACTCCAAACCCTCCCTCTGACCTGTCCATCACCAGCTTCGCAAAAGCTATTTTATGTTTCTTTCCTTGCCAGATAAAACGGGTCATAGCTCTGCGCAGCCTGATGTTGTCCAGGTCCCTGAGGCCAATTGGAAGAGATTGCATGATATAAAAGATTTTTGGAAAGATTACAGACTTAAGAACTGCGATCCGTCCCAACATAGAAAGGGGAAGAGTAGCCCAGCCCTCTAGTTTGGAGAGGACAGCAGAGATAACCGTAGAAAAATTTAGCTCATAGATACGTGCATTATCTTGCGGGATATTGATTCCCAGATATTTAAAATGTGATTGAGTGATCGTGAAGGTAGTGGTTTGCGTGAGTGCGGAGAGCATGGAGGGGGAAATATTTAAAGGAAGTAGTTCTGATTTTTCAATATTAATCTTATATCCCGCCGTTGCACCAAAGTCTGAGATCAGGCGTAGAATTTCAGGGATAGACGAAAGTGGGTCAGATACAAATAAGAGCATGTCATCTGCAAATAAGGCGATCTTAAGTTCAGTTGTACCTACAAATATGCCAGTGTAAGAGGTAGAGAGTCTGAGGGCGATGGCTAAGGGTTCTAAAGCAATGGCGAATAGGAGAGGGGATAGGGGACAGCCCTGTCTTGTACCTTTTCCAATAGAGAAGGGGTTGGAGAGGAAGCCGTTGCAAGATATTTGGGTGGCTGGAGATGAATAAAGAGTTCTGATAGCTTGGATAAAGGGTTCTGGGTAGCCAAATCGGTGTAGGGTAGTGTAAAGGTGTGGCCATTCGACTAGGTCGAAGGCTTTTTCCGCATCTAGGGATAGGATGGCGGAGCCTATATGGGATGAATCGGATTTGCAGGAGTGTAACGCTGCTATTACCTTTCTCACATTGACCACTGAATGCCTGCCGACTATGAAGCCAGTCTGGTCCGGGTGGATGGTGTGGGGGAGCGTGAGTTTTAGACGGTCAGCTAAAATTTTTGCAAATAGCTTGTAATCTAGGTTCAGCAAGGATATTGGGCGATAAGAGCCAGGTAGCGACAGGTCCCTTCCAGGTTTGGGGAGTAGTTTAAGAATGGCTGAATTGAAATGCGGGGGGGGGGTCTTTGCTAGCAACAAGGAATTGAAAACCTCAACTAGGATATAATCAAATTTGTGTTGGAGGAGTTTATAAAATTCCCCAGTATAGCCATCGGGGCCTGGGGCCTTATGAGGTTTCAATTGCCCAATTGCCAGGCGGACTTCAGTTAGAGTAATTGGGGATAGGAGTTGAGAAGCCATTTCTTTCGAGAGGGCAGGGTAAGGGAGAGCCTCCCAAAAGGAGGAAGAGGGCTGGTGTGTCCCTGAAGGGGATGGAGGTTGGGTGGGTTTCGGAGGGTGAGAGGGGGTGTTGGACTGGGGTATTGTTGTTTGTGAAGAAGCGTTTGGTCCCTTTGACGTATAAAGTTGTGAGTAGAAGGTGTGCATAACCTGAGCTATCTGTTTATTCGTGGAGGTCAGAGTTCCTTGTGTAGTGCGAAGGGGATGAACGATCGCTGGGGAATAGGTGCCCTTTAGTAAATTGGAAAGTAAACGTCCAGTTTTGTTGCCAAACTTGTGGAATTTGTGATGGACTGAGAAAAGATACCTGTCACCCATTTCCGATAGATATTCATCAAAATGGGTTTTGGATGTCAGGTATGCCTGTTTTGTGGCTGGAGAGGGGGATGATTTATAAATCTGAAATGATTGGGATAAGGCGTCTTGGAGTGTTAAGTATTGAGCCGAATATTTCTTGTTGGAAGCTGCGGTAAAAGATAAAATTGCACCTCTGAGTACGGCTTTTGCCGACATCCAGAACAAGAATGAGTCGGAATTAATGTGTTCAGAGTTGTTGGTACAATAGTCTTCCCAAGTAGCTTCCAAGAAGGATTTGAAAGTTAGAGATTTGCAGAACCTGGAGGGGAATTTCCACAATTTAGTGGTGTCCCTGTCATCAGGGAAATGAGCAGTAAAGGTAACCAGGGCATGATCGGAGAGGGAAATGGGGGCAATGGTGCATTGAGTGACTTGAGGGAAGAGAGTATGGGAGATAAAGAAGTAGTCAATGCGGGAGAGAAAGCCGTGTGCCGCTGAGAGACAGGTGTATTCCCTTTCCGTTGGATTTAGGGCTCGCCAGAGGTCTATAACCTGTAGAGTAGATGAGAAAAAGGGGATGCCTAGTTTGGGGAGTGTGGAGTGAGGGGTCTTACGTGTTGAAGATTTGTCTAGGAGTGTAGAAGAGATCATATTAAAATCCCCTCCGATGATGAGGTTATCTCCCATGTAAGGAGTCAGAAGGGCAATTAGCTGGCGGATGTAGGACTTGGAGTAAGGGGGGGGGGTGTATATGTTAGCCAGAATGAATTTTTTGCCCAACAAGTCTACAGAGACTACTACAAATCTACCTGAGTCGTCTGCAGTGGTATTGTGTAATTCGAATGGTAAAGATCGGCGCACCAGAATCGCTACACCACGGGCTCTGGAGTTGTAGGAGGAGGATGCCATCACAGACCAACCCAGCATTCCCAGTTTTAAGGTTTCAGACGGGGTCAGGTGGGTCTCCTGCAGGAATGCCACATCTACGCCGCTTTTTTGTAAGTAAATCAGGAGTTTTCTCCTTTTCACTGGGGAGTTAATACCTCCAACATTCCATGTTGCATAGCGGAGATCAGGCATCCCCCCTGGAAACTGGGAGAAACAGGAAGAGTGGTTCAAAACATAGAGGATCAAGGGTAACAGCCTTCAGCATCGGTATATTAAGTGTTACTGCAACATCCAACCATTTCACAGAGTGGAGAGTAGTGCTTAAGAGAAAAGGAGGGTAAAGAGTGTCAGTAAGAATGAAGGGAAAGATAAAGGGAAAAAGGGGATAAACATATGTGAGAGGAGGCAACCAGATGTTAGTATCTGGTGCCGCACTTCCGTAATAGCTGAGTAATAACAGTGTGATAAACAAGAAACACATCCGGCGGGGAGGGGTAGGTCCGTCCCTGCTCCCCAGTGTGCAACTAAATATAAGGGTGACCATGAGGTTCCCGCAGTGTATCATAAGATATATAGATAAACATATCATAATACTTAATCTGCAAATGTAATAAACAGACTGATATAATATGAGCTAATGTGGATGCTTTTCATTTGAAAGGCCAAAGCGTAATATAACGAGGTTGAGGCTATGAAACGTTATTCTGTGGTATCCGTGATGTCGGCATCCTTCGCTTGGGACAGCTCCTGGAGATATGCCATTGCATCTGGGGGGTTGGAAAAGTCCTTGAACGAGGTCCCATCATAAATGCGGAGTCTAGCAGGGTACAGCAAGCCGAATTTGCGTCCTTCTGCAACCAGTCTAGAGCATACAGGGGAAAAACCTTTTCTGGCGCGCGACAGTTCTGCAGAGTAATCTTGGAATATATGCAATTTGTGTCCTTCCCATGACAGGGTTTTGGCCTTGTGAGAGGCCGACCAGATATCCATCTTATGTAAATAGTTTAGGCAGCGGAACAGTGTAACGCGGGGTCTCGGTCTGTTAGGGGTCGGTGTCGGACCCACCCTATGGACCCTCTCTATAACCATGTCCTGGCAAACTGACTCAATGCCTAGGAGTGAGGGGAGGGTGTTGCGGACAAAATGGGCCAATGCAGGACCCTTAATAGATTCGGGCAGACCGACCAGCCTAATGTTATTGCGACGCCATCTGTTCTCAATGTCGTCAATCTTGTTCCATAGCTGGTAATTATCATTAGTGAGACGTTTTACTGTATGCTGCAAGCCTTCAACGTCATGGGAGACTACAGTGATTTGCTGCTCTGTTTTAGAGACTCTGTGTGTGAGGTGTTGAAGTTGGCTGGTGATGTCAGCTACAGCCTTGGAGAGAAGGGGTGTCATGGTGGCTGTTATGGCTGCCACTACATCTGTGTAAGTCACAGGGGATTCATTGCCGGCACTTACTTGACCCCCTGAATCTGGTCCCTTGGCTGCAGTCTTTTTGTGAATGGGGGGAGCGCTATCGACAGCGGATTCCGCCGTCATCGTCCCTGCAGCACGCCGCTTCTCCTGGCGTGGAGGCTGCGGCTGCTGCTGATGGTCCAGCTGAGGGTGCGCCGTCATCGGGGCCAGGTACTTGTCCATTTGCAGCAGGACAGTTAGCTGAGGCACTGCGGGAGGCTCCGGGGTCAAAACGAGGCTTTAAAAGCCGTGAAAAAGGTGTTTGTAGGGGAGCGGTGGACGGAGCTCAAAACGGAGCTCAGTACTCCATGAGGCCGGAACCGGAAGTCTCGGTGCTGTTTAAATACTGGGGAACCCCAGTGAATTTTTTACCTGTATTTTCGCAAACAAGACTGGCTCAAAGAGCCCAGGGCTGGTTATGCTTTTGGGGGGACCTGCACGTGTTTTTGTTTTTTAACTATTTAAACACTTTTAAAGGCAGAAGCATTTACAGATATCACTGATCTGTGTATGCTTAACCAATAATCGCCAGTGTAATCCTGGGGGTATATTTACAAAGATTTGTGTTTTTGCCGTTTTTAAGGGTGTTTGATCTCGAATGGTATCGGGTGCATTTTACTGCAACTTTTTGAATCCTGATACGGTCATTCACTAAGCTGCCGACTTTTGCCAATTCGTATTTTCCGATGTCGATGTGATTCGTAATATCAGGCAGCGTTTTACGGGAGTGATGAGTAAAACACTGCCTGACAAAACACAAGGAATCCTAGCCGGATCTATGAGATCCGTGCAGGGCTTCATTGTGTACCTTAAAAGGGTGTTTAAATTGTTTTAAAATCTGAAAAAGAATGCATGGGGGCCCCCCTCCTAAGCATAACGTGCCTCGGGCTCTTTGAGCCGGTCCTGGTTGAAAAAATATGGGGGGAAAAATGACAGGGGTTCCCCCATATTTGATCAACCAGCACCGGGCTCTGCGCCTGGTCCTGGTGCCAAAAATACGGGGGGCAAAAAGTGTAGGGGCCCACGTATTTTTGGAACCAGCACCGGGCTCCACTAGTCAGAGAGATAATGCCACAGCCGGGGGACACTTTTATCTTGGTCCCTGCGGCCCTGGCATTAAATCACTAACTAGTCACCCCTGGCCAGGGTACCCTGGAGGAGTGGAAACCCCTTAAATCAAGGGGTCCCCCCCTCCAGCCACCCAAGGGCCAGGGGTGAAGCCCGAGGCTGTCCCCCCATCCAAGGGCGGCGGATGGGGGGCTGATAGCCTTGTGAAAAAAATAGAATATTGTTTTTTGTAGCAGTACTACAAGTCCCAGCAAGCCTCCCCCGCAAGCTAGTACTTGGAGAACCACAAGTACCAGCATGCGGGGGGAAACGGGTTTGCTGGTACCTGTAGTACTAATACAAAAAAAATACCCAACAAAAAACAGGACACACACACCGTGATAGTAAAACTTTATTACATACATGCACACCTACGTACAAACATACTTACCTATGTTCACACGAGGCTCGGTCCACTTCTCCATGTAGACTCCACGGGGTACCTGAGAAAAAAATTATACTCACATAATCCAGGGTAGCTTCTGTCCTCTTTGTAATCCACGTACTTGGCAAAAAAACAAACCGAAAAAGCCGAACCACGCACTGAAAGGGGTCCCATGTTTACACATGGGACCCCTTTCCCCGACTGCTGGGACCCCCCTGACTCCTGTCAAAGAGGCTCCCTTCAGCCAATCAGGGAGCGCCACGTCGTGGCACTCTCCTGATTGGCTGTGCGCTCCTGTAGTGTGATTGAGGCTGCGCACTGAAGATAAAATGTAGCGCATAGGCGCTCCATTGTATCCAATGGTGGGAACTTGGCGGTCAGCGGTTGAGGTTACTCGCGGTCAACCGCTGATCGCAAAGTTCCCATGGTCTATTCATTCGTATTTCTGAACTTTGTCATTCAAACCATTAAGAATAGTCCAAACACTGCCGAGATTTGTGCTTACTGAATTCCCGTGTTGGGACTTAGAAAAAAAACACAAATTGGACAAACCTGATTTTTTAGTAAATATTGGCCCTGGTCTATTATTCTGGCGATTTTTGCTAAGGTGTCAAAATCGCATCTTACTACATTTGCAAGTTTCAGTGTTTTCAATGGGAAAACATCTTTATGCAATACTGACACTTGCAATTTTTGGTATAAGTAAAAAGATGCGATTTTGGGCAAAACCGCATCCTATAACATTTGCAATTTTCAGAAAACATGCAAATTTGCGGTAAAAATCGCACATTTTTCGAAATCGCACCCTATTACATTTAGACCCTGGAGTCTAAAAAGTAGATTTATGAAGCATACAAGGAATATAGTGAATGGTCTTGCCAAACACAGTGGTGGAAACTTACTAAGCTCCTGATTTATTTGAATTGCATTTTCAGCCTAAAATGCATCTCAGTAATTTACTAAACACAAATCATGGCAGTGTTGGGGCAATTTATATTGAGATACATGGCTGTCACACAAATACGAATCAATAGACCATACACCTCATACAACACGGGAATTTACAAAAAAATTGTATTCTCAATCACTGTCGACAATAGCCAAACACTACTGAAAAAGCATGGAATTCGTACAGAAATTGAACTTTCAAATAGACCTGCTTTTGGCTGGGATGTTTGTAGAATCATGCACGGATCAGTGAGATCCATGCATGCTTCTCTATATAAAAGTAAGTGAAAGTTAAAAATAAAATAAAGCATAACCAGCCCTGGGCTCTTTGAGCCGGTCCTGGGTGTTAAAATACCAGCAAAAAATTGCAAAGTTCCCCAGTATTTTAACAACAAGCACTGAGCTCTTGAACCAGTCCTGGTTCCAAAAATACAGGTGACAAAAGACGTAGGGGTCCCCCATATTTTTGAAACCAGCACTGGGTTCCACTAGCCAAGGAGATAATGCCACAGCCGGGGGACACATTTTTGCAGGTTCCTGCGGCCGTGGCATTACCCCCCCCCCCCAACTAGTCACCCCTGGACAGGGTTCCCTGGGGGAATGGGGACCCTAAAGAAAGGGGTCCCCCATCCAGGTACCCAAGGGCCATGGATAAAGCCCGCGGTTTTCCCTGCCATCCGTGGGCTGTGGATGCCAGGCTGATAGCCCATCTGTAAAAAAAAAAGTATTAATATATTATTTTACCTGTAGAACTACAGGACTCAGCAAGACTGCTCCGCATGCTGGTACTTGGAGAAACACAAGTACCAGCATGCAGGGTATGAATAGGCCCACTGGTACCTGTAGTTACACCTGTAAAATGAATATTACAATTAAGATAGTAAACACACACTGTGAAAGTATAATTTGAATTAAACATGTATACACACTTACACACTCACACATACTTAACTATTGTCCCATGGAGCCCCTCGGTCCCCTTGTCAACGTAGAATCTACAGGTACCTGTAACTAAAAAAAATTATACTCACCTAATCCAGTGTAGATTGGTCCTCTTCATTCCAAGTAGGCATCCACAGGGTTAAAAAAAATGCAAAAATCCCAGTCCAACGCACTAAAGGGGATCCATGTTTACACATGGATCCCCTTTCTCCAAATGGCAGGACCCCTCATGACTCCTGTCAGTTGCGGACCTGCCAGCCAATCAGGGAGTGCCACCTGATAGCACTCTCCTGATTGGCTGTGCGCTCCTGGCCTGCCAGTCAAGCAGAACGCATAGGCAGTAATGGGGAAAGAAATCCCCATTATCGCCTATGGTGGGAACCTGCGGTAAACCGCAGGGTTAATTGAGGTTATTCAATTGCTGTATAAAATCACATGATCGGACCGCTGCACTGCCAGGCTAATCTGTGAGAAGGTTCCAATCGGTGCTGTACATTGGCTCCCGCTGATCAGGTGACCGGCAGGTTGCCAAGTAAAGTAGAGATAAGTGTTTATGTGTATGAGGAGATTGATGGGCTACACAGGGCGGCCACCGCCTTGATCGGTGCAGCTAGACAGTTGTATATTGCTTGGAAAGGTTAGCGCGCTGATTGGTAAATAGGAGAGGTGAATAGAAAGGGTGTTGTGAAATGAGTGAGATCTGTAGGTATGTGAATGTTTTCTGTGCTTTCCCGTGAATATGTGTGTGAAGTAATGATCACTCTAGGAGGATACGTACTGATCACATACCGCTAGTACTGATTGATACCCAGTCTCAGAGGGAACATAGGCACCCACCACTCCTATGGTAAAGGTGACCCGCAGGGTACACCTGACATTCACCTGAGCTGCGGTCCATTTGGTTTACCATTAGGAAGGTATACCTTGTAAAGGGTAGTCTGCAGGACATACCTGACAGTGGTGAGCAAACAACATTAGGAACCAGTAACATACCTGAAGTAGGTTGCTGATATAAGGACAGCCTATATACTGCCTTTGGACACCGTATACACGAATAAAGTGAATGATACGTATCCTCCTAGAGTGATCATCACTTCACACACATATTCACGGGAAAGCACAGAAAACATTCACATACCTACAGATCTCACTCATTTCACAACACCCTTTCTATTCACCTCTCCTATTTACCAATCAGCGCGCTAACCTTTCCAAGCAATATTCCACTATAGGAGGTAGGACGCCTTCAGGTTTAGCAGCACTTTTGGTACCACTTTCCCCTGTGAGCGCAGCTTCCATCCATTGAAAAAGCTAGACAGTTGTGCCTGATCGTTGTGCTACAATAAAAACTCCTTGGCAACTAAACATACTTATTCTATGTCAGAACTCCTCTGTGATTGGTCCTTAGGATCACATGATCATGGATGAACACCAAATGGAGGTTTGGAATATGGAAATAGAGCATTCTACATTCCACCCTCAATCTATTTGTTAATTCCTATTGTATGTGTATCATCCAACTGATCATGTGACCACAAACAAGTATATGGTATGAATTAATTTGTATGGTTTTATTGATTAAAATAGATTTTTTTATTAGACAAAGTTTGTCTACTAATTCTATCAAACTTTTTTTATCAGACATGAATTTGTTTTTTATATTTTTCTATATTTTTCTTTGTATTTAAATGTGTGTTCTTAACACACACTTGCATTAAATGAGGTCACTAACACAGCTATAAAAGCACTATCTAGCACACTCCAAGACACCTTGAAAAAGCTGCATATGGGCAGCAAAACATGTTGGTGGAGGAGCTTGACTACTAACCTGTGACATTCACTTTGGTCTATGGGGGTCATTCCGAGTTGTTCGCTCGCAAGCTGCTTTTAGCAGATTTGCTCACGCTAAGTCGCCGCCTACTGGGAGTGAATCTTAGCTTCTTAAAATTGCGAACGACGTATTCGCAATATTGCGATTAGACCTCTCTTAGCAGTTTCTGAGTAGCTCCAGACTTACTCGGCATCTGCGATCAGTTCAGTGCTTGTCGTTCCTGGTTTGACGTCACAAACACACCCAGCGTTCGCCCAGACACTCCTCCGTTTCTCCAGCCACTCCCGCGTTTTTCCCAGAAACGGTAGCGTTTTTTCACACATGACCATAAAACGGCCAGTTTCCGCCCAGAAACACCCACTTCCTGTCAATCACATTACGATCACCAGAACGCAGAAAAAACCATGAGTAAAATTCCTAACTGCATAGCAATTTTACTTGGCGCAGTCGCAGTGCGAACATTGCGCATGCGCATTAAGCGGAAAATCGCTGCGATGAGAAGAAATTTACCGAGCGAACAACTCGGAATGACCCCCTATATTACAAGCCTTGTAGCCACCTGGAGAAACCACCAAATAAAAATCCAAACTGTGGCTCAGGGACCAGAGCTTTTCATTTGGATGATGCAATCTACCCTAACCAGCCCTTTTAGAAGGTCCACACCATTCACAACAGAGCCAGTAAATACAATCAAGATAATCTCTGTTTTTCAGGACTTGGACTTTTAGATATTTAAATGTGATCAAGATACATATATGTTTAATTTTATCTAATTTATTAGAATAAATGTTAGTTTTTTTGGACATTCAGAGCTGAATATCAAGTGCTGTTCTTCTATTTGTACATGTGCAGCACCGGTGAGCATGGGGGCCCACAGCTGGTGATAATAATAGGAGGGACCCGCAGCCGGCGCTGATAAGAGTCCGCAGTGCTGTTCCAGATATCTAAAGCAATACAGCAAGAGAACTGCTCTGGGTGAGTGGAGAGTGGTAGAGAAGGGAAGCGGCTGCGGGTCTCCTGATACTGAGTTGGGGAAAAGGGGGCAGCTCCAGGACTCCCTCCCCGGTACACGGTCCCCCGACACCAGCAGCAGTATTGTGTCAAAAGTAGGCAGATACTGCTGGTCAGTGTCCACACATTTATTGGTCAGTTGGGGGAACATCTGAATAATTAATTTCAGAAAAACAAAATGTCAGATTTACCCAACTAGTTGGACAGACCATTTTTGGCAGCGTTTCAACTATTTGGCTGGTTGGAATAAGGCTTGGTGACAAGGGGGAACAAAGATGGCATCCGTACAGGGCACCAAGGATCAGGGGTACAAAAATGTATGTGTATATTGTGTATACTGTATGTGTTTATGTATGCACTGGCGGATCCAGTGGGTGACCCTTTTTTTGTAAATGGGAGACAAGCGGTGGTGCAGTGTAATGAAGGGGCCCACAGCAGCATTGTTAACAGTATTAATAAAGAGTCCAACAGACTCCTTACATTATGCCTCCATGGGCAGTAACAAAGAGGAGGCAGTCCAGTCAAAGCAGCCCATCCCCTCCCCTCACATTTTCGCCCCTCTAACCTCATCCTCTCTGATGCTGCTGTTGCCGGTGCTCAACATCACGACCTGGCCTGCTGCTAGTGCTACTGACAGGGGACACTGCTGCAGCTGATGACAAGAGGACCCTGCCACTGCCAGAGGTACACAGTGCTGCCTGTACTGAAGGGGAGCCGGACTGAAGCCTGTACTGGGAGCAGGAAAACTGAGCGAGGTACATAATTCCACCTATACTGAGGGGAATTAGGATGGAGGTACTCTATAATGCCTGTCTCAATCGTCCCCCTCTTTCTCTCACACAACCTGTCTCCCCCTCTCTCATCTTTTTTCCTTTCTCTCTCACCTTTTTTCTCCCCAACTCCCTCCTTTCTCTTATCTCTCTTTTTCTTCCTCTCACCTCTCTATTTCATGCACTACCTCCCCTCTCAACTCTATTTTTTATTTCTCACCTCTCTCACCCTCTCTCTCCTCTCTCTCCCCCACTTCTCTCTCCCCCTCCCCCTCTCTCTCCTCCTTTCTCTCTCCCTCCCCATTTCTCTCTCCAACCCTTTCTATTACTGCCACCCTTTCTCTCTCTCTCCCCCACTCTATCTCCCTCCCCACCCCCTTCTCCCTCTCTCACATACTTTTTCTCTATACCCCTTTCTCTGTATCTTTTCCCCCTTTCTCTCCCTCTTCACATTCTCTTTTTACCCTTATGACTCTCTTTATCTCCCCATTTCCTTATTTCTCACACCCTTTCTCTCTACCTTCCCTATAAATCCTTTTTTTCCTTTCTCACTTCTCTCACTCACTCCCCTTTATCTCCTCTCTCTCTCTTCCACTTCTCTCTCCCCCTCTTGCTCCACCCTTCCCCTCCCTTTTTTTTCTCTCTCTATCCCCATTTCTCTCTCTCCCACCTTTTCTCTCTCACCCACCATTTCTCTCTCTCTCCCCCTTCTACTTCTGTGTCCCACCCTTTCTCTCTATTCCCCTTTCTCCATCTCTTTTTTCCCCTTTCTCTCCCCCACTTTCTCTTTTCCCCTTATGTCTCTCTCTTTCTCTCACCCTTTCTCTCTCTTCCCTTTTTCTCATTCTCCCCTCTTTCTCCCTCTTTCTCATCCTATTCTCCCCCTCTCTGCCTTTCTCTCTCTTTCCCTTTCTATGTCTTCACCCCACTTCTCTACTCTATCTCTCTCTCCATCTATCTATCTTGCATCTCAGCTCTCGTGGTAAAACCCCTTATTTTTTTCTGCCTGTCTCCACCACTGATACTTTCCCTTCATGTCCCAGTGAACCCTTTCAGCTCAATTTACCCCCTTTTCTCCATTATACAGTATGTAGACCTCAGACACCCTCTGCCTCTCCCTGTCACCCCTTGCTTCTACTGTTCACCTTCTGACTCACACACTGCCTTTCCTTTTCACCAACTCTCCACCCTCTGCCTCTCCCTGTCCCCCTGTCAGCCGCCGCTTCTCTCAGAATACTTTTTAAAGCCATCCTTTGCTTTAAAAGGGGAGTTGTGGGGCCCCCAGAGATAATGTTGTACCGTCAACCAAAATTTCTGTTGTCGACCAAGGTTGGAAAGCTATTGTTTGATGTATGGACCCCTTATGACCAAGTGTAATAAAGGGTGGCAAAATAATCTGTGATAAGTAGATTGAGGTCTTCTCCATTACAGTTATTTTATTTGCTGCTCTATTCCATACAAACGCGTATTTTCTGTGAGGAATTATGAATCACTGTAGCATAATACAGGGAGGGCTGCTCCAAAAAAAGGTCTCATAGGAGGTGGTACAGTATGATATATTTAGCTTTTTTAATGTACTAGAGATGCTAAGAGGACACTTTAGCCATTTTTTTTACACACTTTGTTGCAAATGAAGCACAATGTGACTTGGCATGATGCAAAGCCATGGCTGCTTGCATTGGAGTCCTATTTATACAGATTCAGACTCAACTGCACATAGATATACAGTTCAAAGGTCACAAGCCCCCTGATCTGTGTATGCTAGATATGCAATTTTGTTGCTTCCATTTGTTTTAATTATCAAAATAAGATGCTTGGCCGAGTTACATGGGACCTGTTATGATGGATGGGGTTATTTGGCATGAAGCCACAGTATATAAGGAAACATCTATACAGTGTTTCCATCATGACACCAGTGGACTCTTGTTAAAACTATGCTGATAAAAACTGCTAGTCTAAAGGTTAAAAGTCAGAGATAACTGGTGTTCTCCAATCCCTCTCCCCTTAGCATCATGCATCTCTGACACCTGCTATGCCTAGTTGCAGAGGTGCTGCCCGGTGAGCATGGGGGGCCTTCAGCAAGCATTGATAACAGGAGGGACCTGCAACCAGAACTGATATGAGTCTAGTAAGAGTCATTGAATGCATGCTAGTGTTGGAAGCTCAAAGTAAAGAAAAGGATGGTTAAAGACAAGATGTAGCTGCAGGACTGCAGTAGAATTGAGAGGAGGGTGTGGTATGGAAGGTAGGTAGTAACTAGGTTGACAGTGTCTAGGTAGACCACTATTGGTCAACAGTAACTAGGCCGACAGGGTCTCTAAGTTGACAGGGTCTTTAGGTCAACATGGTCTAGGTCAACAGGTCAAAAGTTCGACATGAGTTTTTTATGTTTTTTTGGTGTCGTTTTCTTCGTAGTGTGACCGGGAATGCCAATTAGTGCACCGTATCCCCTCGCATGGCTCGCTTCACTTGCCATGCTTTGGGCAAGGTGCCTCAGTCTGCTACCGCTTCGCTTGGCACAGATTACCATTCCAATCATAGTCCATGTGGCTCGTTAAGTATGAAAAGGTTCAAAAAAAGAAAAAAATCATGAAAAACTCATGTCGACTTTTTGACATGTCGACTTAGAACATGTCGACCTAGATAGTGTTGACCTAGTTACTGTCGTCCTAGAGACCGGATCCCTTGAGAGACAATGTACTGTACTGTGGATACTGCTGGAGCAAGAGTTAAAGAACAGCTGGAATTGCTGGACTGATGGAGCAGTGAGAGAGAAACTTTGTGCAATGACTGGAAGAGACACTGGAAGATTCACAAAGAGATTTCCAGGAGGAGAAACAAATAAATCTTTAAACAAAGGGAGACAGGAATAAAATACTTGAATAAAAAGGCAATCATGCTTATACTAACCATGGGGGTAATTCCAAGTTGATTGCAGCAGGAAATTTTTTAGCAGTTTGGCAAAACCATGTGCACTGCAGGTGTGGCAGATATAACATTTGCAGAGGGAGTTAGATTTGGGTGGGTTATTTTATTTCTGTGCAGGGTAAATACTGGCTGCTTTATTTTTACACTGCAAATTAGATTGCAGATTGAACATGCCACACCCAAATCTAACTCTCTCTGCGCATGTTATATCTGCCTCCCTTGCAGTGCACATGGTTTTGCCCAATTGCTAACAGAATTCCTGCTGCGATCAACTTGGAATTACCCCCCATGTACAGTAGATTTAATTAAAGTTCAGGCAATGAGTGAGTGCCCAGGAGATGTTTGGTTTTTGCCACTCAGCTGTCTGGACATCGAGGAATGGCATTGGCCAGTTACACCTAGAACTGAAAGCAAGATGGTGATAGTCCATGAATAACAGTATGGAAATCCCTGCTGAGAAAGGAGAAGTCAGTGAACAACGGGACTCGGTAAATAGAATCTACAGTCCAGCGGTTTCTATCAACTTCATTGTTCCATTTTAGGCTATTCTTTATGCTGTTGAATATTACCTATTGCCACATTTCTGCTTTCTTTCAATGCCATTCTATTTGTCTATCTAACCAAGTAATAGCTACTTAAGTGTGGAAACACCAACATTTTTTAGGTAGCCCAACAATATGAATGAATGACAAGTCATTTTCCGTAGATGGTAAGTTATATTTTTTTTTTAGATTAATTAATTGATCTCCATCCAAAACTAGTTTTAGAAACCATATAAACATCTGTATTCTACAATAAATGTCTGATTAATTTGCATATTTCTTATAGTATTTGTAATGTATATTTATTTATCATTCTCTTCTATAAATGCATTTTTATTGTGCTTGTGTTATTATGTTACATATAAAAATCTCAATCATAACATATAATTACAAAACTGCTTTGAACATTAGTTATTTGTATCATTTTCCTATTTACATTTATGTACAGAAAATACAAGCCTTGCAATTTTTCATACAGTAAGCTTACCTTTGTGAGTTGCTTTAGTATTGCATCAAGGGTATTTATGTTGTGATGATTATGCAGCAATAACTATAACAGAAACTGCCCGCAGCTCTCATTCATTCATCAGATTGGTATTCTGGGAAGGTATGGAAGCAAACTAAAAATATATATTGGTTTGCTATTATGTGATAATTATACATAATTAATATACAGTGTAATAAGCTTAAAAATATGATTACATGTAAAATCTAGAATAAATTGAAAATAACTAAATACTATATGTTTTAATTTGTAAATACTGTGTATGTAGCCTTTAATAACAATGTCGAAGTTCAAATGAATTAAAATTAAATGAACACTTTAAACGAACACCTTGTATTGTGTTTTTAGTATTTTAAATCCTGCAGTAGAAATGTATTGAGTGTTTAACCAGCTGAGAATTTTAAATGATGCAGTGACCTGAAGCACACACAATTCACTAAAAATGATTACTTCCTATATCAAGTTTATAAGAGACATCTGGGACTCATTGAAAGCCAAATAATATAACAGCCCAGAAAACAGAACAGGCGTTTATAACTAAATGGCCTCTTGTGTTCGCTATGACCAGAGTGTTGATAAGATAACCTTTGATGACAATTTTGCAGCCAGATGGGCCTTCTGTAAAGTTAGTCACACTTTAGTAGATGTCGATTACTTTCATATTGCCAAGAAATTCTTCCTGCTTTGTGACATGTCCTGACGACAAAACAATTCTATGAATGACCTTGAAGTGGCATGTACAGAATGCTAAACATTCTATGGCTAACCAATTTGAAGAAAAATATATAGGTAATGGTACAGTATTCAATAATTAGACATATTTACAAATGAAGGCAGTGACAAAAATCCCCATAAATTGAAAATAAAAAAGGAAAATTAACTAAAATGTCTATTAGATCATTACATTTTTTTTGGCTCTGATGTGGGTTACAAATGACAATTTAGTTACAGCTTGGCATAGCTGTGGCATCATTTGAATATTGTTCAGTAATGTACTGGCAATGGTTGCTAGAGGCATAGCATTTAATGAAAAGTTCTGAAATGAAGCCATAAAGAATTTGCACTTTTAATATATAAGTCAAACTGTTTGTTATGATACACTTCCAACAAAATGTTGTGAATTTTAAAAGTGCAATAAATATTTAATAAAAAAGACAGTGGATAATAATTGTTTATTATTATTAATAATTGATCATAATTATAACAAAAAATAAACAGAAGGCATAACAAAAAGAGTTATATTATAAATTTTGTTTAAGCTATACAAATAAAAAAAACACATGTATTCATAAAGTGTTGCTTGCTACTAACACAATCGTTTTCTACACATGAATTGCAAAATTCATATTATATGTACTGTATATTTTCTCAATTGCTGCAAAAACACTAAAATCATTCCTATACTACCGTATTCTTGCATCACATCACACTTTTAATTTAGTTTATTAACATATTCTAAAACAGACAAGCGCTGTAGAATATCTGTGTGCTATATAATTTACTGCTAATAAATAAATAAATACATAAATAAATGGTGGTGTTACTCAGAGCAACTAACCAGATTATGTAAATCATTTTCTAGAATGCAATAAAGGAATGATAGCTAGACTCTGATTGTTTGCTATTGGCAACAACACCACTTTTCATTTTATAGAATTTTTTTGTAAATCTACCCCTAGATGTTCGCAAAGAGCACCTATTTAGAAACAGTGGGGTAAATTTACTTAGGTGGGAGATTTTTTTAGAACTGGTGATGTTGCCCACAGCAACCAATCAGATTCTATTTGTTATCTTCTAGAAGAAGCTAGATAAATGTTAAGTAGAATCTGACTGGTTGCTATGAGCAACATCACCAGTTCTAAAAAAACTCCCACCTTACTAAATTTACCCAGTGTATTGAATTTGAATGGAATGGAGTCCAGAATTATGCTGGAAATTATGTGCAAAGTTTTGACAGAAACCAAACCATGGGGGTAATTCAGACCTGATCGCTGTGCAGCGATTTTTGCTGTCCTGCGATCAGATAGTCGCCGCCTACAGAGGGAGTGTATTTTAGCTTTGCAAGTGTGCGATCGCTGATTTTTTGCAGCCTCTGCGCACCCAAGGACTTACTGAGCCGCTGTGATCACTTCAGCCTGTCCTGGACCGGATTTGACATTAGGCACCTTCCCTTCCAACGTTTGGGCACGCTTCGTTTTTCCAGACACTCCTTGAAAACGAAAGAAAGACTCTGTGTTGGGGCACACTTGAAATATATAGAAATTATTAAAACTTAACTTTTAATTTCATATGACATTATTAGTACTAGTACTCCTTTGAAAACGGTCAGTTGCCACTCACAAATGCCCTCTTCCTGTCAATTTCCTTGTAATCACCGGTGCGTTCGGAATTTTTGCACAATCCCGTCGTTGACCAGCGATCCCAGTTGCTGCGGTCCGTCGCGCCTGCGCATTGCGGTGCATGCGCAGTTCAGATCTGATCGCAGGCTGTAAGAAAAAGCAGCCTTGCGATCAGCTCTGAATCGGCCCCCAAGTGTAGTGAAACTTTCACATGGTTGAAGTTAAAATTATATTCCTTATAGAACCTTAAATACTAGTTATCTTATAATGTCTCAAAATGAAAATTGGATTTGTGCTGTATTGTTGAACTGCTTCATCTTTAATGGCTGCACCTAACCTAAATGTCTATTGTCCTGTTAATAAGAAAACAAAATAGAAGAGTGTTGTGGTTAAATAATTACAAATAGCATCCACTTACATATGGTAAACTCAGTAGCTCCATGTTTTTCTAAGCCGTGATGTCCTGAAGTTGGGACTTGTGTTCTATCTGGCTTTGAAGCTCTTCCTCAGAGACAGTGAGGGTGTCCTTATTTATTAAGCTGCTTATACAGCATAAAAGCTATTGTACACCGATACATTTAGTAAAAGTTGTAAATAAAACTACACATTGGCTTCATTATTTATTATGATTAAAAAATTTAAATAACCATAATATGTAATGGATCTATAGGTTGAATGGATTAGTACAGTGGCTAAATGGCTGTTACTGAGGAATGCTCTAAAGCATTTGGAGGAGAGATGGTATAGCTATGCCAGTTCACCATTCTGGGGCACACTCTGTGCTCTTTGGAGCATGTGTGAAGTTTCACTGCACATGCATTAGCCCCTGTGCATTCTCATAAAGCAATCTCCTATGAGTATGCCTTGTATGCTTCACAAAATGTAGCTGTGAGCAAACGAGTGTGTTACTGCATACTGTATATGATAGTTACATGCATAATGAAAATAGTTTTACTTGAATATAACACTAAGCAGTAAGTAAAATGTTTTAACTGATACTGTGATACCCCAATATTTGAGGTATTACTGATTCTGCACTACATTGTACTTTTCTACACATGTGCAAGCAGAGAAGGGACTGTGGTAACTGGATTGGAAAGCCTCTAAGATAAATGAGGAAGAGAGAGAGAGAGAGAGAGAGAGAGAGTGTCCAGGTGACGCTCCCAGCAGTGAGTCCCGTACAAGACTCCAGCTGCAGTTGAGATCCTGTGAAAGAAATACTGTCCTGCATCGGTGTGTGGCAGTCTGCTATCAGGAGAACCTGGAGTGAGAGATGCTGTTGTGCCTGATCCTACTCACCAGCTGGGAGATTAGAAATTATCTGTGAAAAGGGCCTTACACACTTGCCAATGTTTCCAATTTGGATGATGGTCAATTTCAACGATTACCGACCATTGTCCAAATTGGCTTGCTATGCAGAACGAGGGAAAACCAATGATGAACGGCTGCGGGGACGCGCATCGTTCATCGTTGGTGTATACACACTGAGCGATATGAACGATTTCAGTAAGTGTGTAGGGCCCATTAGAGTAGTTGACTATTGCTGAAAGATACTGATTACTAGCCATCAAGCCACACTACAGACCTATGCTCATAATTACTGTGCAGTTGCGAGTAAAATCCTTCTCTAGTCAGAGCCTTGGATAAAATTAAAACTCTCATCTTTGCCAGGGCTAGCCAGCAAATTAAACGAGTAAGAAACATAACAGAGAGTATCTTTATATATTACAAATAGACCCTCCAATTGAGCTGTTTTACTAGTTTAAGATCAATTGAACTAAAAAGAGTACATACTGTATAGGAAGGATCACTTAAACAACTACGGCTAATTATTTCTCACTATGGAGAATATTTAATAAACATAATTATCTCAAAAAAAAATTGAAAAAGTGATAAATATCTCTTTTCCAGCAGCAGCGCAGTCCAAAACTCAAATAGGGGAGCCACACCAACTGCCACCTCAAACAGTGCCGTCCAGAACTCACTGGCAGTTGGTGTGGCTCCCCTATTTAAATTTTGGACTGTGCTCCAACTGCTACTGGAAAAAAGATATTTAACTCTTTTTTTTTTTTAGAAAATTATGTTTATTTAATATCCCCCTATATCAGTATAAAAGCCAAATGAAAGCCTATTATTGCATTATTCATTAGCACACAGGTTCTCAAACTCGATCCTCAGGACCCCACATGGTTCATATTTTCTAGGTCACCTGTGGATTTTTAAAATGTGACAGCTAGTGATACACAGTGCAACTGCCCGGTGACTTGGAAAACAAACTGTGTGAGGTCCTGAGGACCAAGTTTGAGAACCACTGCTGGATTAGCATATAGAGGCTACCAACCTTGGTCAGGAAGGAAAGGGGAAGAACTCAAAAGAAAATAACTATTCATTGGGGGAAGTTCAGAAAATAACTATTGTGCACATAGTTAAGGAATAAATGAATCCAACAGCACCATTTTAACCAACTAGACTGCTACTTACAGAAAACAGTGTCTGGAATTGGGGGATCCGTAAACCTAAATAAACACAGATTTGGACAATGGCTATGCCTCATATAGTATCATCAGCAAAAGCTTAAAAAGAAACATCACTTATGAGTTACTTCCAACACTTGAGAAGTATAGGAATTAAATATGGGTAAATAAACATCCTTCATAGTGTATGTGCACCAACAAAAGAATCTTTAGCCATAAAGAGTAATCTCCCTTAAGGAGGTTATTGAAATAATTTATTTATTTTCTGCCTAAGGGTTGATAGGGTGATGTGAATGGATATAGGCCCTAATTCAGCATGGATTGCTAATTAGAGAATTTGCAAATTGAGTGATTATCGAATGACTGTGCATGTGTAGCATTCGTATTGCACGCACGCGTGGGGTAATAGAAAATGTGCACAGATCGTAAACGCAATATAGCCCTGTTTGACTGACAGGAAGCTGGCATGCCCAGGCGTTTTTGTATAGGGTCTCTGATGTCAGGGCAGACCACGTCCAGCCCATCTCAGTCGCAGATTAGTGGCAGCCTCAGACCTACTCACATTTGGTCAGACAACAAAGATTCTTTGAAGTTCCAGGATTTACATATGCATCTACAAGTGAATAGGCGTTTTTTCTTTCTGTCAGGGTGGCACCTTTCTACTACTAGACAACTGCAATTTCTCAGATCAACGATCCATGCTTAATTAGGCCCATATATTGGGGGTAAATCAGATCTGATTGCCGGACAGCAATTTTTGCAGTCCTGCAATCAGATAGTCGCCACCTACAGGAAGAGTGTATTTTCGCTGTGTAAGTGTGCGATCGCATGTGTAGCAGAGCTGTACAAACTAATTTTGTGCAGTCTCTGCGCAGCCCAGGACTTTATCTTCCACTGTGATAGAATCCTGATGATCGAGGCTGGAGCTGACGTCAGACACTCTCCCTGAAAAAGCCCGAGCTCGTCTGCATTTTTCCGGACACTTCCTGAAAACGGTCAGTTGCCACCCACAAATGGCCTATTCCTGTCAATATCTTTGCGAATGGATCCTTCGCACAATCCCATCACAGGGTGCCAATGCCCGTTGCAGCCATGTGACCCATCTGTGCAGTGCAGTGCATACACACGCGCAATTCGGATCTTATTGCCCGCTTTGCGGAAACACACAGCAGCGATCAGATCTGAATGACCCCCCTTGTTAGGAATAGGGAGGAGAGCTAAAATACGGTAGTGAAAAGACCTGATCGCTGTTGTGAGAAATCGCACTGCAGCCGATTATCGAATAACTGCGCATGTGTATGGATCGAAATGCGAACTCGCGAGGCCAAACTGCGAAAGAATCATGCAAAAATTTTGATCGCTAGGCAAATGCAAGTTAATTGACAGGAAGTGAACATTTGGGGGTAGCTGCCCGTTTTCTGGGAGTATGAGGATAAACGCAGGCATTCCCAAGCGTTTTCAGGGAGGGTGTTTGATGTTAGCTCCGGCCCCGATCAGCCTGATTCGATCGCACTGTAGGAGTAAGTACTGGGCCACGCACTGACTGCAAAGACTTGAAAAATCATTCGATTGTGAGTGAGTTGCGAATGGGTTATCAGATGTCCGCTGTCTGGCAAAGTTTTCACATGGCATACACATGCACTTGTACACTTGCACAGGGGTGGGATTTTACTCTCTATGGGTTGCGGCTATCCGATTGCAGCCCTCTGTAAAATTGCAGAGGAGGGATCAGGTCTGAATTAGGCCCATAGATACATCTTTGCTGCATACATCTTTGCTGCAGTCACACCAAACAGCCCCTTTGGGCAACCCAGGTCATGTGAGAATCTAGCATTAGGCATCTTTTTGCTTGAAATGGAGACTGTGCTGATTAATTTGATATACAGTATGACATTTGTACAGATGAAGCCATGTTCATTGTTGCTGTGATGCATGCACACAGGCATACGCACTGCAGCAAGTGCAGGGTATGATGTGCTGTGACTAGTCACACCCAGCGTTCACTCCATAGAAGTCTATGGCTTGTGCGTGCATATGTAATCACATCGTAGATGTGGGTACGCTAGAAACGCCATTCATGCCACAATGCGTATGCATCTGAGATGGACAAGCGTGGCTACATCTGTATATTTGTGTGCGATTGAGTCTCTGAATCTGTATATGAGAAGTTCTACAAAGTGCTTCAAAAAAAGGAAATCTGTTAAATAAAAAGGTATCATAACTGTCTGGGACCAACCTCCCTATCTCTCTGGCAGAATAAGAAAACAAATTGAACTACAGTAAAACAGAGTGGAGGATCCGGCCCAGTAAATACCACCTGTCGGGGTATTACAATAACACAACACAATTTTAAAATCACAATCACGGGGGGAAAAATAAAATGGTCAAACAGAGGGAGAAAAATACAATTTGAAAAATAGCTACAATAAAATAGGATTGGGAAAAAAATATAACAAAGATGGATAGTAAGGATTGTGACAATTAAAATGCATATACAATAAACACTTGTATTTTTATATCAATAAAATTAATAATCTGAGATATTGTAAAAGATTTTCTCAATTGACTATCATCTGTAAAAAATGTAGTACTGTACTGTATATCTAATATTCTTTCCACATGCCAATGCCAATGCACCCCAACTCTCATGGATACTGTACCTATTGGTAACAGTTTCTTATATAGTGCAGCAAAATCCGTTGCACCTTACAGTTGGAAACAACAGTGATAACATAAAATAAAATAAAACAATTGGAAACAACAGTGATAAAACAAAACTGGGTAACAACAGACTTCATAGTGGTAGGAAGGCCCTGCTCGCAAGCTTACAATCTATAGAGAAGTTGGCATTGATACACAAGGATAGGTGTTATCTATTGCATAATGGTCCACCAGGTTGCAAATGTTCTTTGTGGGCGTTATGATATAGTCACACAGCAATATTGGCCTGGGATCAAGAGGATGGGAAAGTGAAGAAATAGAAACTATGTAAGAATATGTGTGGACTGCACAGTGGGGTTGTATTTGGATATGAAAGTTTATAAAGGTTGTGTGGAACGGTTCTGGAATTTGATAAACTTGCCTAAATTGGTGAGTTTTTATGGGAGCGCTTGAAGGTTTGGAGACTAGAGGATAGTCTTATTGTGCATGGGAGGGTATGCCACAGAGTGGGTGCAGTCCAAAGAAAGTCCTGCAATCGTGAATAAGAGCAAATAATGAGTGTAGATGAATGACAGAAATCTTGTAAAGAGCGGAGAGGTTGGGTTGAGAAATATTTCAACAATCAATGCACAAAATAATGAGAGCATGGATTAGAGTTGTTGCAGTGTCTTGTGTAAGGTATGGTCATATTTTGGATATGTTTTTAGAGGCAATTTGCAAGACAGATTGAATGTGGGGAACAAAGGAAAGTTCAGAGTTGAGGATGACACTAGGCTTGTGGGGTAGGATTGATTGTCAAGTTCTCAACAACGATAAAGATATCAGGTTGGTAACTACTATTGATTGGTGGAAATATAATTCTGTTTTGAAAATATTAAAAAAAGTTTGAGGTGGCGAGATGACATCCAAGAGGAAACGGCAGATTTGTATCCAGTGACACGGGCCAATTGTTATGATTCTGTGGCTGTTGAAGCAAGTCAGCTGACACTTTCCCTCTAGTCAGTACTTCTCTTTATGTATAACCCTACTATTCTGCCATGCTAGGAACCAATGCAGGTTACCACAAACTACAATCTACTTGCATTGAAGCCCCATCCTTGAGTGTGTCTCTTGTGAATCCCACCAATGCATTTTACTTTACACTTCTCTCTTTGGTTATACACATACTAGCAAATAATTTAAGAATCCAGAATCCTCCACAATTTTGTAACATACTTTCTCCTACCCTCTTGACGGAACCCATATTTCAAAGATAGGAATTGTCTTGTTAATATAATGATATTTTTGTTAACTAATATAATTTACTGTTCCAAAATCACAGGAACATAAAAGAAGTCACTAGTCGAGTGTGATTAAAGGGCTCTTGGTGTATGATTTGAAAGAAATTAGGTATCTAACAAATCAGAAATCCCAAAAGAGTCTTGTCTATAACCATTTTTTAGCTTAAATTAAAGTGATTAATGTGAACATACTAACGGGGAAATCTAATAGGGTCTGAGTTTGCGGAGGTCCGGGATTTCAACCGAGATTACTCATATTTTTAATGCGGTAATCATTTACAAGGAAAAACCAACTTGGATTTGCCTTGTAAATGTTTGCCACTTTAAAAATAGGGCAATCTCAGCTGTAATCCAGGAACTCCGCAAACTCAGACCCTACAACATTTAAATAAAAGATTGAAAGCGCTGTCCACAATAAGGAGTATTTTATTTTAAAATATATATAAGATCATCAAAAATCACATAAAACCATCTGTTGATTATCAATACCTACAATTCTCTAAATAAAAGATAAAAGATATCTATATCAAATGGACATCAAAGCATTTCAAAGACCATAATTACTTTTCTGGTGATACCTATTTATATCACAGCTGTGCACAGTGGATACACTTTCTATATATAGAGACACTCTATTCCAAATGAAACAAATGTATCATTCCAAGTATAATGCACATTGCTCCACAGTATATATTTAAATTTAGCATTTATCACTCATTTAAACAGCCTCCTAGAAATTATTGAATATATTCACTGATAATTCTCAGTTCCAGACATATCTAGATAAAATAAAGTCACCACAATTCCTATTGATATTGAAAGGTTATTTATATCCTCCCGCTGGGACAGTAATACATTTTTGTGTTGGTATCAGTGTCACTGATAATTATGCACGTTATGTTTTTGTTAATAACAATATAAAACTGCCGGTAATTAGATCTCAGGTCCAGAAAATGCTGAGACCGGCTAGAATGAAGGGTTCTACCCATCTGGTGCTTGAATTTAGCATATGCAATTGAACTCCTATTGTATTCTAAGCATATTAGCATCCTGCATAGTTAAAGTTAGTGATTGCTCAGGCTTTAATAAAGGCCGTGTATACGGCTGGTCTCACCAGTGCCGTTCTCGGCTGCATTTCCCACCAGGCGTCCATCCCTGTCCCGTATAGCACTCAGCTGCTTCACTTGTGCTAGGGATCTTCATGGCCCGCCTCTCCGTGTCAATACCACACAACCAGCTTGTGTTGTTGCAGCCACCCTGGCTGATTGACTCCGACGGTTGTGCTAGCGACTACGCGCTGATCTCATCTCACGGGATCACACAGGTGCTTCACCGGTGTGGGGAGACTTGTATGCTGCTTTGAAATACTTGTGTCCACACATGCAAGGGTCACTCTTGAGGTGTTTCTCAGCCTAGTGGCTATGGCTGTTTCATAAGAAGTATGCACTCCCCTTCCGACCCACTGCTTTTATCCCCAAAAGGTGCATCAATCATCATCTTATTAGGTTCATTATGTTCATTAACCCTTTCACCTTTGGGATTATTAATACCAATGTAATTACTCAATAAAACATTATAGTATTGATATTTTAATTTTTTAACACATAAAAACATTTACATTTCATTATTATTATTATTATCTATATTGTTTAGGACCAATTTTCCACAACGGACACACATAAGACATCATCTCATTCATTCATTTATTTTTATTTCTAAAATAAAATAAAATATCACTTTCACTATATCATTCCATCCTTCTTTTTATATTTCTTATTTTATTATATTGTAATTCATCGTATTATTATAAACAGGCTATAAATTAATTATAAATTCCAGAATATAAACAGGCTATGGATTAGTTACAATTTAATTTAATTATAATTTGAAAATATCTTTATCCTCCTTGTTCCCCCAAAAGAATAGAACATGGGGAGATACCCACATTTTTTGTTTTTATTATTATTTAGGAGAAATACTACATTTAATAACAATAATAATGAAAAAAAACAAGAACATAACCGATATTAAACACTATATAATTTTTTAAGAGACATGACATATAACATTCTCAGATATATTTTTAATTCATTGATCAATTCCCCTATATGAGTTACTTCATTAGTACTAAGTCAACCAGAGATATAGCCTCATAGTTTACCAAAATGTATCTTTATTATTTTTATTATTATTTTATTTAAATACTTTCCCTAATCCCCTTAATAATCTTCCAATTGATTGCCCTAATGAGGTATCTATATAAACCATACCCCTCATGTACATATGATGTATTGGCCATTATGACGCACCTTCTAGGTGTGTACATACAGGTGATATACATACGTATACATACAAATAACTACACATATGTATATATGCACATAGGCACACAACTCCCTATATATTATTCAATTTATTAGTGTCATTAAGACCATGCGGTACCAAAGTTCCTAACCTGAAGATCCAAAAAGCTTCTTTCTTACATAATTCCCGATATCTATCCCCTCCCCTGGCAGTCACTTTTATCTGTTCTTTCAATTTCTTATGGTGACAACTTTGAAAGTTAAGATGCTTGTTGTAATCTACACTTTTGGAGTAAGTTGATGTACAGATCCCGCCTTCCACAACATTGACCGATATATCTAAGTAATTTATAGCAGTGTCGCTAAAAGTGCTTGTGAATTTCAAACCAAAATTATTTGTATTAAGGTGCTCAACAAAACTTGTGATGGAGTCAAAATCTCCATTCCAAACAAAAAAACAAATCATCTATATATCCAATATGTAGGCAGAACGATTCGTAGTTTGAATGTCAGATTTTTGGAACATAGGAGGGGGGTAATATATAACTCTAAAATCAATAGCCTGCCAAAACATATTCTGAACTGCGAGAAAAGTGGAATAAGGGATCTAAAAGAGAAGGCAATAGAACAGATAAAAGCGACTGCCAGGGGAGGGGATAGATATCAGGAATTATGTAAGAAAGAAGCTTTTTGGATCTTCAGGTTAGGAACTTTGGTACCGCATGGTCTTAATGACACTATTGAATTGAATAATATATAGGGAGTTGTGTGCCTATGTGCATATATACATATGTGTAGTTATTTGTATGTATACGTATGTATATCACCTGTATGTACACACCTAGAAGGTGCATCATAATGGCCAATACATCATATGTACATGAGGGGTATGTTTATATAGATACCTCATTATGGCAATCAATTGGAAGATTATTGAGGGGATTAGGGAAAGTATTTAAATAAAATAATAATAAAAATAATAAAGATACATTTTGGTAAACTATGAGGATATATCTCTGGTTGACTTAGTACTAATGAAATAACTCTCATATAGGGGAATTGATCAATGAATTAATTATATATCTGAGAATGTTATATGTCATGTCTCTAAAATGATGATGATATAGAGTTTAATATTGGTTATGTTCTTGTTTTTTTTCCATTATTATTGTTATTAAATGTAGTATTTCTCCTCCATAATAATACAAACAAAAAATGTGGGTATCTCCCCATGTTCTATTCTTTTGGGGGAACCAGGAGGATAAAGATTTTTACAAATTATAATTAAATTAAATTATAACTAATCAATAGCCTGTTTATATTCTGGAATTTATAATTAATTTATAGCTTGTTTATAATAATATGAGGAATTATAATATAATAAAATAACAAATATAAAAAGAAGGATGGAATGATATAGTGAAAGAGATATTTTATTTTATTTTAAAAATAAAAATAAATGAATGAGATGATGTCTTATGTGTGTCAGTTATGGAAAATTGGTGCTAAACAATATAGATAATAATAATAATAATAATAATAATAATAATAATGAAATGTAAAAGTTTTTATGTGTTAAAAAATTAAAATATCAATACTATAATGTTTTATTGAGAAATTACATTAGTATTAATGATCCCAAAGGTAAAAGGGTTAATGAACATAATGAACTTAATAAGATGATGATTGATGCACCTTTTGGGAATAAAAGCAGTGGGTTGGAAGGGGAGTGCATACTTCTGATGAAACAACCATAGACACTAGGCTGAGAAACGCCTCAAGAGTGACCCTTGCATGTGTGGACACAAGTATTTCAAAGCAGCATACGAGTCTCCCCACACCGGTGAGGCACCTGTGTGATCCCGTGAGTTGAGATCAGCGCGTAGTCGCTAGCAAAACCGCTGGAGTCAATCAGTCTGGGGGGCTGCAACAACACAAGCTGGTTGTGTGGTATTGACACGGAGAGGCGGGCCGTGAAGATCCCTAGCACAAGTGAAGCAGCTGAGTGCTACACGGGACAGGGATGGATACCTGGCGGGAGGTGCAGCTGCGGACGGCACTGGTGCGACCAGTCGTTTACACGGCCTTTATTACAGAGTGAGCGATCACTAACTTTAACTGTGGAGCATGCTAATATGCTTACAATACAATAGGAGTTCAATTGCATATGCTAAATTCAAGCACCAGACGGGGACGCCCGTTAGAACCCTTCATTCTAGCCGGTCTCAGCATTTTTCGGACAGGAGATCTAATTACCGGCATTTTGTATTGTTATAAACAAAAACATAGCATGCATAATTATCAGTGACACTGATACCAACACAAAAACGTATTACTTTCCCAGCGGGAGGATATAAATAACCTTTCAATATCAATAGAAATTGTGGTGACTTTATTTTCTCCAGATATGTCTGGGACTGAGAATTATCAGTGAATATATTCAATAATTTCTAGGAGGCTGTATAAATGAGTGATAAGTGCTACATTTAAATGTATACTGTGGAGAAATGTGCATTATACTTGGAATGATACATTTGTTTCATTTGGAATAGAGTGTGTCTATATATAGAAAGTGTATCCACTGTGCACAGCTGTGATTTAAATAGGTATCACCAGAAAAGTGATTATGGTCTTTGAAATGCTTTGATGTCCATTTGATATAGATATCTTTTATCTTTTATTTAGAGAATTGTAAGTATTGATAATCAACAGATGGTTTTATGTGATTTTTGATGATCTTATATATATTTTAAAATAAAATACTCCTTATTGTGGACAGTGCTTTTAATCTTTTTTTTTTTTTTTTTGTTATACTAAAAAATTGGGACTCAACTACCCAATAATCTGAAAGCAGCAGTCCATAATTGAGGAGAGGTGAATATTTAATAGTTTTGGAAGCTGAACAACTGACACACATATAAGCATAGCACTTTCTTATATTTAGGTTTCCCTACAACATTTCCCTGCAAATTTCATGTACATACTGTATTACACAGGGGATATTACTGTACAGTATGTACACTTATTTGTACAGTACATATTTTTACTGTTACATGGCCAGTCCTGAAAAGGACCCTGGATTATTTAATTTATGAATCAGTCATTAGTGACTTGGTCATGACATCATTATGACAGGAAATAGTTCATAAAAGGTATGGTCAGGTAAGGAGCCTTTTGTTCTATGTCATTAAATATGTTCTATGTAATTCTGTGTAAATAATTTATTTTGTATTTTGAAATAGCACGTTTGTCTATGTAAACTATAACTATTTTTATATCATCTCTGTAACTAAGAATTTGACTCACTTTCTGTAAATAAAATGTTTCTTTATTAGCCTATTTCACATATGCTTAGAACTCAACCTTTGAATACGCTATTAGAACACTAAGGTTATGCTATATCTATTATCATTGCTATAAGCTGGGAGAGACCAGTGATTGTGATATGGAGTTAGGGGACCTGTGGTCCCTTTGTATTTCCACAGGTGGTGGTTACAGGCATATTTACAATGTGTGCAGTGTGTGCAGTGCACACGGGCCCCTGGTGTTCAGGGGGGCTCACACCACACACCCTGCACCCATTTTTTAAATACTCACTACTCCGGAGACCCCACCATTGGCAGCATCTCTAAGCAAATCTCCAGTAAATGGTGCAGCGGACATTTTTCTGGAGATTGTGCAATAAGAAGTAGGCTGACATCCTTGAACTGTCGACAGATTCACAGTGTCACATCTGAAATGTCATCAAGTGAAATGTCAACAGTTTCAGGATGACAATAGTTAGAGTTAGGCTGTAAGGGGGTGATTTAGGCTAAGCCACTAGGGGTAAGGTTAGAGGTAGGGATAAGGGTTAGGGAAAAAATACTCACTGAATTGCTGCAGCATCGGACGTCTTTGCTGGAAGTGACTTTCATGTGGCCACTGTGACCCAGAAGAAGACACTGGAGGAGCAAGGTAAGAAGCCACTAAACCACCAGAGACTGGATGTCAACAGCTCACCACATTGAAATATCACATTTGGAGACATGAAGATCACTGTCGACATGCTGGGCATGCCAACATGCTGCTTATTGAAAGGTTTACTATGTTGACATTCTCATTTTGACCTGATGACTGTCAACTATACCTCTTTAGCAAGGGTGGATTTAGGGGTGAGTGCATATTTTGAGTTACTGGTAATTTTTGGGCTGACAGTACCAACACAAACATCCAAGTGCCGGCCCCCATCTCGTGCCTAATGGGAAATTTGCCACTGCCCTTTAGACACCATCTACAGTAGATCTATTGGATCTGTAAGTACAATATGTTCCTTAAAGCAAGAAGCAGACTAATGACTCTATTGTGCCTCTAAATGCCATTGAGGATATTCATATGTGTAACACATTCTAGTGAACCAAATAGCATTGCAAGAGAGTAATTGCACTATTTATAACTCATAGAAGACAGAAGCAAGAACTAATAAATAAAAAATCCAAAGATAGGGGATAGGAGCAGCAACAACAGGATACAAGCTAGGATAGCAATGGATAGATAGCTCACAAAATATTACTAGCAGCACACCCATCATGGATATAGCCAAAGAAAAGGTTTATTTTCTTAAGCACTTGCTGATAAATGAAGACAACCATTATCAAATAATTTGTTGATGTGTTCTGAGAGTCTTTGCCAGAAAGCAGCAATTTAAGCCAATTTTGTGGCTAGGATATGAACATATGACATACTGCCCAACAGGACTGATATCAGAAATTGTGGAACTCAGAACTGTGACACAATGGACTCCACAGGACAAAATAAAACACATTGGCCCCCAAAGGAAAAAAAAACACAATGGCCCCCACAGGAAATACACAAAACACATTGGCCTCCACAAAAAATAAACATAACACATTAGCCCTCACAGGAAAATAATAGAACATACATAATTGCCCCAGTCTCCCACAGAAGACTGACCTGTCTGCAGTACCCCTTCCTCCAGTATAGTATCCTCCCTCCAGTGGGGACCAGCTATACCAGAATGAGGTGCAGAGATACAGCATGTTCAAATGAAGGGCAGCACTCACTATCTGTTTACAGTGTGTCCTGGAGGCTGGTGGAGGGGGGTACTGTATGTCTTATGGGGTTGAGGGGCAGGACGGGTGATTTTTGTCATTTGAGCTGGGGTGGGAGTGTTTGTTCCTGGGGCCAAGGATTCTGGAACAGCTCTATGGCAGGAGACTACTTTGTCCCACCATGTCACTGTACACAGTTTCCAGATTGCTCCTGAACATGCTCAGTAGTGATCTCAGTGGCCATCTTGGGATATGGCATGAAGCCTCCCTGGAGGACAGAAAGCCTAGCACAAGGGGAAATACTTATCTAAACTGTATGTATGTAAATGCCAGAAGCCTCACAGGTAAAAAGGGAGAACTAGAAATTATTGCAGCAAGCAAACAGTATGATATTATAGGCATTACTGAAACCTTGTTGATGAATCTCATGACTGGACAGTCAATCTAAAGGGTTATACGCTGTTCAGGAGAGACAGACAAAATGAACGGGGAGGAGGGGTATGTCTTTACATAAAGCTGTTTTTAAAACCTGATATACGGGAAGATATTCAAGAGGGGATGGTAAATTCTGTTGAGACGTTATGGGTAGAAATAGCATGCGGGGGTAAAGGAATAAAAAAGTTAGTATTGGGGTTGTGATACAGGCTGCCTTGTATTAATGTGTCTCATGAGGAATTGTTACTGAAACAAATTGAAAGAGCAACAGGATTAGGTGACATAGTAGTGATGGGAGATTTTAACTATCCAGAGATAAACTGGAAAAATGATTCAAGTGATACTGCTAGGGGTAATAAGTTTTTAAACACATTAAATAACTAATTAGTTCAATTAATCGAGGAACCAACTAGGTACAATGCAAGCCTAGACCTTGTATTAACAAACCATGGGGAATTGATATCAAATATTATAGTAGGGGAGCCCATAGGAAACAGTGACCACAATTTGGTCGGGTTCAGTATGGTATGCCGGCGGTCAGGCTCCCGGTGACCAGCATACCGGTGCCGGGATCCCGACCGCCGGATTACCAACAGTGTGGCGAGCGCAAATGAGCCCCTTGTGGGCTCGCTGCGCTCGCCACACTGCAGGAATGGTGGCGCATTACGCGTGCCATGCTATTTTATTCTCCCTCCAGGGGGGTCGGGAGAATAAGTGTCAGTATGCCGGCTGTCGGGATTCCGGCGCTGGTATACTGTGTGCTGGGATCCCGTCAGTCGGCATACTGAAGACCACCCATTTGGTCACATTCAATATCAATTTTCATAAGCAGTCCTATAATGGCTCAACTAGGACTTTAAACTTTAACAAAGCCAACTTTGCCATGATGAGGCAAGCTTTACGGGACATTGAATGGGAAATTCTATTTCAAGGAAAAAATACTACAGAGAAATGGGATGTATTAAAATCACTGCTAGTTAAAAAAACTCGCAAATTTATTCCCACAAGCAGCAAAAAAAGGATTAACAATCCCAAACCAATGTGGCTTAACAAAAAGAGAAAGGAACTAATGGGCAAAAAAAAGTCGAGCATTCAAAAAATACAAATCTGAAGGGAATGCAGAGTCATTTCAGCATTATAAGGAATGTAACAAAATATGCAAAAAAGAAATTAGAGCGGCTAAAGTAGAAACTGAAAAACTAGTAGCAAAGGGAAGAAAAACAAATCACATTTTTTTAAATACATCAACAGCAAGAGATTAAAGAAGGAGAGTATAGGCCCTTTAAAAGATAAATTGGGGGTCTTAATCAAAAATGATAATGACATTGCAAACAAACTAAATAAGTTTTTTTTCAACTGTATTTACCAGAGAAGACCAAATGCAGGGTCTAACACACAATCTCAACAAAAATAATGTCCCACTCCTAAATGCTTATTTAAGTGAGGCGGTAGTCTGTGACCGATTAAAAAATGTAAAGATTAATAAGTCACCTGGTCCCGATGGAATTCACCCAAGGGTTCTTATGGAGCTTCATTCTGAACTAGCAAGACCACTATCTTTTATTTTCAAAGATTCAGTTATATCAGGTATAGTTCCCAAGGACTGGCGTATAGTGGAGGTGGTGCCAATATTCAAAAAGGGAAGTAAAGCCAAACTGGGTAATTATAGACCAGTTAGTCTTACATCTATAGTGGGGAAAGTATTGGAAGGTATTCTAAGGGATAGTATTCAGAAGTTCCTTGATGCCAATAAGATCATTAAAAAGAACCAACATGGATTTGTTAAGGATAGATCATGTCAAACCAACTTACTTGGCTTTTATGAAACAGTAAGTGCGAACCTTGAACAGGGTAAAAAGGTAAATATAATCTTTTTAAACTTTGCCAAAGCTTTGACACAGTACCGCACAAGCAATTTATCTATAAGCTACAGTAAGTAGGGCTAGGGAGCACAATATGCACTTGGGTCAGAAATTGGTTAGATAATAGGGAGCAACATGTTGTGGTTAATGGATCATTTTCAAATTGGACTGAAGTGCTAAGTAGTGTGCCACAAGGGTCTGTACTTGGACCACTATTGTTTAACATTTTCATTAATGACCCAACAGTAGGTCTAGAGAGCATGGTGTCAATCTTTGCAGACGATACAAAATTGTGTAAATACGGAGGGGGGTGCCAAGTTTCTTCAGAATGACTTAGTGAAACTAGACACATGGGCAGCTAAATGGAGAATGAGATTCAATACCGACAAGTGTAAGGTAATGCATTGTGGTAGCAAGAACAAAAACAACACCTACATACTAAATGGGGTAATATTAGGGGATTCTGTAATGGAAAAAGACTTGGGTGTTCACATAGATAGCAAACTAAGTAGTAGTACCCAAAGTAGGATTGCAGCAAAGAAGGCTAATAAGATACTAGCATGCATAAAACGGGGAATTGATGCAAGGGACAAGAATGTTATAGTACCATTATATAAATCACTAGTGAGGCCACATCTAGAATACTGTGTACAATTTTGGGCACCATAATTCAAAAAGGATATCCTGGAGCTTGAAACGTTTCAGAGGCGGGCGACCAAACTAATTAAGGGAATGGAGAATCTGGAATACGAGGAAAGGCTTGCAAGGCTAGGCATGTTTACACTGGAAAAGAGGAGACTAAGAGGGGACATGATCAACATCTACAAATATATAAGGGGACAATATACAGAGCATGCGTGAGATCTGTGTAGTTTAGCTGAATTAGCGTAGCTGAATCATTGTGTGGAGAAAGATCTCAAAGGGAGAAAATCTCTAAGGGATTCGTCTGGGACTTATACTGGACTACTTTTGTGATCAATTTGCATGAACTATGAAGTAACCTCATATCTCATTGTTCTCTTACCAGGTATGTCTAGTGGAACAACACTGCCCAGCAAGCTGTACTGAGTCTGCTAATTATCATATAGGAATATCCTGAATGCTTAGCCATAGGTATGTCTAGTGGAACAACACTGCCCAGCAAGCTGTACTGAGTCTGCTAATTATCATATAGGAATATCCTGAATGCTTAGCCATAGGTATGTCTAGTCACTAGTGTATTAAATATTAGCAGATTTATTCAAGTTTTATTTGTAGTTATTTGGGGAATGTGTAATGGTTTCATCCCTACACATCATTTGTTTGTTTAAGTTTTATTGCTCCAAATGGGTGATGGGCTAGGGGAGGGTCCAATCAATCAATGTGCTTACATACACGTTTGGGCTTTATATTAGTGTGTAGTTTAGCTGAATTAGCGTAGCTGAATCATTGTGTGGAGAAAGATCTCAAAGGGAGAAAATCTCTAAGGGATTCGTCTGGGACTTATACTGGACTTTAACTGGACGGAAACTGCATGGAAACTCCAAACAAAAGCAAATAAATCATCACAATCCACCAAAACTTGGACTGCAGCTACAAATGTATGTACACACCTATTATTCTCCAAACCTCACTTACCCGGACACTAAACATTCACTTTCTGCAATAAACCTGCAATACAACTTTTACTCTGACCCTGCAAATACCTGGAAAACAAATGTTTAATTGAGAAGCATATTTGATGAAGTAACACTGACTTGTGGTTTGCCAACACTGTGTAATTTTCCATCTAACATCAACAAATATTTGATTTACTGGTAATCTGTAGATATTAACATCATTTTAAATACTTGCAAATCGTATTTCTTTCTGCAAACTTCACTGCTCTCTCATACAGCCACCACTCCTCCTCCTATTCTCATTTTACTACCAGTTTACACACCATCCACACTATGGCCAGGCTGGCAACCCCCATTACTCATTGTCCTTCTAATCCTTTATTCTGTCCCCTGTTACCACCTCTATCCCTCTCTCACAGTCTCCTACATCTCATCCTCTCTCCTCTCCTCTGTCTGCCTTCCTACCCCTCTTCTGTTTCCCCATTACAATTCACTTCTGCCCCTTCACACCACTTATACCCCACCACTCAACCCTGCTCTCTCCCTCCTCTGCCTGTCTCCTCACTTCTCCTCCACCAGTATCAAACTGCACTCCCTCCCTGTTTCACGCATGCAGTCTCCCTTCCTAGCCAAGGCCCCAGCACCATCATCACACCCTCTTTATCTTCTCCTTCCAAATTACTCCTACCTCAACGCTACAGCAATCCTGATAATCTCATTCACATCTCTCCCACAAACTCATACCCCCTATCTTGTGCACTCTGGAATGCCAGATCTATTTGCAACAAACTGACCCCCACTCATGACCTTTTCATTTCCAACTCCCTGCACCTCCTGGCCATTACAGAAACCTGGATTACTCCTCATGACACCACTTCTCCTGCTGCTCTCTCTGCCGGGGGCCTCACATTCTCACACCCCCCCCGACCCGGGGGTCGCCATGGGGGTGGTGTTGGGATCCTTTTACCCTCAAGCTACACATACCAACTTATACCTCCAGAACCTTCTCTTACATTCTCTACATTTGAGGTCCATGCATTACGCCTCTACCAACCTACTAATCTTCGAGTTGCTGTAATTTACCGTCCACATGGCATTTCCTCCAAATTCCTTGACAACTTTGCTTCCTGGCTACCTCACTTCCTCTCTTCTGACATTCCCTCCATTATTCTAGGTGATTTCAACATCCCTATCGATAACCCCACAAAATCACCTGCCTCTAAACTCCTTAACCTCACCTCTTCACTTGGTCTCTCCCAGTGGACCACCTCACCCTCCCATGTGAACGGGAGCTCACTGGATCTGGTTTTCACTCACCGCTGTAATATTTCTGATTTCTCCAATTCCCCTTTTCCCCTCTCTGACCACCACTTGCTCTCTTTCAACTTATCTATCTCTGCTTCCCCATCTCTCCCTCCTAAGGCTACCATCACGAAGCGTAACATTGAGGCTATTGACACCTCATCCCTGTCCTCCCTGTTTGACTCCCTTCTCTCTCCCCTTCTCTCTCTCACATGCCCTGAACAAGCCACATCCCTATACAATGCATCTCTTACTTCTGCCCTTGACTCTGTTGCTCCGCCAACCATTATTCACCCTCGCAGATCAACACCTCAACCCTGGCACACCAAATGCACCAGATACCTACAAAAATGCTCACGTACTGCCGAGCGACAGTGGAGGAAATCACGCTCTAAAGCAGACTTCCTCCATTTCAAATTCATGCTCTCATCCTTCAGTACTGCCCTTTCCCTTGCTAAACAATCATACTTCAAAATCCTCATTTCTACACAGTCTTCCAACCCCCGGCGCCTCTTTGCCACTGTTAACTCCCTCCTCTGCCCACCACCACCTCCTCTCCCTTCCTCATTGTCTGCTCTTGACTTTGCCACTTATTTCACATCCAAGATTGACTCCATACGTCAGGATATCACTTCCCACCAGACCAGCAACCAGCCACCACCCATCCCTTGCCACCCCTCCCCTTCCCTCTTACCAACTCTGACATCTTTCTCTCATGTATCTGGCGAGGAAGTCATGGCCCTCATTCGTTCCTCCCCCCCCACAACCTCCCCGCTCGACCCTATCCCCTCCCACCTCCTCCGTTACCTCTCCCCTTCTGCCTGTTCCCATCTTGCCCACCTTCTCAATCTCTCCCTTTCATCAGGCACTGTCCCCTCTGCCTTCAAGCATGCTCTTGTCTCCCCTATTCTTAAAAAACCTACCCTTGATCCTAACACTCTCTCCAACTATCGACCCATCTCTCTCCTCCCCTTTGCCTCCAAACTTCTTGAGCGTATTGTCTATAATCGCCTCACTGCCTTTCTTTCCTCTCACTCACTGCTTGACCCATTCCAGTCTGGTTTCCGTTCTCTCCACTCCACTGAAACTGCCCTCACAAAAGTCTGCAATGACCTCCATGCAGCCAAATCTAAGGGCCACTACTCTCTGCTTATTCTTCTTGACCTCTCTGCTGCTTTTGACACTGTGGACCATCCTCTCCTTCTGCAAATCCTTCACTCTCTTGGTCTGCGTGATACTGCCCTCTCCTGGCTGTCCTCCTACCTCTCTGATCGTTCCTTCTCTGTCTCCTCTCATGATGCTACCTCCCCCCCACTTCCACTAACTGTTGGTGTCCCCCAAGGCTCTGTTCTTGGTCCTCTCCTTTTCTCTCTCTATACGTCCTCTTTAGGTGAACTCATTAGTTCTTTTAACTTCCAATATCACCTCTATGCTGATGACACTCAAATCTACCTCTCCTCCCCTGATCTCTCCACGGCTCTCCTCACTCGTACCTCAAACTGTCTTTCTGCTATCTCTTCCTGGATGTCTCAGCGCTTTCTTAAACTCAACATGTCTAAGACTGAGCTGATCATCTTCCCACCCTCCCGCACAGCCTCACCTCCCACAATCTCATTATCCATTGATGGCACAACTATCTCCCCTAGCCCCCAAGTACGCTGTCTTGGCGTAATCCTTGACTCCTCCCTCTCCTTCAAACCACACATTCAGCACCTCTCACAAACCTGTCATTTTCATCTCAAAAACATTTCTAGAATCAGACCTTTTCTCACACAGGATGCCACTAAGATCATTATTCACTCACTGATTATTTCCAGACTTGACTACTGTAATCTCCTCTTAACTGGCCTCCCTGACAATCACCTCTCTCCACTCCAATCTATCCTCAATGCTGCTGCCCGGCTCATCTTCCTCACCAAACGCACTACGTCTACCTCCCCTCTCCTACAGGCCCTCCACTGGCTTCCCTTCCCTTTCAGAATCCAATTCAAACTTCTCACACTCACTTACAAAGCCCTCACCCACTCCTCTCCCATCTACATCTCTGACCTTATCTCCTTTTACTCTCCCACCCGTCCTCTTCGCTCTGCTAATGCACGCCGTCTCTCCTGTCTTCTGATTACTTCCTCCCACTCCTATCTCCAAGATTTTTCACGTGCTGCTCCCTTTCTCTGGAATTCTTTACCTCTCCCCCTCAGACTCTCCACCTCTCTACAACACTTCAAACGGGCTCTTAAGACCCATTTCTTTACCAAACCTAGCCAAATCTCAACATAACCCTCTGTTCCACGCTCTCTATGTACCCCATCTGTGTCATCCCTGTCTGTCTACCCCTCCCCTTAGAATGTAAGCTCTCACGAGTAGGGCCCTCTTCCCTCATGTGCTTATACTTTTCTTACTTTAATAATCCTCAACTGCCCAGATCCCACAGTTTTTTGACAACCTGGAACTTTTCTCTATGTTTACTGGTGTAGTTATGCTTAGTTGCCCTGTACTTGTCCTATATTGTATTCAACTGTAAGTCACTGTTTTCCTATTTTTTATGTGCATTTGTACTCTGTAATCGGGCGCTGCGGAACCCTTGTGGCGCCATATAAATAAAGGATAATAATAATAATCTGTTTTTGATAAGATCAGCTCAGAGGACACGTGGGCACTTGCTTAGGTTAGAGGAGAGGAGATTCTGCACAATGCGGCGAAAGGGTTTTTTCACAGCAAGAACAATACATGTTTGGAATTCCCTGCCTGAGGAAGTAGTAACGGTGGGCTCAGTCAACACCTTTAAGAATGGGTTAGATAAATTCCTAATGGATAAGGATATTCAGGGTTATGGTGCTTAGTCATGCACTATAATTATTAAAACAAAACGGCTGTCATTAAAACAAAATGGCTTACATCAGCATGAGGAAAAATTACTCCTAAAAGGAAACTGCATAGGAGACCACCAATAGGTTGAACTTGATGGACAAATTGTCTTAATTCAACCTTAGATACTATGTTACTATGTTACTATGTTACTGTGTCTGCCTAGTAGCGCACTCCTCTTTTAACAATTGATATGTGTATGACTCTGCATCGCATGTACAGTATTTGCATATGCTCAGTTCCAGAGCATGTGCAGTGCTAAAACATATAAGACTCTCTTTAAACAGGCATATGTTTATCTCAACATTAGCCCGAATATACTGTATTTGCAGAAACTGAAAAAACACTTGAAATTGAGATGTCAAGAAGAACATATGGAGACTGTGCCTCACTGAAAATACAGAAGATTTGCAAAAAATGTGGTATTAAGTCTTGTTGCTGCTTCTATACTTACTTAGGATCTCTAGAGTCATGATTGGTATTAAAACCATAGATGGTTCTAATGATTAAGCAAATTGTCAGCAGTGAACCCATATAATGGTTGGCATAGTGGATACCATTTGATGCCTCTTAAGCCATTCGGTCATTAATTTAATCCCACTCTAAGTATATTTCCCCATATATGCATAGGTTTCCTCCTTGGGAGGATAGGGAAGTAAAACTGTCCCTGGGAAAATTTGCAGAAGTGGCTTCACATGGCAGTATCAGAGGTATACCGTATAACCATGGAAGCAGCACCACCCCTCACACGTCAACAAACAAAACAGGCCCCACATGCAAATGGGCCCATCCGGGATCATTCCAATGAGCCCTATGTCTTATCTGACCCAGGTTTCCTCCCATACTCCAAAAACAGACTGGTACATTAATTGTTTTATGAAAAAAATTAAGCCTAGTGTGCATGTGTGACTGTGTGTTAGGGAATATAGAGTGTAAGATTCATTGGGGCAGGGACTGATGTGAATAACTTAAATATTCTCTGTAAAGTGTAAAGCAATATGGGCGCACTATATAAATAACTGTTAATAAATACATTGAGTTGTATAGGATATGAATGGGTTTTTAATGTGTTCCAAAAACTTACCAGGATATGACGCAATTGAATGACACCCACAGACACTTCCGATTTCTTTCAAATTTGTCTCACTGATATAAAAGTAGACAAGTGACATTATTAAATAGCATTTGCACTGTGGATTTGTTCTTTTACATTGTCATGAATAAGTCTGAAATAGTATTAAAGTAAATCTAAAAACAATGGTAACTTACGTTCAAATCTAAAAAACATGAAGTTTGCAACTTCAATTATTAGTTTATTATTAATAATAATAATAATAATAATAATAATAATAATTTTATGTATATAGCACTTTCCTACAGCAGGGCTCAAAGTCACTTTACAGGCATTAAAAACATACTCTAGCACTGAGGTTTAGGATTAAGGGCCATACACATGGGGTAGATTTCCCCAGAGATGTGTGCTGAGCGATCTAGCATGAACGTTCAGCACACATCTCTCCCCCGCTCGGCACAAAGTGCGATGTGTGCTGAGCGAGGGGTGGATGGGGGAGGGGGCGACGCTCATTTCACCAAGCGGTGAAATGAGCAACCTGATGGATTGTGCCTGTATGCAGGCCAATCTAGCACCAGCAATAGCGACGCATGGGGCTGTGCATCGCTATCGCTATAGGGGATACACACAGAGAGATCCAGTGCTTAACTTCTAAGCAATCAACTCAGATTGCTTAGAATTTAAGCACGGATCTCTCCATGTGTACCCCACTTTACAAAAAAAAGAAGAAACCAAACAGAAAAACAATGAATAGAATGGACACAATGAGCTTAATGCAGGGTTGTTGGAGCCATTTTGGGAAATTAATTCCACAGGTTACATATCCCAGCCACGAATTGTACCAGGCAAGCCATTTTGGGTGTCTACATGGATACCCTGGTTAAAATAGGCAATGCTTAAAGAGATTACACAAAATGAGGAAGTTGCAGCATACAAAGGCTAGAAGCAGAACCATTTCATGACTATCAGGCCCATTTATTTTTAATTCCACCCATGGGCATACCAGACAAGGCAGCCATCTTGGGTGTTCAAGAAGGTCACAATATGTAAGAATAAGTCATACAAGGACTTAAGGGGGAGATGTACTAAGACTTGAAAAGTGATAAAATGGAAAGTGATAAAGTACCAGCCAATCAGCTCCTAACTGCAATGTTCTAGGCTGTGTTTGAAAAAAGCCAGTTAGGAGCTGATTAGCTGGTAGTTTATCACTCTCCACTTTATCACTTTTTAAGGTTTTGTACATCTGGCCTTAAGACATACTGTATACAGGTAAATGAAATGTATGTAATATGATACACACAGATAGAAAAGATCCATGTATTGTTTATCCTGCCTCTCATCCTCTTGAATGTTTATGTTCCACAGGAAATACAGCTGAAGCATAGTTGCACAAATTGTACACTTTCCCTGTTACCATGTAACCTGATCTGTGCATTTCCCAAATAAGTCATTAAATTATCATTAAATAATCTAAAATGATAATTACGGTAAACTATTCAATTTAAAGCATGCAAATAATAGAAGTGTAAAATAATATCTCAACGTCTATGCCAGAATTAAATGAAATAAATATATAATGTGTTCTGCAATGTTGACTGTACAATAAGTGAAGGTCATTTTATAGTAACTGGTACATGACTTATTTTTTATTAATATTTAAGAGTTGACAATGTGCTATATTTATAAATGATGTAAAGAATTTGAAGAGAAACCTTTTAAATTCCATTCATGAATCATGTTTTCCCAGTCACAATGACTTAACATTAAAAAAAAATTTCACTGATTCATTACGATTAGAAAGTTATCAGCATTTGACAGCTAACAAGTATCCCAGTGTGCTTTTATTCATTAAACTCCTTTAAACTCCTCACTGACTTTGAGTTTTATCCAGGATTGAAAAATATCTGATCTATACTGTAACTAACAACATTTTGTGAAACATTTAAATACAAAGCAAAAGAACGAGTTCACCTTCTACAATACTTGATAAAAAAAAAGTTGCATACAGTATGTACTGTAAATATTGGACATAATGTACTCTGAAAAAAGTTGCACGTAAAAGTATTATTTTTCTATGTGCTAGCATGTCCAAAGTTTTCTGTGAGTAAGGCTTGTTTTATACACTGTATTCAAAAAGTAAATAATTTCATGACAGTAAACTCTTAATTTCTGCCTTTTGATATTTCTGTGCAGCCTAGCGTGGAACTTGACCAGCCATTCCATCACTTGCTCCAACAACTGAGTTTAACAATAGAGATCCTTGTATACATGCTGTAAGCCTTGTATACATGCTGTAAGCCATTTAGTAACTCTGTAAATACTGTGTTAAAGGCACTGCAAAGTCACAGGAACCACAGACAGCGCTAAGGTACTGTACCTTTCCATGATTTCAGTGTCAGTTGCATACATGCAACTAAATGAGGCATTCAATAATCACTATGCTGATTAGTTCTCAGGCATTCAATAATCACTATGCTGTGTGATTACATAAAGGTTGTCCTTATCACCACTAATGAACTGCTGTGGATTACAAACATCACTAAACTATAATGGCAGCTAAGCTAATATTTCTATTGTACTATATATGTGTGGCATAGTGGCGGCACTCCCAGACTTTCTTTCAAACAAGATGCTTTATTTCAACATTTCGGGAACCCGTCCCAACATCAGGATGGGATGGGTTCCCGAAACGTTGAAATAAAGCATCTTGTTTGAAAGAAAGTCTGGGAGTGCCGCCACTACACCACACATATTAGAGAAACATTCTCATGGAGGGCACCCCGAGCAAGTAAAGAAGGCTTTTACCAGCAAGTGCTGGGTGATTTGTATTGAATTGTACTATATAGCAATAATTTTGCAAAAGTGAAACTTTTTTTCTTTATTTCTTATCTTCTTTATCATATTATGGACCCAATTCAGTATCAGTTGCAGATTCTGCTAAAAAGCAGAATCTGCTGCTGATTAGATCGTATGCTGGGGGTCACCCAGCACAGGGCAAGCCTGCCCAGCGCTGGACAGCCTTGCAAAACAATATTGATTGCATTGCTGAGTCAGGAATTAGGGTTGATTCCCTGAATATGCAGCTTGGCTGCATATCTAGGGAGACCGCCTCCATTTTTTGAGTCGCAGTGGCCACATATGACCTCATGGGGGTGCCTCAAATATGGTTCAGTCATGCCTCCATTGTTCGGACCACACCCCTGCAATGCTGCGTTGATGCCACCCACAATGGCCACAGCTGTCAATAATAATGTGTTTGCATCCCAGACTGTGAAGGTCTGTGCACGCGCATAGCATACTCACCAATGTCCAAAAATTGCCTGTTTGCGATTTTCAGATGTTTGCAATCCATACTGAATGAGGGCCTATATTCGGTATCAGTGGAAAAACTAAATTTAAATGCTTGTCACAATAAAAAAAAACCAAATACAACTTTGTTGCAATGTCAAAACAATGAAAGCCATGTCCCTAAATATGGTGGAGGAACCTTGCTCCAGCCATCTATCCATGAAGGAACTTTATAGCAACTTCAGCTGAGCTAAAATTGAAATGCTGGAGCTGTGCTGAAGATGGTGGAAAATTTGTACAACACCCACAAAGCCATGCTCCATATATTGTAGGAGACAACAGAGCAGTTGAACATGCTGCATCATCACTAGGAGCAAGAAAAGGGGAGTAACTGATTTAAAAATACAGTATAATTAATATGTAATAATTTGAAATTGTCTTGAGATATCATTACGTTGTCTTCTTGCTCTTTGTACCAGCATCACATTGTAGATTACAAAGACATGCCCAAAATGGCTGACCCTAGAGCTGACTTCACTAACATGGCTGTTGCAAGCCAATAGCAGGAAGACAGAGACTCCAGGGATTTTCTGGCACTGGATGGCTGTTAATTTGGTGTAGATTTCTGAACCTTTTCCTGGGGCCAAAATGGGCATCAGAGGCTATATATATTCTGGAAATGGCATCAAATGGGGTCACTGTAGGGATGGACATTGGAAGCTCAACAAGGAGAAGTGGCTGGTAACTAACCTTTACATCAAAATAATTAGATGACTAAAACATGGTGATGGTTCATACATGTACAAAAACCCAATTTAGCAAATGTGCAATGGAGACTCTTTTCTGGTCTTGATGTTGATAAACTGAATTCAGCCATCAATTTCTCACCATTCAATGGCAACTGCCATCAGAAAGGTGTCACTGAATAGTGAAAATGCTACAATCAGGTAAAAATATCAATGATGTTAAACCATTGGTCATCAATGTTCATCCATGGATCAGTGTGCCTGGAGAGACTGAGAGCAACCAGTAGACTGGCTGTGTGTGTCCATTCAGACTGAGCTAAGTGTGAGGCCATCAAAGACTAGTGTGTTAAGGGGTTCTGGAAGAGGAGACCCTGATTCTTAGATTCTTAAAGGTAATAGTGTTAAAGATTCAGACAGAAAAGCTGCCAATGGATCTGAGGAACATAGATTGGGTAAATTACTGTGAGGAAGAACTATACTTAATTGTAAAATATAATCTGATGGGAACAAGCACAGTATTGCAGGTAGAGAGCCTGATCTGCTAAGGAGTTATACAAACTGTAGTGCTACAGGTCCGACCATAACCACAGAAACTGCTGAATTTGTCATCATTTTCATGTGGAATATATTGCTGGGGTCTAGTATGCAAAAGTGAACTGATTTACATCAGAAAAACCAGCAGAAGTTTAAAAACATGTTTAGTGGAACATGCATATAACATTAAGAAGGGTCTTTAAACCCACACTGTTTCTATGCACTTTAAGAAGGAGCACAGCCCAAAGCCCAGCTACAGTATATAGAAGCATTTTAGGGGAATTCAAACCATAAACCTAGCTTGGAGAAATAGGGATACTGAAATTAGATTTTACAAGGCAGAGATGAGGTGGATGCATAAACTAAACACTCTGGTTCCTAATGACCTGAATGGTGATTTTGAGATTAAATGGTATTTATAACAAATAAAGTTTTTAATGTTAATATCTGCCCTCTGTACTGTATGTTATATTATTTTATTGTTAACTGCTTTTAATAGTTTTTCTTATTATAAAAAGATTATATGGTATTATAACAACGTGTTTTTATACAGTATGTACTCATTTTTATATATGGTTTCTGGACTTTGAGGACTTATTTCTTTCTTTATGGACACCAAGAGGAAAAAATCCATGCTGGAACACATGTAGTAACCCTCTACTGGATTTTCGGACAAAGAAAAGTGTTGCGGGAACCATGCAATTCCGGTTCTGGCGGGTAGTGCCACTGGAACGCATGGTGATGCACAAGACGGACTTCCAGTTATGGTTTCTGGTCACTTCTTTGCTTTTAGCTGTGTGTGGTGGAAAAATGGAGATAACATAAGTAACGACATACTTTACATGGATCGGTATAAATACTGGAAGTTTACCCATAGTCACTGTGCTTCTCATGAAAGATGCCATGTCCGAAAAGCTTTATGCAAGTGACTATAGATAAGGGGATTTTTGGCTGGCACCATCTTTGATTATGATCAAGGATGAAAAGTACCCTGGATTTTGGAACGCCTGTCCTAGTCAATCTGGGATGGTGAGTGGCTAGCGAGAAAGCGAACCCCTATCCACTTAATAGTGGTTATATGCTTTTACTCATTTTTAATCTGTGTGTATGATGTGAACATAAATATTTTCTTGTTCCTGGCAATATTGCACTATTTCCTTTTCTTTCTCTTGCATCTGAGATAAAAAGCAGGGGATTTATACCATTGGTGATGATATGATGGATTTGCCTCATATATGAAAGTGAATACTTTTGAAAAGGAAAAGTTGCCACAAGTACTTGGAAACCAACTTTATATTTAAATGTAATGACTTTTATTTATGCTTCCTGTATGTGTAATTGTATTGTGAATGTGCCAATTGTAAAAAATATTTATAATTTGCTTCTTTTTTCTGGGAGAGTTGTGAAGCCTTCATTATTCTCATAGGCTGCATTTCACAGGTTGCACAGTCTTGATTATTGCTTTTATATAAGAGTTTTTTTATTAATAAAGAAAAACAGAATATGCTGCCCATAGAATACATGACAATGGAGGCTTCAGCAGCAAGTAAAGGCCCCCATACATCTATGAGGTGATTCCGCAATTCCTCAACCATGCTGGAAATGCTGATTTGCTGACAAGATCAGCTGTTTTGCGATCATTGATGATAATTGAACCATTGGGTAATTGGGGAAATTAACCATGTTAAAAGTGCCCAATTTGGCAATTCCAACCATTTTCAATCAAGTTAAGGGAATTGGAATTATTAAATATGTTTAAAATTCCTGATCCCTGATCCATCACTGATGGGTCCTTTAGTGCATGTCTTGTACTAAGTTAAGATTTAAGTTGTGAGGTGATGAATGGATGTTTCCTAAGCCAATCTGTGGTGGACAAAGATGTATTTAATGCCCTGTAATCTATGATACATAGGTGGAGGCATTGCCAGAAGTAGAAGGTGAGAGAACACTGCACACACCTGTTATCAAAACCCACTGACCTAGCCAGCAATGTGCTGCAAGGGGTGTTAGATTGGATGCACTGCTGAGATGGAATCCCACACTCTGCACTACCTACTAAGCCAACATCATGACAACACTATCACCTGAAGAAGTGAGTGGGTGGAGTAAAAATGTTAACAAGTCTCCAGAAAATGCATTTGAGGGAGAACTACAGTGGCAACTAGCAGGGGATACCAATGACAAGATTATTCAAATTCTCATCACTACACTGCAAAAGCCCAAAATTCTAAACAGACGGGGTGTCTTCAAAACATTTGTGCTATTAGAGGATTCAGCCAGACTGCAATGAGGTGTGGGATCTTCTAAAGTGTGTCTGCCAGTAATTTATATATACCTGTATGTCAACTAGAACATCTAGAAAACATTTAGTGTTATGGTGCATACACACAAGGCGATATTGTAAGCAATAGAGCTAATTTTTACCTTCCTGAGCGATATTGTTTACAATATTGCCACGTGTGTATGGCCAATGCACGCTCCCGAAGGCCGTTATATATTTAGTCAGAAACTGCATATTTGGGTCGGCAGCGGCATGATATCACTGTGTGATATTGCACAGTGTCTATGTCAGTGGCCCGGAAGGGGAAACTTTATACGATGACGCTCATGGAGAAATTGCATAGTGTGTACCCGCCATTAGATGTGACAGAGTATTGGATTTGTAAAACAATGCAGTACTCTATAATGGATGTAGCTGGCCAAAGATAACTACCACCTATGCAACGCTAAATATACTCCTCCCTTCTTTCATCAACTATGTGTGCTTTGCTCAGATAAATTAATAATTTATCCATGATCGTTGCAGAACTTAATGATCTCCCTGTTTTGTCTCCTCTAGCACCACAAATTAAATTCCATATGAGCGAGCCTGTACTCTACAGCTCCAATAAAAATGGTGTTTTGCAGACTATATGTGGCCCTAGGCAGTATACTGATTAAGGCCCCCCTTATATTTAATTCTTATCATTCTATTTACAAATACTCTTGACACACATTGATCATTTAACACTAACAATACACTATAATCACTGTACACAGGTCACACTGATATCACAGCCCCACTCCTACAACTTTGTAATTTTGAGTATAGCTGCTGGGCCTTCAGTCTGTCATCAACCCTAGAATTGCTTGCCTGTGGAACACTCTGATACCCCTTTTCCATCTAAAAACGTGGGTCGCAGCTGGGAGCCTGACTCGGGTGCTACCCAGCTGTGACCCGCGTCAGCCCCCTTTCCGTCTGCAGTCTCCATCCCAGCATATTGCCTGGTTGGTGACGCTGCTGGTGACACAACGGGGGCGGTGCTGGAAGATCACATGATCTCCCAGCGCTGCCCTTCCATACAGTGTAAACTGGAAATGGGTTGCATCGACCTGGCTTCCGTTTAGACTGCACAACTTACCGGGATGAACCAGTGTTCAACCCTGCAAGCTACCCGAGTTGGAGTAGTGGGTCACTCGACCCAGATTATTCCAACTCAGCCATTTTGCACCAGACAGCAACACGGATAATGCGTGTTCATGTGCAATAACCCATGTTGTATACTGGCTGGTGTAAAAGGGGTATAATGGAGTCTGTGTATTCCACTCCCAGAATCCAGGCTCCCTGAAGTCATGTCTCTTAATAATAAAAATAGACTTTTGTTATTCAGTGGCTGGTGTGTCCATGTGGCCTACAGAGCTCTGGACAGTAGCCTATGTCCAATAATATATAATCCAACACTATTGTTCAGAAGGTAAGTGCACTCTGATGTTTGTTTCCTCTCTGAACTGATTAATATCAGAAGGGTGCAGAGTGGTCCAGTATGATAAGTGAGATGGAAGTGAGGATATCCCTCCTTAGAGAATTTGGAGTCCCAATAAAAATACAGCTTTGTGATACCCATATTCAGTGGTGGAACTAGTGACTGGTGGGCCCAGGTGCAACAATATGGTTTGGACCCCTCCTAAAACAGGGCCTCTTTGTGCTCCTAAGGCATGTGCCAAAACATGGGGTGAGGCCTCACCTTAATAAACTAGATAGTATCAGTGACCCCATATACTACAGACAACATCAGTGAGATCCAGATACTACAGACAGCATCCGTGACCCCCATATACTGCAGACAGCATCAGTGACCCTCCCATATGCTAAAGAGAGTATCAGTGACCCCCCCAGTATACTACAAAGAGCATCAGTGACCCCCCATATACTACAAAGAGCTTTAGTGACCCCCCATATACTGCAGGGAGCATAAGTGATCTCCCATTTATTGCAGAGAGCATCAGTAACCCCCAAATAAGTGAGCATCAGTGACCCCCCATATAACATAGAGAGCACCAGTGTGACACCCATATCTCCAGAGAGCATTTTCATTTTATATTTTCACAACACACCTTGATAATGGTCTGACTAGCTCTGGTGGCCAAGCTTCTCACTCGACAGAAAAAGTGTTTTGCAACATTGGACCTAGTTAAGTATGCAGCTTAATACATTCAAAGAGAGTTTTACAAATACTCTCTGCAAACAAGTAACAGAATAAAATATAAATGTATCCAAGTGCAAACACCAGACAGTAATAAGGAAAAAACAATATTCACTCTTTTTAATAAATGTTCCAAGGTGAGTAGACCTCTAGGCAATAGTTCCAAGTGAAGTTAATTACATGCTCACACGATCTCTATTTTTCATATGTGATCTCCTCCGTACATTTCACTTATAGTGGACAGTGGTAAACCATATAAGAATAGAAATAGATACAAATAGTGCACACCTTTTTTGATAAAGGTTTAAAATTATTTAATACAAATGCACTCACAAACATAAAAAAAAAACAGCATGGGAAAAATGGGAAAGTCCTGGATTACATAAAAAGTTAGGTGGTGACAAATAATGCTAGAACATCAGGTAGGACCATGTTGGAATCAAGGCAAAGCAAATGAGCTAACCGCTAGAATAACTTATTCATTAGAGCAGAAGCCTTCACAGGCAGGAGGCCTGATTTCATATTCTGACACCGTTAGGTTGGTGTCGAGCCTGCCGTGCCTCCTGCGCAAATCCAGGATTGAAAGTAAGAATTCGAAAGAAACAAGGAAATCCCGCACCAGCTTTGTCTAATAATAACTAATAATTGTAGGGATGTAGTCTCTCAATAACTGTATACAGTACAGATACAAAATTATAGACTGGTGCTACCCACTGACCCTAAAACATGTACAAGAAGGGTGAAGAAAGGGGTTCAGTTTCTCTGGGTGCACTCTCTCCCAAGACCAACAAGAATTCTTGATATTAGGTCTGTCTTTATACTTTTTTTATATATATATATTGACACTTAATTCATAGTACATACCAATACCCATATGGAATGTATCAACTTTATTAGTATCCCATATAAAGTAATATGCAGATATAACATGTGCAGAGAGAGTAAGATTTGGGTGTGTTATTTTGTTTCTGTGCAGGGTGAATACTGGCTGCTTAATTTTTACACTGCAATTTAGATTGCAGATTGAACTCACCACACCCAAATCTAACTCTCTCTGCACATGTTATATCTGCCCCCCCTGCACTGCACATGGTTTTGCCCAACTGCTAAAAAAAATTCCTGCTGCGATCAACTTGGAATTACCTCCCATAATCCCATAATCGTACAATGTAACATTGACACATAATTTACATTTTCACTTTAATTAATTTAAGCAAAATATGAGTTAACAAATGATGAGCAATAAAGCATAGGTGATTGTTAATAATTTTATTAATGAAGTTGTAAAAATGTTTAAATTTAATGGGATTATTAATTTTTTTAAAGTAATTTAAAGTGTTATACTGCATGAATAATAAAAGAAAATCAATTCCCAAAGTCACTGCAGAAAAGTAAATTAATTTCAAAGGTCAGACACGTAAAAATATAGATTTGATAATCATGATTATTCTATAAATTACAAACTCCTTATTGTGTCAGCACATTTCAAGTCATTTTTTATATAATTGTGCTCCCTAACAGTGACTGTGATTTTATTAACAATGTGTTTATCTAAATTATGTTTACAATCATAAATAACAAAGTTACTTGTTAAGTTGAAGCAAATGGAAGCAGCTATTTTGTATCATTGTAAATGCAAAGTGCAACACAGTTGTAACTTATGTTTTATAGTCTGGAAGTAGAGTGACAAATCATGAATAGTCCAAATAAACTTCTAGGGACCCATAAGGAAAAGACAACAACACTGTCATCTTAAATAGGAAGCTACATTTATAATTCAACTAATAACATATTCTGATTAATTTATTATTGTGTTAAAGGAATTTGCTTCCCAAGTCATACAGCATCACAGAGAGCAGGGTGGCTGAGAATTTTTTTTCCTGGAGGTAAGAGCACAACTTTGGGCTTTGACAGTGGCCCATCCACAAAAATAATAAATAAAATCTCAAGTATAGAACACAGGAACTCATTTATCAAAGGACGAAAATCCCTAGCTGAATAAAAACTGAAATGAATGAACTAAATGAACTCAGCATAGCCCATAATTCTGCATACACACTTACATACTAACAACTCACCTTTAGAATTGCCCATTGTCACACAGTTTCACCACTTCAGTAGCAACTGCAAATATGGCTGATTTATGTATGACTCTGAATTACCTGTAGTTGCTCATCGTTGCATACAGAATTGTGCGCAATTCTGAATCAGCCTCAAAATGTACAAGTTACAGTATATACAAACATATTTTATAATACAGCAAGCAGTGGAAAATTACCATTTTTTTTTTCACAATAGTCCACACATAATGATAATCTTTCTGTCTAGTACCTTCAGTGTGTTATCATACCCATTGTTCTCTCTATTTCCTATGACTTTTTGCACTGTTTTCTAGCATCATTCCAGATGGTTATTTCCCTACAGTATTGCAGTTATTTTTCTGTTATTCCTATCCAAAACTGCCAGTAGGTCTTTTGAGACTTGAGGCCAGTTGTAATGCAGTGCGAGACAGCCAGTGCTCTGAGATTAGGGCAAAACTTGTACGGTTTTTTTTAAAGCGGCAATCCTTTACAAGGCAAAACCAACCTGGTCTTGCCTTGTAAATGATTGCCACTTTAAAAAAAGTATGAGTTCGGATGGAATCATGGAGCTCTGGCCATCTCGCACTGCATTACATCTGGCTCTACATAAGTGAAGCCACTTCTTGTGCAAGCAGACTAAGCAGTAAATGTAATGCCTGCAACTTGTAGGCATTGGCGAGATCAAGTTTGCCTGATTTTTACAGTGCCAACCCATTTAACCTTAAGGGTGTAACCAGTACCAGATTAAGGTCCACATGGGCCTGGAACTGAAATTTACAAAGGGCCTATTATATGGGGCAGCGAGGGTGTGACTAGTGATGTGGAGGGGTATGACCAGCAGCACCCATTACTACACTCACAGCAGCACCCATTACTATACTCACACAGCTGCACCTGTTAGTACACTCACACCACAGAACCCATTAATACAATCACACAACAGCACCCATTACTACACATGCACAACAGCACCCTTTACTACACACACATGGCAGCACCCGTTTCTACACTCACGGCGGCACCCCTTACTACACACACACGGCAGCACCTGTTACTACACACACAGCAGCACCCCTTACTACACACACATGGCAGCACCCGTTACTACACAGACGGCAGCATCCAATACTACACACACATCAGCACCTGACACCACACTCACACCGCAGAACATCCTTAGCAAATCATCCCTGTCTGCAAAACTTGAGATGAGTCAAATGCCAGAGAGATGGTTGTTGGGTAAGTTACCTATATGTGTTAATGTAGCTGCTAATAGTACTTGTTACTATATTGGGGGTCATTCCGAGTTGTTCGCTCGTTGCCGATTTTCGCTATGCTGTGCTTTGTTGCAAACTGCGCATGCGCATGGCACGCAGGGCGCATGCGCTTAGTTACTTAACTAAAAACTTAGCAGATTTGCTCAGGATTCTGCGGCGCTTTTCAGTCGCACTGCTGATCGGTAAATGATTGACAGGAAAGGGGCATTTCTGGATGGTAACTCAGCGTTTTCCCAGCGTTTGCAAAAAAAATGCAGGTGTGTCAGGGAAAAACGCGGGAGTGTCTGGAGAAACGGGGGAGTGGCTGGCCGAACGCAGGGCGTGTTTGTGATGTCAAACCAGGAACTAAATGGACTGAGCTGATCGCAATCTGTGAGTAGGTCTGGAGCTACTCAGAAACTGCTAAGAATGATTTAGTAGCAGTTTTGCTAATTTTTCTTTCGCTATTCTGCTATACTAAGATACCTTCCCAGAGGGCCGCGGCCTAGCATGTGCAATGCTGCTAAAAGCAGCTAACGAGCGAACAACTTGGAATGAGGGCCATTTTTCTAATTCTTCCCACCCCCCAACAACAGATGAGTTAGTCTATACCTGATGCTCCTAGCATCTAGCTCCACTGACAAATCATCAAACTCCTGCTGAGCATAAGTATAAAGAGGCACATACAGTATAGCCACCCTATCCATGACAGAATGCACCATTGGTCTATTAAAAAAAGATAATTCGGGAGGTATATAATTATATAATGTGGCAAAATTGTCATAATTGTGCATTAAATAAAACACTCCCTACAGATTATGCAATAACCTGGGAGCAGGCAGAGGTTTTGTTACTAACAACTGACCATGGGGGTCATTCCGAGTTGATTGCTAGCTGCCGTTGTTTGCAGCGCAGCGATTAGGCTAAAAATTGGCATTTCTGCGCATGCGTATTAGAGATGAGCGGGTTCGGTTCCTCGGAATCCGAACCCCCCCGAACTTCAGCCTTTTTACACGGGTCCGAGGCAGACTCGGATCTTCCCGCCTTGCTCGGTTAACCCGAGCGCGCCCGAACGTCATCATCCCACTGTCGGATTCTCGCGAGGCTCGTATTCTATCGCGAGACTCGGATTCTATATAAGGAGCCGCGCGTCGCCGCCATTTTCACACGTGCATTGAGATTGATAGGGAGAGGACGTGGCTGGCGTCCTCTCCGTTAGAATAGATAGAGACACTTGAGTTGATTTACTACTAACTTAGTAATTTTGGGGAGCATTAGGAGTACTCAGAGTGCAGAGTTTTGCTGATAGTTACTAGTGACCACCACCAGTTTTATTTATTATTTAATATAATCCGTTCTCTGCCTGAAAAAAAACGATACACCGTCACATACCATATCTGTGCTCAGCCTCAGTGTGCTGCATGATAATATCATCTATGTATATCTGACTGTGCTGAGTGCTCACTGCTCACACAGCTGAATTGTGGGGGAGACTGGGGTGCAGTTATAGCAGGAGTACAGTGCACACTTTTGCTGCCAGTGTGACTGACCAGTGACCACCAGTATATTGTCTGCCTGAAAAAGTTAAACACTCCTGTGGTGTTTTTTTTTTTTATTCTATAAACGCATTCTGCTGACAGTGTCCAGCAGGTCCGTCATTCATTATATTATATAAATATTTACCTGCAGTAGTGTTATATTTTTTTTGTTCATCTCTATCATCTTTATCATCTCTATATTAGCAGACGCAGTACGGTAGTCCACGGCTGTGGCTACCTCTGTGTCGTCAGTGCTCGTCCATAATTGTATACCTAACTGTGGTGGGGTTTTTTTTTCTATCTTCTTCATACTAGTAGTTTAGGAGTCTGCTGACAGTGTCCAGCAGGTCCGTCATTATATTATATATACCTGCAGTAGTGATATATATATATTTTTTATATCATTATCATCTCTATACTAGCAGACGCAGTACGGTAGTCCACGGCTGTAGCTACCTCTGTGTAGTCAGTGCTCGTCCATAATTGTATACCTACCTGTGGTGGGGTTTTATTTTCTATCTTCTTCATACTAGTAGTTTAGGAGTCTGCTGACAGTGTCCAGCAGGTCTGTCATTATATTATATATACCTGCAGTAGTGATATATATATATTTTTTATATCATTATCATCTCTATACTAGCAGACGCAGTACGGTAGTCCACGGCTGTAACTACCTCTGTGTCGTCAGTGCTCGTCCATAATTGTATACCTACCTGTGGTGGGGTTTTTTTTTCTATCTTCTTCATACTAGTAGTTTAGGAGTCTGCTGACAGTGTCCAGCAGGTCCGTCATTATATTATATATACCTGCAGTAGTGATATATATATATATATTTTATATCATTATCATCTCTATACTAGCAGACGCAGTACGGTAGTCCACGGCTGTAGCTACCTCTGTGTCGTCAGTCACTCGTCATCCATAAGTATACTAGTATCCATCCATCTCCATTGTTTACCTGAGGTGCCTTTTAGTTGTGCCTATTAAAATATGGAGAACAAAAATGTTGAGGTTCCAAAAATAGGGAAAGATCAAGATCCACTTCCACCTCGTGCTGAAGCTGCTGCCACTAGTCATGGCCGAGACGATGAAATTCCATCAACGTCGTCTGCCAAGGCCGATGCCCAATGTCATAGTACAGAGCATGTAAAATCCAAAACACAAAATATCAGTAAAAAAAGGACTCAAAAATCTAAAATAAAATCGTCGGAGGAGAAGCGTAAACTTGCCAATATGCCATTTACCACACGGAGTGGCAAGGAACGGCTGAGGCCCTGGCCTATGTTCATGGCTAGTGGTTCAGCTTCACATGAGGATGGAAGCACTCAGCCTCTCGCTAGAAAAATGAAAAGACTTAAGCTGGCAAAAGCACAGCAAAAAACTGTGCGTTCTTCGAAATCACAAATCCACAAGTAGAGTCCAATTGTGTCGGTTGCGATGCCTGACCTTCCCAACACTGGACGTGAAGAGCATGCGCCTTCCACCATTTGCACGCCCCCTGCAAGTGCTGGAAGGAGCACCCGCAGTCCAGTTCCTGATAGTCAGATTGAAGATGTCAGTGTTGAAGTACACCAGGATGAGGAGGATATGGGTGTTGCTGGCGCTGGGGAGGAAATTGACAAGGAGGATTCTGATGGTGAGGTGGTTTGTTTAAGTCAGGCACCCGGGGAGACACCTGTTGTCCGTGGGAGGAATATGGCCATTGACATGCCTGGTGAAAATACCAAAAAAATCAGCTCTTCGGTGTGGAAGTATTTCAACAGAAATGCGGACAACAGGTGTCAAGCCGTGTGTTGCCTTTGTCAAGCTGTAATAAGTAGGGGTAAGGACGTTAACCACCTCGGAACATCCTCCCTTATACGTCACCTGCAGCGCATTCATCATAAGTCAGTGACAAGTTCAAAAACTTTGGGCGACAGCAGAAGCAGTCCACTGACCAGTAAATCCCTTACTCTTGTAACCAAGCTCACGCAAACCACCCCACCAACTCCCTCAGTGTCAATTTCCTCCTTCCCCAGGAATGCCAATAGTCCTGCAGGCCATGTCACTGGCAATTCTGACGAGTCCTCTCCTGCCTGGGATTCCTCCGATGCATCCTTGAGTGTAACGCCTACTGCTGCTGGCGCTGCTGTTGTTGCTGCTGGGAGTCGATGGTCATCCCAGAGGGGAAGTCGTAAGACCACTTTTACTACTTCCACCAAGCAATTGACTGTCCAACAGTCCTTTGCGAGGAAGATGAAATATCACAGCAGTCATCCTGCTGCAAAGCGGATAACTGAGGCCTTGGCATCCTGGGCGGTGAGAAACGTGGTTCCGGTATCCATCATTACTGCAGAGCCAACTATAGACTTGTTTGAGGTACTGTGTCCCCGGTACCAAATACCATCTAGGTTCCATTTCTCTAGGCAGGCGATACCGAAAATGTACACAGACCTCAGAAAAAGACTCACCAGTGTCCTAAAAAATGCAGTTGTACCCAATGTCCACTTAACCACGGACATGTGGACAAGTGGAGCAGGGCAGACTCAGGACTATATGACTGTGACAGCCCACTGGGTAGATGTATTGACTCCCGCCGCAAGAACAGCAGCGGCGGCACCAGTAGCAGCATCTCGCAAACGCCAACTCTTTCCTAGGCAGGCTACGCTTTGTATCACCGCTTTCCAGAATACGCACACAGCTGAAAACCTCTTACGGCAAATGAGGAAGATCATCGCAGAATGGCTTACCCCAATTGGACTCTCCTGTGGATTTGTGGCATCGGACAACGCCAGCAATATTGTGTGTGCATTAAATCTGGGCAAATTCCAGCACGTCCCATGTTTTGCACATACCTTGAATTTGGTGGTGCAGAATTATTTAAAAAATGACAGGGGCGTGCAAGAGATGCTGTCGGTGGCAAGAAGAATTACGGGACACTTTCGGCATACAGGCACCACGTACAGAAGACTGGAGCAACACCAAAAACGCCTGAACCTGCCCTGCCATCATCTGAAGCAAGAAGTGGTAACGAGGTGGAATTCAACCCTCTATATGCTTCAGAGGTTGGAGGAGCAGCAAAAGGCCATTCAAGCCTATACAACTGACCACGATATAGGAGGTGGAATGCACCTGTCTCAAGCGCAGTGGAGAATGATTTCAACGTTGTGCAAGGTTCTGCAACCTTTTGAACTTGCCACACGTGAAGTCAGTTCAGACACTGCCAGCCTGAGTCAGGTCATTCCCCTCATCAGGCTTTTGCAGAAGAAGCTGTAGACATTGAAGGAGGAGCTAACACGGAGCGATTCCGCTAGGCATGTGGGACTTGTGGAATGAGCCCTTAATTCGCTTAACAAGGATTCACGGGTGGTCAATCTGTTGAAATCAGAGCACTACATTTTGGCCACCGTGCTCGATCCTAGATTTAAAACCTACGTTGTATCTCTCTTTCCGGCAGACACAAGTCTGCAGGGGTTCAAAGAACTGCTGGTGAGAAAATTGTCAAGTCAAGCGGAACGCGACCTGTCAACATCTCCTCCTTCACATTCTCCCGCAACTGGGGGTGCGAGGAAAAGGCTCAGAATTCCGAGCCCACCCGCTGGCGGTGATGCAGGTCAGTCTGGAGCGACTGCTGATGCTGACATCTGGTCCGGACTGAAGGACCTGCCAACGATTACGGACATGTCGTCTACTGTCACTGCATATGATTCTCTCACCATTGAAAGAATGGTGGAGGATTATATGAGTGACCGCATCCAAGTAGGCATGTCAGACAGTCCGTACGTATACTGGCAGGAAAAAGAGGCAATTTGGAGGCCCTTGCACAAACTGGCTTTATTCTACCTAAGTTGCCCTCCCACAAGTGTGTACTCCGAAAGAGTGTTCAGTGCCGCCGCTCACCTTGTCAGCAATCGGCGTACGAGGTTACTTCCAGAAAATGTGGAGAAGATGATGTTCATTAAAATGAATTATAATCAATTCCTCCATGGAGACATTCACCAGCAGCAATTGCCTCCACAAAGTACACAAGGAGCTGAGATGGTGGATTCCAGTGGGGACGAATTGATAATCTGTGAGGAGGGGGATGTACACGGTGATGAATCGGAGGATGATGATGAGGTGGACATCTTGCCTCTGTAGAGCCAGTTTGTGCAAGGAGAGATTAATTGCTTCTTTTTTGGTGGGGGTCCAAACCAACCCGTCATTTCAGTCACAGTCGTGTGTCAGACCCTGTCACTGAAATGATGGGATGGTTAAAGTGTGTATGTCCTGTTTATACAACATAAGGATGGGTGGGAGGGCCCAAGGACAATTCCATCTTGCACCTCTTTTTTCTTTCATTTTTCTTTGCGTCATGTGCTGTTTGGGGAGTGTTTTTTGGAAGGGCCATCCTGCGTGACACTGCAGTGACACTCCTAGATGGGCCAGGTGTTTGTGTCGGCCACTAGGGTCGCTTATCTTAGTCACACAGCTACCTCATTGCGCCTCTTTTTTTTCTTCTTCGCGTCATGTGCTGTTTGGGGAGTATTTTTTGGAAGGGCCATCCTGCGTGACACTGCAGTGCCACTCCTAGATGGGCCAGGTGTTTGTGTCGGCCACTAGGGTCACTTATCTTAGTCACACAGCTACCTCATTGCGCCTCTTTTTTTTCTTCTTTGCGTCATGTGCTGTTTGGGGAGTATTTTTTGGAAGGGCCATCCGGCCTGACACTGCAGTGCCACTCCTAAATGGGCCAGGTGTTTGTGTCGGCCACTAGGGTCGCTTAGCTTACTCACACAGCTACCTCATTGCGCCTCTTTTTTTCTTTGCGTCATGTGCTGTTTGGGGAGTGTTTTTTGGAAGGGCCATCCTGCGTGACACTGCAGTACCACTCCTAGATGGGCCAGGTGTTTGTGTCGGCCACTTGGGTCGCTGAGCTTAGTCACACAGCTACCTCATTGCGCCTCTTTTTTTCTTTGCGTCATGTGCTGTTTGGGGAGTGTTTTTTGGAAGGGCCATCGTGCGTGACACTGCAGTGCCACTCCTAGATGGGCCAGGTGTTTGTGTCGGCCACTTGGGTCGCTGAGCTTAGTCATCCAGCGACCTCGGTGCAAATTTTAGGACTAAAAATAATATTGTGAGGTGTTCAGAATAGACTGAAAATGAGTGGAAATTATGGTTATTGAGGTTAATAATACTTTGGGATCAAAATGACCCCCAAATTCTATGATTTAAGCTGTTTTTTAGGTTTTTTTGAAAAAAACACCCGAATCCAAAACACACCCGAATCCGACAAAAAAAATTCGGTGAGGTTTTGCCAAAACGCGTTCGAACCCAAAACACGGCCACGGAACCGAACCCAAAACCAAAACACAAAACCCGAAAAATTTCCGGTGCACATCTCTAAATTGCGTATGCACCGTCGTGTGGGTACAATGAGCATCGTGGGTTTGCACAGAGTGTAATAAACATTCCAGTCGGAAGGCCTAATGCAGGAAGATTGACATGAAGTGGGCATTTCTGGGTGTCCACTGACCGTTTTCAGGGAGTGCTTAGAAAAACGCAGGTGTGGCAGAAAAAATGCAGGCATGGCTGGGCGTTTGCTGGGCGGGTGTGTGACGTCAAAAGCCACCCCTCCGTCGTTAGAATCAACGCACACAAAGAGTAACTACAGGGCTGGTCTTGTTTTGCACAAAAAGATTTTGCAGGCGCTCTGCTGCACAAGCGTTCGCACTTCTGCATAGTGAAAATACACTCCCCAGTGGGCGATGACAATGCATTTGCACGGCTGCTAAAAACTGCTAGCGAGCGATCAACTCGGAATGACCCCCTATGTGAGCACAGAAAGTGGAAGGCAGGCAAACACAGATTAGGGATAAGATTATTGCTAACTAATTCAGCTGTAAATAATAAAAAAAAAAAAAAAAATTTATTCATCAGTTAGGTTTTCATGTATAAAACAGTGTAAACAGAGAACTTCCCTTTTAGTTAGTGTGCTTGTGATACATTTGGAACGATAGGAAGCAAGGAGGAAGTTCTGTTCGATTTTGCATTCGATTTTTGCTGGGGATTTTAATGGGGATATTAGGTTCAGTTTTGGAAAGGATTTTAAAAACTCAACACAAAATCCCTTCTAAGCATGAATCAAAATTGATTTTAATTTGAAAATGAATGCAAAATCAATTTTTTAGTAAATGTGGGATTTTTTAAGGGTTTTACAAAAATCAAACAGATTCCTAAAAATTATCTCAAAAACGAACTTTAGTAAATATATCCCCTGGTCTCTAATGGCTGTCTAATCCTTTGCATTGGCTGGTCTCTCCCTGTGGTCACTGACCACACCCCTTAAGCATGGGATTATCAGTTATACCATGATTATTCTACTTAATTACAATCAACCATAAGCAATAGTATTGAAATGACAGTTCTGGGAATTATGGTATAATTTCTTTTTTGCATTCTTATTTAAAAATAAAACTGCATTTAATATTGCTAAGAGGTAGATGAATGTGGGCTAAAAATACTCCAGTTGTAGCAAAGACTACAGGCATGGATGCTTAATCATCCATGCTCACCTTGGACTTCTGGTATCAGACAATTCCTGGGAAGGAGACATAGGGCCTAATTCAGACCTAATCAATAGCAGGCGATTTTTGCACTGCTGCGATCAGATAGTCGCCGCCTACAGGGGGAGTGTATTTTCGCTGTGCAAGTGTGCGAACGCATGTGTAGCAGAGCTGTACAAACAGATCTTGTGCAGTCTCTGCGCAGCCCAGGACTTACTCAGCCGCTGCGATCACTTCAGCCTGTCCGGGACCAGAATTGACGTCAGGAACCATCTATGCAAACGCTTGGACACTCTGCATTTTTACAACCACTCCCTGAAAACAGTCAGTTGACACCCACAAACGGCTTCTTCCTGTCAATCTCCTTGCGTTTGCCCATGCGAATGGATTCTTCACACAAACCCATAATTGAGTGGTGATCCACTTTGTACCTGTGCGACATGCCTGCGCATTGCAGTGCATACGCATGCGCAGTTTAGACCTGATGACAGGCTGTGAGAAAACGCAGCTCAGCGATCATGTCTGAATTAGGCCCATAGAGTCTACAATGACATCTAAAGAAGCATCTGTCTTTAGCTGTGCACTACTATACATGTAACATCCATTGATGCCCTATTAGTGGAAACGCATACTGTATTGGATAGGTGCAGACATCAGAACACACAGTATGCTGAATATGCTGCACCCTATGCATCCTCACCTGTGATTCATTCATTACACTCTCTACTGAAATAGTCACCCTCCCAAATGGTTCTTCTCACCATGTCTCTCACCTGTTTAGTGCTAATGACCTGAATGCTCACAGCAGCCACAGATAGCACAGTATTAGATGCAGCACTACAAGGCCATACATTATTTACTACAATGTGGATAGCATCAGGAGATGTTTATGATCCATCTGCATATACCTGTATAATATTATATTACACAGTAGCAAACAGATTTGCAGTTAGGGGGGGGCGTAGAATTAAAAAAATGTTGCCACTCCTCTCCTCTGCCCCGCCTGGGGATTTGCTTACCTCTGGATCCCCACTGATGGACGTCTCCTCCTTTAAAAGCAGTCTGCTGCTGTGGCGTGCTATCCCATGGGGGTCATTCTGACCCGCTCGCAGCATGCTTTCGCTCGAACAGCTGCAACCGGGTCACTACTGTGCATGCACGGGGGCAATAATGTGCACGCGCGACGTCACAAGGCAACAACAAAGGGAACGAAAAAAGCGATCGCAGCAGCGATCACTTGAAGATAGATAGTTAGTGGGCGTTCCTGTGCGGCAATGCAGCGTTCGGACCCATTTTCTGGGAGTGGTAAGAAAAATGCAGGCGTGTTTGAAGAAACGCAGGCGTGTCCAGGGCGGGTGTTTGACATCAGAGCCAGGACCGAACAGGCTGAAAACGTTGCAGCTGGGAAGTATGCCTAGACCTACTTAGAAACTGCACAAATTTTTTTCCATAGCAAGGCTGCACAAGCGAACGCAGACTTGCTATGGGAAAAAAAACACCCCCATAGGCGGAGAATAGTTGATCGCACGGGCTGCAAAAAGTAGCTACGTGCGATCAACTCAGAATGACCCCCTGTGTCCTTTCCTAGCCGGCTTTCTCTCACTGATGCATTACTGGGAGAAGGCGTGGTTTTGATCCCGGAATGTACCAGCAGGCTCAGCCTGGCCATGCCTCCTCCTCCCAGTAATGCATCAGTGAGAGAAAGCCGGCTACGGGGATCCGGTGGTAAGAGCTCATCCACACCTCCACCTCACTTTGCCGCCTGTTCCAACGCTTCTGCCCCCCCACCCCGACTCTCTGTGCCACCCCTTACTTACTGACCCGGCGCCTCTGTCAATTTTTTAGGGGTCAAGCTGCCCCCTTGCCCCCCATTCCGACACCCCTGGTAGCAACAAAAATCACTATTTTCTCGGTCTTGTTTTACATTTTTCTAAACAAAGGGTTTCTGGATTTTATGTTGTTGCTTTTCTAACAGCTTAAATTATTGAGACACAATGAAGCTGAGGACTAAGCAAACAAGCATAGTATTCATAATTAAAATAGGAAAGCATAGACTCTGAATCCTTATTACCAATACAATGTGAATGTACATGTAATGAATTCCCAACATGGATTATCGGTTTTACACCATGATTATCTTACTCTTCTTTACAATCAACCATAAGCAATCATATAGAAATGACAGTTCTGTGAACTCTGGCATAATCACTTTCTCTCGCATTCTTATTAAAAATAAATAAAAAATAAACATAATTTGGAACAAGCAAAACATTACATGCATATACACTACTACATGCATATACATACATCTCCTTGCATGCATATACATTTTGCAGTGCTTATATTACAGAATTAAAATTTATTTGAATTGACAACTTTCTTTTGTGACGTTCTGTAACTCATTTGAATAATGATAGCAGTGTGTGAAACTCAAGTTTGCCAAGTTACTTTATTTGCATTGTAAAACAGAGTTTGAGGCATTGTGGGCACATATACAGTATTTCATCATCATAGTATTACTGTATAAACCTTATCCTTTTTGTGCATTACAAAAAATATCACATGTTAAAGAAACAGTATACACATTACTAGATTATAGATTTATTATGTACTGTATTTATTATTATGTTAAAGCACAACGGAATTTGCTGCGCTATATAAGAAACTGTTAATAAATAAATAAATAATAAATACTGTACAAAGCTTATTGAATTATGTGTAACATGAACTAAGCTGAAAATTTACTGCAGCACTAGTGGCTTTAATTTCTGCTTTAACCACCAATGTATTCAACGATATTAACAGACACTTAACATCTAATGAATAATATAAATCTAAAACTTTGCAAATTAGAATCATTCCATAAAATAGCCAGCATTCATTTGCAATACTACAGAATACCTAGCAACATTTTCAGACAATTTTTATGAAGAGTTATCCAATGCCTAACATATTAGTATAACGCATATTACTGCTATGTAAAAGTTAGATCACCGGTATAGAAGCTCTATGGTATACAGTAGTTTTAGGGGTATATTCAATAAGAGTCAGGTCCATTTCGACATACAGTTGTCGGAATGGACCCAACAACCCCTATTCAAAAGAGCGGCTAAATCCGACTGTCGGATTTGGCCGCTCCTGGTGACTTGTCCTGCCGCTGCTGTCAGCGGCTGATGGGTGCGCTGACAGCAGTGGCGGGGGGGAGCTGTCAGCGGCGCTGTGGGGAGGAGAAGGAAGGGGAGCTGACAGCAGCTGCCATGGGGGGGATGTCTGTGGCATTGGGGGCAGCAGCGGGAGAGCAGCGGAGGAGGATGAGATGGAGAGGAGACGGGGGAACAGCGGCTGCAGCAGCAGAGGCTCACGGTGGCATCAACCTGGCTCCAGCAAGCAGGACCTCGCTTGCTGAAGCCGGGTGGACACTACTGCTGGGTTCCTGCTCTACCCGCTGACCCCCCCCCCCCTTTCGTCTCCTGCTCTCAGTATACCTCATCTCAATCGAACTTTTTTTAAAGTCGGATTGAGATTGTCGGAAACGGGGCTAAAACCGCTTCTGACAACGCACGCTGATCGGCGGCTGAAGCCGGTTTATTAAGTAAACGTTCCAATAAAGAGTAGGTGTCCAACAAGTACTGAGGATGTTGTCTGATGCACGGCTGCATAACACTATCTAGAAATACTGATGTCGGTTAAAATAAGCCCCCTCTAGATGCAATGATGGGCCTTCCCGGAGGTTTTACAAGGGACTTATGTATCTTCAGGATCGTGTAAAAAATAGGTACTTGTGGAAAAGATGGCAAAAGAGCGTCTCTCCATTTCGGTTGGATAACTTGATTGGTAACTGCAGTATTCAGAATCATAGACAAGTCGGACTTGAAAACAGTAGAAGGATCACCCGGTATCATGCGGTAAGTGTTTGTATCATTTAGATGAATTTGGACTTGTTCTATATAATCATTAAAGTTCTGAACCACCAGGGCACCCCCTTTATCGGCAGGTCTAAAAACCAAATCAGGATACTGGGATAGATCTTGTAACGCCTGACGTTCAGAAGAAGTGAGATTAGGTTGAGTGGGAGCTAGCAAAGCCAATTCTTTTTGGACTTCAGAATCCAATAGCCGCATGAATGTCTTAATCGATGGATTAAAGCTCTGAGGTTCAAACAAGGACCGTGGTTGCAACTTGGCCAGTTGTGTAATATCACAGATGTTTCAGGTAGGGCAGGGCTTTTTGCAAAGAATTCTTTCAATTTCAACTGTCTATAAAGGGAATGTTGTTCTACCTGCCAATCCAATGCATTGAATTTGACAGAGGGCACAAAAGACAGTCCCTTGGACAGGACACGTAATTCAGTAGCAGATAAATCGTGTAATAACAGATTAATTTACTAAGCTTTGTTCGGAGCAGGAATTGTTTTGCCCCTTCCTCTGCCTCTCTCCCCCCTCCCCCTCCCAGCAGGTGTATCTGCATTTCCGCGAGTATACTGAGCCCAAGTAGTCACCCCTAAAGGGGCACCTCTCTGTGTACCATCACTACTTGATCTTTCATTGTCACTTGCAGAGGAATTAAATTCCGTAGAGGAACCTGCATCATGATTGCCCCTCCTCCTATCATTGCGGCGGAAAAATGGTTGCAGATTGCCTCCATTCCTATTAGAATGGGTCCATTGATAGACTGTATTAAACTCATAGTCTTTATCGACCTTCTCACGCTTCATCTTTTTGAACTAAATCAGTTCCCTTTTATAAATCTGGATCTGTGTATTCAGCTTATTGTACCAATCACTGGTTGTATCATTAGTTAGGCTAGCCTTCTGTATAGACTCCAGGGCTACAATCTTATCTTTAGCGAGATTCATCTCTTTGGCAGAGTATTCTATAATGAGCAACATGAGGTCAAAGGAACATTTGTTGAGACCTATTTACGGCAAAAATCCGGATCGTGTTTTCCTATTGTCGGTCCATTACGTGTTTGGAGGCCTCTAGGAATTTTCTTAACTCCATGGTAGTAGCTAAGCGAGAATCCATGAAAGTAATAGTCAATCTCTCTCCTTTTTAGCTTTAGCAAATTATGATAAACCTCTTCCAAAGAGGTAGCTTCCACTTGATCAATCAATAGCTCACTAAAACTAATTGTTTCTGCCTCAGATTTTGAATAGCTAAATGTGTCCCCAATGGGGTAATTAAACTGAGTAAACCCACTGGCAGTTATTTCAGCTACTGTTTCCGTCATTTTTAAAGTGCAAGTGCAGAAAACATAAAACTGGAAAAAGTTAAAAATAGATATAGTCACCAGATGATGTCTTTTTCAGAAAATAGGGGTGCCCTGGTCTAAGAGAATCCAGACAGCCGAAGACTGATCCTCAATACAAACATCCAAGGGACCCGGCACAGCCTCTTAGGAAGTCACACAGGTGGGTGCCATCACAAAGAAATCCAGATACAACACAGCAGGTGCAGCACTCCAAAGAAGAAAACTTTAACGGCCAAAGTTACAACGTTTCAATGCTTTTATTCATGCGGTATTTTCATCAGGTTAAAAAGTATAAAATACATCTTACCTTATAAAAGACAAACACCTAGTGAGGCGCCAAAAACACCGGTGCGGGACTGCACACCCGGTCGGCAGCGCAGGAAAAGAACTTCATGTGCTATCACCATAGAAACATCTGAATAAAAAAGAATAATAATGAACGGGCTGTAGCATAAGTAATGAGATATATAAAACTACTCATAAGCCATCAATGAAAAACAAAACTGATCAAATAACAAACATTATGTCAGCAAATAAAATGCTAAGACCATAATACATTCACGGCAACAATTAGATAGTGAGCATGTTGATGCCAGATTGCTCATTTAATCCACGAGGAGCCAATGTACCTAGATAAAAAATCCATCTAGATTCACACTGCATCAAACGTAGACCACGATTACCACCCCTAAGTAATGGTGGAATGTGGTCTATCATGCGATATCTAAGAGATGTTGAATTATGGGAAAATAAGGCAAAGTGTCTGGCAACAGGTTGCTCACTATTACCAGATATCAATGCTGCCTCAATGGCAGAACGATGAGCAGCCATCCGATCTTTAAAGGGGCGTTCTGTTTTGCCTATATATGATAGGCAGCAGGGGCAAATAATTTGGTATACTGTGAATTTGGTATTACAGGTAAGATTAAATCGAATTTTTAAAGGTTTACCAGTTAAAGGATGATTAAAGATATCCCCTGGAATTAAAAAATGGCAGGTTACACACGTACAACGAACGCAACCCTTTCTACCAGTAAGGCTAGGATGACTGGTAAGAGAAAAATCTATTTTCACTAATAAATCCTGCAAATTAGGACCACGTCTGTAGCTAGACATGAGACGCGTATCAGTAAAAGGCAAGTCCCCATCAGATTGTACAAATGGGCTTAGGCGTTTGGAAACTTTACTAATCTCAGCACTGGACTGAGTAAATTTATTAACCCATGGTAACACAGGGGATTGTGACTTAGACTTTCTAACTCCCAATAGAGCTGACCTATCGATGGCCAGAACTTTAAGTTTACATTCAAATAAGTGTTTAGGATCAAAGCCACGGTTAATAAATCGTTGGATCATAGCCTCTATCTGGATCTCAGTTTGTTCAGGATCCGACATGATACGTCTGATTCTCAACAACTGAGAATACGGGAGCCCTCTAAAGTTTAGCCCTCTTTAATTTTGGCCGTTAAAGTTTTCTTCGTTGGAGTGCCGCACCTGCTGTGTTGTATCTGGATTTCTTTGTGATGGCACCCACCTGTGTGATTTCCTAAGAGGCTATGCCGGGTCGGGTCCCTTGGATGATTTTATATATATATATATATATATATATATATACAGTGGTTTCTCTCAGGAACAGGGCACCCCAGATACACACAGAGGGGGGGCAGTTCCATGGTATGTGGGGGATCTACAAGGTTTGAGGGTGTAGCAATAGAAGGGTAGTTATAGGGAGAAGGGGAGCAGTTACAGGGAGCTGGGGTATCATCTGTGGGGTGGGGGGACAGTAACACTGTGCAGGTGAGGCAGTTATAGGGTCCAGGGGTGGCCAGTTAAAGGGTGTAGAGATGGAAGGTGCAAGTTGTAGAGGTGGGCAGGTACATGGTGCATAGATGCCAGGTGCAGGCGGAAGAGGTAGAAGGTGCAGGGTGCAGAGGTGGACAATTACATGGTGCAGAGGTGGAAGGTGCATATTGCAGGGGAGGCAGTTACAGAGTCCAGGGGTAGGCAGAGATGGAAGGTGCATAGACAGAGATGGAAGGTACATACTGCAATGGAGGCCAGTTACTGGGCACAGGAATTGAGGGTGCAGAGGTGGAAGGTGCATATTACAAGGGAGGCAGTTACAGTGTCCAGGGGTAGGCAGTTACAGGGTGCAGAGATGGAAGGTGCATACTGCAATTGTGGGCAGTTACAGGGCACAGGAATGGAGGGTGCAGAGGTGGAAGGTGCATATTGCAAAGGTGGGCAGATACAGGTCAGAGGGATGGAAAATGCAGGCAGTTGCAGTGAAGGCAGTTTTGAAGGTGCAGGGATCAGTTTCATTTTGTAGGATTAGCAGTTGCAGGGGACAGGGAATGGGTAGACAATAGGAGAGTATGGTACAAATGGTTTAAACATTACCTTAGAGGGGGTGTAGCACCAGGCAGGGACAAACTTATTCACACAAACACACACATAGCCAGGCACTTATCCAAACACATACAGAAACATACACAGATCATTTAGTGCCCCTTTCACACCTCACCTTGAAGGGACGGAAACCTCTGTGTTAGCTCCTCCATCCACTCCTCTTCTGGCTGAGTGCCTTGTGGATCAGCCCCCTCCTCCACTTCCCTTTTATTCATCAACAGTTGGAAGCCTCCCACTGGGAGAAGGCATGGACGACCAGAGCAGGCTAAGTCTCTCATGTCAGTGAAGCTGCAGCAGCATAATTGGGTGTGGGGGAGCAGTGGCCATGGGCCCTGATGGCAGCTCGGGCCCCTTAGCAGCTGCCTCCCATGCACCCACGGTAGTTACGCCACTGGGTGTGACTGATAATGGTGCTTAAGGATGCAACAATCAGTATTACAGCTGCACAAACACTAATAGGCCCTACACGCTGGCTGATACTACTGAAAGATATGAGCGATCTCTTTTATTAATGAACAAGATGTTGTTCATATCTTTCAGTGTGTAGGCACCAACCATAAACGAGCGTGGGGCCGTTTAAACATGCAAGCCTATATGGACAATCTCGTCAATATTAGCTTGCACTGCTATGGAGCCGGGTGACTGGGTGAGTGAAGAAACTTCACTCCCCCGTCACCTCCACCCCGCCGCCAGGTTGCCCGTATCGGCCGTCGGGCATCTTGCAGCACATTGCCATGTGTGTCTCAGTCCTTGAACATTCGGGGCATGGACATACGTGAATTTGTATTGCCATTTAGGTAAAGTCGCAGAAGGGCGACTGCCAGTAGATGCTGCTGCCTGCAAACAAGTTTCTGCAAAATCATTCCATTGATAAGCCTATCCAATGTTTGTGAAATTGGATTTGCATTGTACTTCAAATAAACCGAATTCTCAGGAATGGCATTGATTTTTCAATTGGTAGAACCTGTGCCAGAATGAACTTTGGTAACTGGACTTTCAGAAAGAGGTACTGGATCCTTCTTTTACCTTTAAGGAAGAGAACACTATCAATTGGCACTCCAATAAAACTTTGGGCCTAATTCAGATCTGATCGTAGATGTGCTAAATTTAGCATCTATGATCAGTTTCTCAGACATGCGGGGGGACACCAATTACAGGGCTAGTCAGTCCCACATGTCTGGCTCTGCTCCCCGCATGGGTGCAAAAGCATTGCACGGCAATGATGCTTTTGCACCCAACGAGTAGCTCCGTTCCCGCGCAACTTATGCGCGCTGGCAGGGAGTAACCCACCGCGTTCCCGGTCGCAGTGGCTGCATATGATGTCCGGACCATGCCCCGCCAACTAAGTTCTAAAGCCAATGGCACGCCCCTCCCGCGACCACCTCTGCCTGTCAATCAGGCAGAAGCAATCACAGCCCTGAGATCGCAGCCCACGTGCTACTTTCCATCATCCTGTGTTGGTTCGTGGTATTTGGCTGGAGTTTCATTTCTGAGCTGTGCACAGGTATCATTAATACAAAAGCCCACACCATTATCTACTCAAGATAAACAACACTTCCCATTTTATTATGAAGATCAACTTTTACTGTTAAAACATTTAAAATTACAAAAGCTTCAAATAATCATACAAATCTAGGATGTTTGTGCTTAATTTATTTTATGGTGTATATAAAAATTGATATACTGTCCCACTGTTTTCTACCTTTTATTTTTTTTTTTAAACAGAAAAAAATAGGATTTTGGTACTTACCAGGTAAATCCTTTTCTTTGAATCCATAGGGCGCACTGGAGTACTCTTGGGATATGGACGGTTCCACAGGAATTAGGCACTGAATAAATTAAAATTTGAGACTACTTCTCCCCTCCATATCCCGGAGTACCTCAGTGTTTTTTTACTGAGCCGAACAGGAGCTATAAAGGTTGACAATGAAGAATTACATATAACCAGGGCTTAAAGTGGTCCTGGAGAGGTGGGGGAACTCATCTTCCCCACAACCCCTCCCCCTTAGCGCGCGCCGTAGGCGCGCGTGCCGCAAAAAAGGGTGTGGTTTCATAAGGAAGGGGCGTGGCCACACAAAAGTACCCCAAATTCAAAGTAATGCCTCACTGTAGCACAATCTTATTCACATTGCCCGCCCCACATGCTTACAGAATGCCCCCAGTAGTGCTCACCATTAAATAAGTAAACATATATATATATCTCATGTTTCTCCAGCAGAACTCAATAAGGACAAGAGTCGGCTTTAGTGACTAAAGCCAACTCTTGTCCTTATTGTGTGCCGCTGGAGAAACATGTATGCCTAAATAATGAAAGCACACTCACTCACATAACCTGACGGCGGGCGCAGCAGGAGAAGGGCACAGGAATGTGCAGCAATAAATGTAGGGCACGTGTGGGGGGTGCGCACACCTATGATCCTATGCATGTGTGCGGGGGGACCCACTGTCACGGGCTCCGGCGGTCCCATTACGCTGTGCTGCGGGGAGACAGATTTGCCGGTCCCAGTATCCGTATAGGGGAAGGGGCTGCGCTTTTGAATCTAGCGCCGATTGCGCACCAATCACGTATCGCGGACTGTTAGCCAATGAGAAACTGCCACTAGGCAGCTTCTCATTGGCTGGCGGTCCGCGAGCCGTGATTGGCTCACGCCAGCTTTTGAAATAGCCGCCCCTTCTTTTAATTGGATCTGCAGCTGGTCCGCGAGCCGGGATTGGCTGGCGGACGCTGCAAACTTTACAATGCAGCCGTGACCTGATGCTGTGGCCGGACGGAGGCGGAACTGGTTCCGCCTGCAATTAGAGGTGACGGAACGCAGTTCCGCCCTGTTCCGGCCCACTTTAACCCCTGCATATAACAAAACGTAAACCATAAGATTCTCTGAACCTACCACAACCAGGTAAAACTGCTCTGGGTGGGTGTCCAGTGCCCCCTATGGATTCAAAGAAAAGGATTTACCTGGTAAGTACCAAAATCCTATTTTCTTTTTCATCCACTAGGGGTCACTGGAGTACTCTTGGGACGTACCAAAGTTTCCCCCCGTGGGCAGGAGAGCTGTTTGGCACCTAAACGGCCAAAGCTAGATGCTGATGCCGCAAAAGTATCAAACTTGTAAAAGCGCACAACGTGAGCACTGAAGACCATGTAGCCGCACGGCAAAGCTGTGTCGTAGAAGCTCCATGACCAGCTGCCCATGACGTTCCCACAGAACGTGTGGAATGAGCTGTTACTGATGTAGGCGGCTGTAACCTAGCATGAAGGTAAGCCTGACATTTGGTCAGTTTTATCCATCTGGACAAGGTCTGCTTAGAAGCTGGCCAACCCATCTTCGCCGCATCATAGAGGATAAACAACGTATCCATCTTACGAACTGTAGACGTTCGTGATACATAAACGCACAGTGCGCGTACCACATCCAAGATTCTAGAATCTCCTGTTAACACAGGAACTACTATTGGTTGATTGATGTGAAAAGAGGACACTACTTTTGGTAGGAAAGCGGGATTCGTCCGAAGTTCCGCTCTATCATCATGAAACGCTAAATACGGTGGCTTGCATGACAAGGCACCCAAATCTGAAACACGCCCTGCCGAAGCTAAGGCTAGGAGAAAAATTGTTTTCCAAGTGAGAACTTAATATCCACTTGTTGTAAGGGTTCGAAATAAAAAGACTATAAGAACTCTGAAACCAGATTCAAGTCCCATGGCGCAGTAGGTGGAGTGAATGGAGGCTGTACTCTGAGGACACCCTGCATAAAGGTGTGTACCGACGGCAATAGAGCCAATCTTCTTTGAAAATAAATTGCAGATATCTGCACCTTTAGTGTGGATAAACGCAGACCTCCATCTAAGCCCATCTGTAGAAATAACAAAAGACGGGATAACTTGAAAGATGATGTCGGAAACTTCCGAGCTTCACACCAACCTATATAGGCACGCCAAATTCTGTAATAATGAGCTGCCGTAACCGGCTTCCTAGCTCGTAACATGGTTGGTATAACCTATTCTGGAATGCCCTCTCTTTTTAAGAGGGCTGTCTCAACAGCCACTCCGTCAAACGCAGCCGCGCTAAATCGGGGAAAATGAACGGACCCTGTTGTAACAGGTCCGGACATAGTGGGAGTGGCCAAGGAACGTCTGCGAGTATACCGCGGAGATCCGAAAACCAAGCTCTCCGAGGCCAATGAGGCGCCACTAGTATGACTGTGACGGACTCTCTTTTGATCTGTTTTAGCAACAGAGGGAGCAGCGGAAACGGTGGAAACAGATACACAAGACTGTATGGCCACGTGATTGTGAGAGCATCCACCGCCACTGCCTTTGGATCTCTCGTTCTGGACACGTACTGGGGCGTTTGATAATTGTGGCGAGATGCCATCAGGTCCACTTGCGAGTAACCCCACTTCTGGACCAGCATGTGAAATACTTCTGGATTTAATGCACATTCCTGGATGAAAATCCCGACAGCTGAGATAATCCGCCTCCCAGTTGTCCACTCCCGGAATGAATACTGCCGACAATATCACCTTGGCCCAACTGAGGATTCGAGCTACTTCCCGCATTGCCATGCGGCTTTTCGTTCCTCCTTGTTTGTTGATGTATGCGACCACCGTTGCATTGTCTAACTGCACCTGAACAGCCTGAGCCTGCAGCATGTGCACTGCTTGTCGTAGTGCATTGTAAATTGTCCGAAGTTCGAGGACATTTATAGACAGCAATCTTTCATGATCCGCCCAGAGACCCTGGAGCTGATAATTTTGAACAACAGCTCCCCAATCTCTGAAACTCGCGTCCGCCATGAGAAATTTCTAATTCCGGGCGCCGAACCATTTCCCTGCGGTTAGATTCTGTACTATGAGCCACCAGAGTAGAGACACTTTGGCCCTTGGAGACAACCTCACCCTGCAGTGAATCTGCAGATGCGAGCCCGACCACTGTGCGAGCACATCCAGTTGAAAGGACGTGAGTGAAGTCTTCCGAATTGAAGCGCTTCGAAAGCCACCACCATTGTGCCTAAGAGACGAATGCACAAATGAACCGAGACTGTGCGTGGCTTGAGCACTAATTGTACCAGATGACGAATGACCTGTACTTTCTGTTCGGGTAGGTAAATTCTTTGATCTACCGTATCGAGAATCATTTCTTGAAGTTGACAATCCAACCGTGGTGAACCAGTACATTGTATGTCAGCAACGCCTGTTGAAGGAGGATTTGTTGAGACGAAGCTTTGATGAGTAAATCGTCCAAGTACGGAACTATTATCACTCCCAGGGATCTGAGATGAGCTATCATCACCAACATCACCTTGGTGAATACCCGAGGCGCTGACGAGAGGCCAAACGGTAGAGCCTGAAACTGTTAATGGTTCTGCCGTATTGCAAACTGCAAGAACCTTTGATGAAGTGGCCAAATCGGAATGTGTAAGTACGCATCCTTGAGATCCAGCGCAATCATGAATTCCTGTGGCTCTAGGCCTGCAATTACTGACCGCAGAGATTCCATCTTGAATCTGTAGTAGGTGACGTACTGATTGAGAACTTTTAAGTTTAATATTGGCCTGACCGAGCCATCCGGCTTTGGTACCACAAACAGACTGGAATGATAACCCTGACCCTGTTGGTGTACAGGGACCGGAATCAGAACTGCTGCATCCAGCAGAGACTGAATGGCAATCTGCAAAACCGCCCTCTTGTCGTCCGACACAGGTAGTCCTGTCCTGAAAAACCGCCTTGGCGGGAGACAGTCGAACTCTATTTTGTAACCTTTTAAGACTAAAATGCGGATCCACCCATCTGTGGACGTCTGAAGCCACGCCAACTGGAATGTCTGAAGGCGTGCTCACATAATAGGAGATCGAGATGGGCTGGGAGCCCATCATGCCACTGGCTTGCCGGTGACTTTAGTATCCTGACGAGTGGTATTGGTTTGCTGGAAACCACATCCCCGACCTCATCTACCAGGTGTGGCCGTTCCCCTGCCACGCCTGTGAAAGGACTGAGGTCTAAAGGATTTGAACGCCGGTCCAGAATATCTCCTTCTAGGTACTGTCGGAGGCAATGGTAAGAAAACCGACTTTCCTCCCGTGGCCTCCGAAAACCATTTGTCCAATTCAGGACCAAACAACTTCTCGCCTCCAAAAGGTAACGCTTCTATACCTTTTTTTTTTTTTTTTGAAAAGTGAGACGTGAGCTGACAGACGTCAGTAGAAGCTGTACATAGATAGTCAGCAGTTTCCCAGATTTGATCAGCTAAAAGTTTAAGCGATCATCCCTTAAGGCAAACTTGAGAACTATTATCCATACCATTAGCGCCTTAGTTACCCAAATGCCGCCCAACCCAGGTCTAAGCAACACTCCTGCTGCTATAGACATGGACCTTAGCAAAGCTTCTATTTTACGGTCCGAAGGGTCCTTAAGCGTAGTAGCAGTTGGTACTGGTATGGTTAATTTCTTTGTAAGTTTAGACACAGACGAATCCACAAATGGTGGATTCTCCCATGTAGCTGTTACTGAGTCTGGAAACAGATAACTTGACCTAAATCCGTTTATCCGGATTCTTTCTTGTTTCTAGTAACATTTTATTAAGAGATTCCAAAACAGGAAAACATATTGGAGTTCTCTGTCATTTAGTAAAGACGACCTCATCATTTGTCAGAGGCTCCTCAGTTTCTGTAAACTTCATAGACTGACGCACCGCTCTGCTGAGATTATCAATGCCCGGGCTGTCATACTTTGCCTTCCTTAACCTCATCTTGTACAGTGAGGTCTGGCATAGAACTGTCAGAAAACAACATAGCAGAAACCGGTAAAATATAGACAAATGAAACTTATCCCTCTTACCCAAAGAGGATCTGGACTTTTGGTAAGGCTGAGACCCCTCCAGTAATTCTAGCGGTCTCACCCTAGACTCAGATCTTGCCGCCTCTCGCTCTTGTCGAGTGGCGGCCAATTCTGATTGCAATCCAGCCAGGATATCTGCAAGCATAGCCCATGGCGAGTCCGGGGTTGAAATTGGCTTTGAAACCGGAGCAGAAATTGTATCTGTCTCTGAATTTACAAACATACTGTACATGTGGTTCTTACAGACATTGCAGTAAAAACTGCTTTTCCAACTTTGCTGGTGTCTTACTTATTATGCAGACAGACAATACAAAATACAAAGACAGACAACTTGCGCGACTCAGTAAATAGCACTAAGGTGTCTCTATAAATATATATCTGGCCAAGTGCAGTGCACGCCAGCCATATGCCTGACCCAAATTCCTCCTAACACCCCTGCGCCTTCAATGGTGGAGAGATGTAATACAGGAAAATCTGGAAATACAACAGGAAACACAACAGGAAGCATGGTTAAATATGTCCCCATGCTCACAGTATAACACAAAGTGCAGACTTATAATTATGTGAACAGATTTAATAAACATCTTATGTTGCATTCAAACCTGCACATATAACTTGTATCCTGTTTAACAAATGCTTAATAGCCTATTGTAATATATATATGCAGCGCTGCTGTATCTTTTATAAACAAAAGTTGAACATGAGAATTTACTATGGCTTCTAACTCTCATTGTGTGCCCCCCCTTCCCCCCTCCCGTGCTCCGTGTACTGCTCACTATACACGGAGGCTGGGCTATGGTAGAGAGGGAGCCGGAAGCGACATCGGGAGCTGGGGAGCGCGCTGCATAGAGCCGTGGAGCGGCCTATGCATAAATCAACATGGCAGGTGCGGCTCAGAGCGGCGGGGAGGCAGCGTAATCAGCGGCGCTGGAAGCGGTGGTGGGCGGCTGAAAGCAGCGGTGGGCGGCCACACATACAGTATCCCCACACAGCGGGGCGGCAGCGTGAGCTGACCGCCCTGTCCCAACATACCTGGACCCTGTGGTGAGGGCTATGACAGGGCTTCTTCCGTAAGCTCCGTCCAGCCTTTTCTGCAGGAGTCCTGCACGTGGTGGTGAGGGAGCTCTTTCAGAGAGGCCTGACACCCACAGCTGCTTCAGCAGCTTCCACTATCCTGGACACTCACCTTTCTGGAAGGGGGGAAGGGATGTGGAACATTGAAAAAATCAAAAGAAATCCAATAATTGTGGACAAACTCCACAAGCCTTGTTGCTCAGTGAGCACCGAAAAAACACTGAGGTACTCTGGGATATGGATGGGAGAAGTAGTCTCAAATTTTAATTTATTCAGTGCTTAATTCCTGTGGAACCGTCCATATCCCAAAAGTACTCCAGTGACCCCTAGTGGATGAAAAAGAACAATTGGTTATGACTACAAAAAGAAAAAAGATGAAAAAAAAATTGTATGTGTTACTGAAATGGTTATGTGCAGAGAGGAAGGCCAAGCTGTGTCCACCCGATGTATGGCTGGAAAGAATGATGGTGGTATAAGCTCAGAGCCGGATTAAGGAAAGGGGGGGCGCCGGGTTTAAGTACCCCGGGCCCCCCTGTCTGAAGGGGCCCCCGTCACGCGCCACAGATCGGATCTGTAATCCGATCCGCGGCACTGCACTGCGCTTCCCTCCCCACTATGAGCCCAGCAGCAGCCGCCGCTCACACAGCCGCCGGCGCCGCTGAGCACTTCCTGGGCTGCTTGTGCTGAGCGACGGCTCAGCTGCCCAATAATGTGTCACGCTGCAGCCTACTGCTCAGCGACTGGCTGAGCACGCAGGCTGCAGGAAACAAGGAAGCTCCCTGCCAGCGCGTGTGTACTGGGCTGGCCGGGTGAAGAGACAGGCTCTAGTCCTGTCTTTAAGGTCAGGATGGGCTGTTCATTTTTTCTTAAAGTTATGCAGTAAATTTAAATGTAGGCTCTGGGTTGTGTGTGTATATATATATATATATATATATATATATATACACACACACACACACACACAGGATAGATAGATAGATATATATATATATATATATATATAAAATACATATATACACACACTGTATATGTGTATGTATGTATTTATGTGTATGTATATAAATATATATATACATACATATATACATACATACACACACACACACACACACACAAACAACAGAGCACTTGGTGAAAAATAAAGTACTTTAATTCGACGTCAACTGTCTTGATGACAGTTTGGGGGGATTACCTCAAAACGTTGCAATACAGTAAAAAAAACTGTATTGAACAAGTCACATACAACCGACGTTTCGAGGCTCGCAGACCTTTTTTTCCCCTTATTCACACCTTGCAAAAGGGTCTGCGAGCCTCGAAACGTCGGTTGTATGTGACTTGTTCAATACAGTTGCCGCTGATTATTATGTTTGATAAAGGGGTTTAAGGACCCCGAAACGTTGGGTCATTGTGACCACTGTTTGTTATGTTTTGATTTAATACACAGCATTTTTCCATTCTACAACGGAGTGCCGCTGCCTTTTTTTGTTGTCAATTTGAAGTATCTTTTGCTGCGGAGGGCACCCGGACTTACAAAGTTCATCAGAGTGCCGGGCAATTCCACATATTATATATATATATATATATATATATAAGCAGGGTGGGGATCCTGGCAGTCGGGATCCCAGCATTCGAAATACAGACACTGGAATTACGACACTGCTCGGATCCCTGACTGCTGGTATCCCCAACGAGTGGCCCACGGAGAGGTAACATGCGGGGGGGAGGGGGGGGAATTAGGTTTAGGCTGCAGTGGGAGTATTAGGGTTAGGCTGCGGTGAGTGTGTGTGTGTATATATATATATATATATATATATATATATGTGTGTGTGTATATGTAAAATAGCTAATTTATCCAAACTACCCGATACTCCTCTAGTTCAAACGATACATTGTGCATGTATATATATACATATATATATATACAATTTTAGACCTTAGGGCCCCCCTGTCTTAAGAACCCTTGGCCCCCCAATGCCTTAATCCAGCTCTGTATAAACTGCTTCTCTTGCCACTGCTCATAGAATTGGCAGCATCACAGGCAGTGCCGTAACTAGACATTTTAGCGCTGTGTGCAAAAAACATTATCGGTGCCCCCCCACAATATACAAAGAAGAGCCAATGCCCGCCACAGGCACGCAGCAAAAATATAAGGGCATGGCTTTATGGGGAAGGGGAGGGACCACAGTGCTCCCTTTTACACATTAGGCAGGTAGAGCTTCCGTTCTTCCGTTTACAAATTACGGCAGGCATAGCTCCCTTATATACATTACGGCAGGCAGAGCTCACTTTTACACAGCACAGCAGGTAGAGTCCCCCTTTTTACACATTACGGCAGACAGTGTAGGACTGGGGCATGAAGGGCCCACTGGGGAAATGCAGTGATAGGGGCCCATGCTTAGAGGCTTGGCTAAACAGTAGTGCATGTTCTGGGCCCCTTGATAGATAGATAGATAGATATATAAATACTGCTAGCGCATGCATGATAATTTACTGGATTAATAACACTGCAGAAAGTACACCTTAGTGCTGTGCAGTATAATGTAACATATGTATAATGTGTAATTCAAGTGCAAAATCTGATCCCCAGAGGGGGAGGTGGGCCCCCAGGTACTGGGGCCCACCGGTGGTTTCCCCTGTACCCCTATGGGCCAGTCCGACCCTGACGGCAGGTAAAGTCCTCCTTTTACACATTACGGTTGGCAGATTCCTTATTTTACACATTAGGCAGGCAGTCCCCCTGTTTTACACATAATGGCAGGCAGTCCCACTTTTTTTTACACATTATGGCAGGCAGTCCCCCTTTTTCACACATTGAGGCAGGCAGTCCCCATTTAATACACATTATGGCAGGCAGTCCCCATTTCTTACACATTAAGGCAGGCAGTCCCCATTTTTTACACATTATGACAGGCAGTCCCCTTTTTTTTACACATGCAGTACCCCCTTTTTTACACATTATGGCAGGCAGTCCCCCTTTTTCACACAATATGGCATGCACTCCCCTTTTTTACATGTTAGGCAGGCAGCGTCCCCTATTTTACACATTATGGCAAGCAGTCCCCATTTCTTACACATTATGGCAGGCAGTCCCCATTCTTTAGACACTATGGCAGGCAGTCCCCAATTATTATTTTTTACACATAATGGCAGGCAGTCCCTCTTTTATGGGGGTGGAGAGGGCGGAGAGAGAGAGAGAGAGAAAGAGAGAGAGAGAGAGAGAGAGAGAGAGAGAGAAAGAGCGGGTTCTACTCACCTTCATCTGTGACCTGCGATCCAGCATCCACGGCAGGCTGTCAGTGGCGCTCCTGACTGAGTCCCCTGCAGAGATGGTAGTGGCAGGCAGGTGCCGCCTGAGGCGAGAGGCAGGCGCTGCTGGCAGGACTCGGAGGAGACCTATGATCGGTGGAGAACTATGCAGTGAGGAAGGGGGTGAATGTGGCGCTCCTGGAGCGGGAGACAGACGGGCTCCGGCGGCCAGGAAGGAGACAGGCGGCAGCAGCGCTGGAGTACTTTGAGTGAGTACTGACAGTGGCCGTGTGGGATGCTACTGATGGTGCGCCTTCAGTGCATGTGCGCTGTGGGCAAGGCACCATGCCACTGTTACTTCTTGAGGAGCAAAGATGTGCAGTGAGCCTGTGTGCTCAAGATCTTATCACAATTGCATGCACAATTTTCCTGGAAACTGAACCACACATTGCAGCTAGTTTTTGTTTTTTCCAAAGACACACTTAGCTGGCTCATCGTCTGCCTTCCTCTTATCCTCTCAACCCTCCTTCACTAACTCAGGAATACCGCTACCACCAACTCCTTCTCACTAGTCGTCCAAAAGTTTTCATTGTTCCCCACACAAGATACAAACAATGGTGTTTTGGAGGGCTGGTCTCATGTTATGCCCCCATTTTTGTCATGCTGGAGGCATGCCCAGAACTTTGGGAGCTGTTAAGCAGTCCCCTGCCTTTTCCAGGACAATGTGATGTTCACCATGCTCGGTGACACCATCTTAGTGGGTGACACCAAAATAGCATCAGCTATGCTATATTAGTGTCATTCCTACAAATGATGTCACCCAGAGTGGCCCACGCCCTCTGCACCCTTCTTAGTGACACCACTGATTATACACAAAAAAACTCTCTTAAGCTCCCTATGCGATTCTTGCAGTTATTACAATTTTTACAGAGTAAAGCAAGTTTGAGAAATATTAGGGGTCATTCCGAGTTGATCGCTAGTTGCCATTGTTCGCAGCACAATGATCAGGCTAAAAAGCGTCATTTCTGCGCATGCGTATGCACCGCAATGCGCATGCGCGACGTACAGGTACAAAGTTCTTTGTGGTTTTGCACAGGTTCTAGCGAAGCATTCAGTCGCACGGCACAACGCAGAATGATTGACATGAAGTGAACGTTTCTGGGTGTCAACCGACCGTTTTCAGGGAGTGCTTAGAAAAATGCAGGCATGTCAGGGAAAACACAGGCGTGGCTGGGCGAATGCTGGGCGGGTGTGTGACATCAAAAGCCGTCCCTCTGTCGTTAGAATCAACGCACACGAAGAGTAACTACAGGGCTGGTCTTGTTTTGCACAAAATGATTTTGCAGGCGCTCTACTGCACAAGCGTTTGCACTTCTGCACAGCGAAAATACACTCCCCGGTGGGCGGTGACAATGCGTTTGCACGGCTGCTAAAAGTAGCTTCCGAGCGATCAACTCAGAATGACCCCCTTATCCCTAGAATCTTTCTCAGTAACGGTCATGATCCACATGTTTCACCTGAAACCTAGGAAGTTAGGAACCTCTTGAATCTTTATAAAAAGGTGAGGGGATGATTGGTGGGTATGTAGTTAATATCCCGGCTGTCAGGATCTTGGCTGTCAGGATCTCAGCATTCAGGATCCCGATGATGGAATCCCTACATCCGAGAATGCTGACAGCCTTCCCAGGACTATTCCCACTAGTGGGTGTCGCAAGGGCCCCCATGCGCTCGCCCCACTGCCAGAATTTTGGCGGGCGGGATGCCACAGTTGGGATATTGACAGCTGTCCACCGGGATTTCATATCCAACCCGTTTGGTGCATGCTTTAACTGCATGCTCCAATGCAATTTCTGGTCTGCACAAATTATTGTGTTTGAATTTGAAAGATACAGATGTTAGTTGTGAGCTCACAAGTGGTAGGCATTGCACATTGACATTTTCAAAGCATTTTACACGAATATTAAATGAACTAAATTATTATTACATACATATATTGGCTTCTCTAGGCAGATGTATTAGGAGTATGAGCTAAAGTTAATGGTGGTCATTCCGAGTTGTTCGCTCGGTAATTTTCTTCGCATCACAGCGATTTTCCGCTAATTGCGCATGCGCAATGTTCGCACTGCGATTGCGCCAAGTAAATTTGCTATGAAGATTGGTATTTTACTCACGGCATTACAAGGTTTTTTCTTCGTTCTGGAGATCGTAGTGTGATTGACAGGAAGTGGGTGTTTCTGGGCGGAAACTGGCCGTTTTATGGGAGTGTGTGAAAAAACGCTACCGTTTCTGGGAAAAACGCAAGAGTGGCTGGAGAAACGGAGGAGTGTCTGGGCGAACGCTGCGTGTGTTTGTGAAGTCAAACCAGGAACGACAAGTACTGAACTGATCGCACTGGAGAGTAAGTCTCAAGCTACTCAGAAACTGCACAGAGAAGTCTTTTCGCAATATTGCGAATCTTTCGTTCGCAATTTTGATAAGCGAAGATTCACTCCCAGTAGGCGGCGGCTTAGCATGTGCAATGCTGCTAAAAGCAGCTTGCGAGCGAACAACTGGGAATGAGGGCCAATGTTCTTTAAACTTGCAGTATTCCCTTATCTCTTGGAAGGAATAGATTGCACACATGTTGATCTGATGCCAAATTGTTTAATTATATTTATAAACCTTATTATTTTTGTTTATATCTGGTAAAGTTACAGTCTAAAATCTCAAGTACACTGTGAGCCACTCTTTGCTGTATCTGCACAATGGTGCTGAGACGGGGGAGGGGGGAATACTAATTACCAAGGCCTCTGCCCCGCCCTCTCTCCAAATATGCTAACGAGCTGTCTGGTGCTCGGCAGTGCCATCTTATCAGTGACATCTTCTAAAAGTATTGTGGGGACTAGCCCCAAAGAAAATTCCTTTTTTGGAGCACTCTTTTGAAATGAATGATAATATAGTACAGGTTGAGTATCCCATATCCAAATATCCGAAATACGGAATATTCCGAAATACGGACTTTTTTGAGCGAGAGTGAGATAGTGAAACTTTTGTTTTCTGATGGCTCAATGTACACAAACTTTGTTTAATACACACAGTTATTAAAAATATTGTATTAAATGACCTTCAGACTGTGTATATAAGGTGCATATGAAACATAAATGAATTGTGTGAATGTAGACACACTTTGTTTAATGCACAAAGTTATAAAAAATATTGGCTAAAATTACCTTCAGGCTGTGTGTATAAGGTGCATATAAAACATAAATGCATTCTGTGCTTAGATTTAGGTCCCATTGCCATGATATCTCATTATGGTATGCAATTATTCCAAAATACAGAAAAATCCGATATCCAAAATACCTCTGGTCCCAAGCATTTTGGATAAGGGATACTCAACCTGTATATAAAGAATGAATGAGTTGTATTAAAACTTAACTTTTATTTCTCACCTACCTAAAATAAAAGGGAGAGTATTCCAGATATCCACTCTAGTGATTATCACTTATATTCGGTGATTATCCCTATCTCCCATGATGTCAAAAAAATATTTAAATGCACAAATACGTTCATATTATTACTATTTTTATAATTTTCCTAAAGCTTACAAGTAAATTGCAGAACACTATGGTTGCTAATGGAAACAATACGTGTTTAGTATGTGTCTTTACGACTGTCAATCATTATTGAAATAGACTTACAAGTAAATTGCAAAACACTATGGTTGCTAATGGAATAAGTAAACACACCATGTAACCATGCACATGCCATCTAGTTAAATTGCAGAGGAAAAAAGTTTTATACATATCATACAGTGGCCTTTGATTTAAAGCCTCTTCCTAACCACAATTTGCATATTACCCATCACTATCTCAGCTCTGTGTTTCTTATAAGCATTTTCTCAATCATTGTTTAAGTGAACTTACAAGTAAATTGCAGAACACTATGGTTGCTAAAGGAAACAATACGTGTTTAGTATGTATCTTTAAGACTGTCAATCATTGTTTAAGTCAGGCATGTCCAAACTGCGGTCCTCCAGCTGTTGTTAAACTACATATCCCAGCATGCCCTGACACAGTTTTGCTGTCAGAGAATGTTAAAGCTGTGTCAGGGCATGCTGGGATGTGTAGTTTCTCAACAGCTGGAGGGCCACAGTTTGGACATGCCTGGTTTAAGTAAACACTCCATGTAACAATGCACATGCCATCTAATTAGATTGCAGAGGAAAAAGGTTAAATACATATCAAACAGTGGCCTTGGATTTAGAGCATCTTCCTAACCACAATTTACATATTACCCATCACTATCTCAGCTCTGCGATTCTCATAAGCATTTTCTCAGCATCAATGAAACTAATACCCCTTTCACATCGCACAAATAACCCGGTATCGACACGGCATATTGCCGTGTCGAAACGGGTCAGTGTGCGATGTGAAAGCTCCTTTGGTGAATTAGCGGGTCGCCTGACCCGGTAATTCAACCCGGTAAAAAGGAAGGGTTATTACCGAGTTGAATACCGGGTCAGGTGCAGTGTGAATGGGAGCCGTTCCGATGCGACACGGCTCCCATTCACAGCATAGGGAGAGGCGGCGCAGGAGATGAGCTCATCTCCCAGCGCCGCCTCCACCCCCGCCCCTGCTGCTGCTGCGCCCCCCGCTGCTATGGCAACTGACCCGGTATATTTCCGGGTCGGAAAGCCAGCAAAGGAGCGCAAATGCCGGATCCCACCCGGTAAGGACCCGTTTCTCTTACCGGGTGGGATCCGGCATTTGCGATCTGAAAGCAGCATAAGTTGCATAATGGCAAATTACTGCAAAGCTGAATGATTTTCAAAACACTCTGACTACTAGTGAAAACAGTACATGTTTTACATGTGTCTTAGAGACTGACAGTCATCATTGAGGCGGACATCATGCATATGTACCTAAATTCCCGTATATACATATCATATGGTAACACTTGATAAGAAATATATATACTTCCTAAACCTTTTCTTTACAATTCACATATTGCATTTCACTTTATCAGCTCTGCAATGTTCCTGAGCACATTCTCAGCTCAGGTGAAACTAAGTTGCAAAATGACAGATTTGTTGCAAAGCTTGATTACTCTCCAAATGTTTCTAAATCAAACCACACGTAATCTCACAGTTTCTTATTGAGAAACTTTGTAACCATCACATTAAGTATATTCCCATAACACATATAATCAACTATTAGCATTGTAGAACAGGATTTTGTTAAACGGACATTTTCCCCTTATTCTTTTACAATAAAAGAATTTTATTCATCAATTCATCACATGCAAGACCATATATCCGGACTTTATCACATATGGTATGCAGTGAGGGACAAATGTCACCTTATCTTTCACCGTTATACCAGTGTGATCTGTCTAAGAAACATTTAATAAGCTGCAGACTTAGGTGCACCTCTAATAATTTTTTCCTTTAAGGCCTTCATTTGTTTTTATCATTTTTTCAGCTATTATGAGGAATATGGAGAGAAAAAGTACAATCCAATATACAGTTAACCCCATCTGCTGCTCTGCCTCATCAGAAGAGCGGAAGAAGGGTGAGAGTAGGGGTACTGTTGAATTGATAGAAAAAAAGCTACAGTATCCCTCGTGTCTCCGTCTCTGGTGTTAGAGCAGTCCTGTTGCCATAGGCATTGCAGGGCTGCAATGTACCGCGGGGACCGATGGGATACCTGTGAAATAAGAGAAGGAGTGTGTGGACCTAGTATACCAGTGTGTATTTTTTGTGGCCAAAATTGCTAAAGATCACTTGTATAATTTAGTATATGAATGTACTTTGTAAGTATGATCCGTAGCTAATTACCACCAGAGAGCACATGAAAGAGTAGCTGTCCTGAAAGTCATGGGAGACACTGAGACCCATGGGCATTGAAATATATAAGAAGCGCTGCACCCTGTATATGAAATGCTGCTACTTCATTGCCCAATCTTAAATCACCCTGTCCATTCATCAGCAGTCAATAGTCATATTGCAGACAGCGTTTTTAACATGCCACTGGACAAAAAGTAATATTCCTCTCATGTAGTGATTTCACGTGCCTCCCAATGGGATACCCTGATTCCAGATGACACTTAACAAGACTGGTTACCAGTTTCACATGCCTCCCAATGGAATGCCCTGGTTTTAAATAGCGCTGCACATAGCTGGTTACCACATCTCACGGGAAGTTTCATATGCCATCCAACCTCTCCAATAAATGTATCTCTGGTGGCGATTCCAGCTGCCGCCTTCCACAGCTGATTCGCCGGATCCCGAATAGCAGCTTCACATGCCGCCCGACACAGCGTCCTCCTGCAGAGAGGAGCTGATTAGTGGAGCACAACGTCTCAGCTGAACGTACGTTTCACAAACTTGCTTGATCACCAGCATTCTAGAAGATGGGTGTTGCACTTTGAAAGCAAAGATTCTGGTACTGTGCCAGAGTCTTTGCCCTATAGTGCACACGCACCATTTTTCCAAATATCACTGGGAAGATAGCGCTGGCAGAGGAGGGACCCGCTTCCTGAGCAAACAAGACTAGAGCACCACAGTTAATAGTTAATTAAGTTCATTTTTTTTCAGGAGGCTTAGACAACTATATAGGCAATGACTCTGTTACATTACCAGGTCCTGCCATGGCTCTCTATGCAATGCAAATAAAACACGTAATTTAAAGAAAAATATCATCCGCTACTCATTTTAAAGCATTTCAGTTGTGCCGAGCGTCTCATACTGGATGGTGTACATGCAACCAGTAAGTTAAGACACCTCTGTATAGTTTGTTATTAAATGTACATACTGTATGAAATTATTTCTTGGAGAGAGGCATTCTCCCTAGAAATTCCTTATATGCCATTGTCAGATATTGTATGTCTAGTTACAGTAGTAATGCATGGTATTGCTTTGCTATCAATAGAGTTTTTTAAATATTGTAATTTCTAGTCAAATATATATTGCCCAACATCTAGGAGTATAGTTACTACAGTGAGGGTCTATAGAAGTGAAGATGTTGCCCATAGCAACCAATCATGATTCTAGCCATTATCTACTAGAGGGTGCTAGATACAGTAAATGATAAGTAGAATCTGATTCACAAAAAATAAACAAAATAAGGAGTAGATCAAAGGCGACATTGACATATAAAGATACAGGATGATGAAATAAAATGGATAATTATACGTCACTTGTTCCTTTTTTCAGGAATATCTTCCAATGTCTTTATGCCCAAATCCAACACGCGAGAAGGGTCTGCTTCTATAATTGGATATCCAGATGTTGCAAATTAATCAATCTTTTCACATATAAAAGCTGCTTCTCTCACTGCTCTCTCCCTATCTGCTAAAGCCACGGCATTTCCTCTCTGGGATCATGGCCCCTCCCCAAGTCTGCGTCCTGGGATAAGAATTCTGCACTCTGAAAGAATAGAAAAACAGATACGTGCCCCAAGGCTTCGAGCTGTAAAACTCACAATGTGTTGCTCAGATACGACTGGCTTCCAAAAATTATCCCAGGGCTCAGAGTACTTGCACATCCAAGCACACTCCAGGATTGATTCATTTTAGAGATGAGCAGGTTCGGTTCTCAGAGAACCGTACCATACAAAACTTTGCCTTCCGAGCCTGGATCCGAGTCAGGCTCTGGTTTTTCCGCCTGACTCGGAAACCCAAACGCGGCAAAACGTCATCATCATGCTGTCGGATTCCCGTGGGATTTGGATTCCATATAAGGAGCCGCGCGTCATGGCCATTTTCACTCCAGTCTCGGAGAGTGTATAGAGAGGACGTCTCCTCAGTGTTCAGTGTCTGTGTGTTGGGGCAGGAAAGTGGGGTGGCAAGTGTTGTGCTGCTCAGTCCAGTCCAGTGTAATCACTCAGTGTATTGTGCTGCATCAGTCCAGCCAGTCACAGTGTTGGTGTTCTCTGCTGCCATATATCCAGTGTAGCTGTATAAAGTGGTGCTGTGTTGTGCAGACCAGTGGTAGTGTCCTATGTCATCAGTAATTCCAGTGACGATATACACTGCTGCTATATGTCCACTGCTGCAGTATAACAATTATAACAACAACCTGTTGTGCTGCATCAGACCAGTGGTAGTGTCCTGTGTCATCAGTCATTCCAGTGACAATATACGCTGCTGCTATATGTCCACTGCTGTAGTATAACAATTATAACAACAACCTGTTGTGCTGCATCAGACCAGTGGTAGTGTCCTGTGTAATCAGTCATTCCAGTCATTCCTGTGCCACATATTGTCTTATTTAACTCCCCAAAAATAATGGAGAACAAAAATTTTGAGGAGAAAATAGGGAGAGATCAAGAAGAACCACTTCCTCCTAGTGTTGAAGCTGCTGCCACTAGCCATGACGTAGATGATGAAATGCCATCAACATCGTCTGCCAAGGCCGATGCCCAATGTGAAAGTAGAGGGTGTGTAAAATCCAAAAAGCCAAAGTTCAGTAAAAAGAAACAAAAAAAGAAATTTAAATCGTCTGAGGAGAAATGTAAACTTGCCAATATGCCATTTACAATACGGAGCGACAAGGAACGGCTGAGGCCCTGGCCTATGTTCATGGCTAGTAGTTCAGCTTCACATGATGATGGAAGCCCTCATCCTCCCGCTAAAATTTTTTAGAAAGTTAAGCTGGAAAGAGCACAGAAAAGAACTTTGCGCTCTGGGATGGTATCACAAATCCCCAAGGAGAGTCCAAGTGTGTCGGCGGTTGCAATGCCTGACCTTCCCAACACTGGACGGGAAGAGTTGGCTCCTTCCACCATTTGCACGCCCCCTGCAAGTGCTGGAAGGAGCACCCACAGTCCAGTTCCTGATATTCAAATTGAAGATGTCACTGTTGAAGTACACCAGGATAAGGATATGGGTGTTGCTGGCGCTAAGGAGGAAGTTGGTTTGTTTAAGTCAGGTACCGGGGGAGACACCTGTTGTCCTTGGGATGAAGAAGCCCATTGTGATGCCTGGGCAAACTACCAAATAAGCCACGTTTTCGGTGTGGAATTATTTCTCCACAAAACCAAAACCCAAAACACAAAAAGTGCCCGCCGCACATCTCTAATTAATTTGCAACATCTGGATATCCAATTATAGAAGCTGACCCTTCTCGAGTGTTGGATTTAGGCATAAAGAAATTTGCAGATATTCCTGAAAAAAGGAACAAGTGACGTATAATTTTCCATTTTATTTAATCATCCTGTATCTTTATATGTCAATGTCGCCTTTGATCTACCCCTTATTTGTTTCATTTTTGTGAATCACCTTTATCTGTTTGGGCAGATAATTAAGTGGGTTTGATTGGACTGACTTTATTGCACCCGATGTCACAAAATTTTATATTTTGATAAGTAGAATCTGATTGGTTGCTATGGTCAACATTTTCTATAAACTAGAGATGTGCGGCGGGCACTTTTTGTGTTTTTTGTTTTGGTTTTGGATCTAATTCCCCACTCGTGTTTTGGTTTTGGGTTGGTTTTGCCAAAAATGTAGTCCTCCTCTCAAGGGATTCACTCCAGACAAATACCTCAAAAAGGAGGAAAATATTCTTAGTGCAACACTGTTGTATCTAGATGAAAACACACTTTTAATATATGATGTCGCACTCACATTCTAGAATTATTATATATGCCCATCATCCTCCACATGTACGTTCATCCTTCTCCACAGTATATGTAGCTCAAATGAAGAGAGATATATTTAGTGCAACACTGTTAGTTTAAAAACAAGATTGATTTATTCCAGAATTACACTCACATAGATTCAAAAAAACAAGGCATATAGAACCTCCTCAAAAGGGTAAGATGACTCTCACGACAGCGAGATTAGGAACCAGCCGGTCCAGCCGCCAAATAAGTATCACCGTCCCCAAAAAGACGTTCCTAGAGGCAAGTCCAAAGTCCAAAGGTCCAGAGCACCTATGGGGGAATGTATTTTAGCATAGCAGTGCTGCGATCGCTTGTGAAGCCCTGCTATGCTAAAAAAGTTTCACACAAAACAAGACCAGCCATGGACATACTTACCCTGTGTGACAGGTCCAGCGATGATGGTCATGGCTGTGATGTCATACATCCGCCCTCCGTTCGCCTGGACACGCCTGCGTTTTTCTTACCTCTCCCCAAAAATGGCTTCAAACGGTCAGTTGACTCCCCGGAATGCCTTCCTGCTGTCAATCTTCTTGTGGTTGCTGCTGTGACCGCTTTCTTCACTGTCAGCGTCGTTGCCTGGCGACGGATGTCGCTGGGCAATGCCGCGTGTGCGCAATGCGCATGCCATGCATGTGTATTCCAGACCCAATTGCACCGCTGCGAAGAAGTGCAGTGTGCAATCGGGTCGGAATGAGAGCCAATATTGGTGGCACAGGAGAGAGTACCCCTAAACCAATGTAAAATGAATTTGGATAATAATAACCCCCTTATTTGGAGCTATTATAATAATATGCAGCACAGGTGCGCGTACCCCTACACCACACAGGGCAAACCCTTTAAAAATTATTTGGATAATAATATAAGTAATTTATATAAGCCTTTTATTTGAAGTAAATAATATACAGCACAGGACACCACCACTGGACTTATGGCAGCACAAGACACCACCACTGGGCTGATGCAGCACAAGACAGCACCACTGGACTGGACTTATACGGCAGTACCACTGGACTTATACGACAGTACCACTGGACATATGCAGCAGTATCACTGGACTGGACTTATACGCCAGTACCAGTGGAATTATACATCAGGATCACTGGAATTATATGGCAGGATCACTGGAATTATACGGCAGGATCACTGGATTTATATGGCCGGATCACTGGAATTATACGGCGGGATTACTGGAATAATACGGCGGGTTCACTGGAATTATACGGCGGGATCACTGGAATTACACCCCGGGATCACTGGATTTATACACCAGTACCACTGGAATTATATGGCAGGATCACTGGAATTATACGGCAGTACCACTGGACTTATATGGCAGTACCACTGGACTGGATTTATACGCCAGTACCACTGTAATTATATGGCAGGATCACTGGAATTATATGGCAGGATCACTGGAATTATACGGCAGGATCACTGGATTTATACGGCAGTACCGCTGGACATATACGGCAGGATCACTGTAATTATACGGCAGGATCACTTTACTTATACAGCAGGATCACTGGATTTATACGGCAGTACCGCTGGACATATACAGCAGTATCAATGAAAATATACGGCAGTACCGCTGGACATATACGGCAGTATCACTGGACATATACGGCAGTATCACTGGACTGGACATATACACCAGTACCATTGTAATTATATGGCAGGATCACTGGACTTATACGGCAGAATCACTGGACATATACGGCTGTACCACTGGACATATACGGCAGTATCAATGGACATATACGGCAGTATCAATGGACATATACGGCAGTACCACTGTAATTATACGGCAGGATCACTGGACTTATATGGCAGGATCATTGTAATTATACGGAACGGTCACTGTAATTATATGGCAGGATCACTGGAATTATACGGCAGGATCACTGGAATTATACGTCAGGATCACTGGAATTATACTTTAGTACCACTGTAATTATACGGCAGGATCACTGGACATATATGGCAGTACAGCTGGACATATACGGCAGGATCAATGGACATATACGGCAGTACCTCTGGACATATATGGCAGTATCAATGGACATATATGGCAGTACCACTGTAATTATACGGCAGGATCACTGGACTTATATGGCAGGATCACTGTAATTATACAGCAGGATCACTGTAATTATACGCCAGTACCACTGTAATTATACGGCAGACTCACTGGACTTACTGTATACTGCAGGATCAATGGATTTATACGGCAGTACTGCTGGACTTATACGGAAGTACCGCTGGACATATACGGCAGTATCAATGGACATATACGGCAGTACTGCTGGACATATACAGCATTATCAATGGACATATTAGGCAGGATCACTGGACATATACGGCAGTATCACTGGACTGGACTTATACGCCAGTACCACTGTAATCATATGGCAGGATCACTGGACTTATACGGCAGGATCACTGGATTTATACGCCAGTACCGCTGGACATATACGGCAGTATCACTGGACATATACGGCAGTATCACTGTACATATACGGCAGTACCACTGGACATATACTGCAGCACAGGGACACCACCACAGGACTGATGCAGGACAACACAGCACCACTGCAATAGACTGGACTTATACAGCAGCACTGGACATATGGCACCAGAGGACACCACCACTGTGACTGGACAGATGCAGCACAAGACACCACCACTGGACTGATACAGCACAATACAGCACCACTGGACTGTACTTTTACAGCAGCACTAGACATGTGGCAGCAGAGGACACAACCACTGTGACTGGACAGATGCAGCACAAGACACGGACACTGAGGACGGAGACACGTCCTCTCTCTACACTCTCCAATGCCAGAGTGAAAATGGCGGTGACGCGTGGCTGTTTATATGGAATCCAAACCCCGCGAGAATCCGACAGCGGGATGATGACATTTTGTCTCGTTCTGGTTTCTGGGTCAGGGGAAAAACCCGAGCCTGACTCAGATCTGGGATCGTGGCGTTAAGTCCGGTAGGGTTCGGTTCTCTGAGAACCGAACCCGCTCATCTCTACTATAAACCTGCACTTTAGTAAATATACCTACTAGATCAGAGTTTCTCGGTCCTCAGGACCCCACACAGTGCATGTTTTGTAGGTAACCTAGTAGGTGCACAGGTGTATTAATTACTCACTGACACATTTTTAAAGGTCCACATGTGGAGCTCATTATTTCAATTGTGATTCTGTGGGGAGACCTGCAAAACATGCACTGTGTGGGGTCCTGAGGACCGAGTTTGAGAACCTGTGTACTAGATTATAATCTCTTGCAAGCATGGCCTCTCCCATTGTATTCTCTAATTATGTAAGGTCTGCAATTATTTATACAGTATACATAAATCATGGAAGTGCAGTGAGGCAAATGGCATATTGTAATTTATGATATTTTTTTTGTATATTAAACTAGCTAGCCTTCCGACCGTATCATTGCACTAACGACAAAACATTTGCAGGAAGCAACATGATTAAACTGATGCAAAAGCTGTTTCCCCTGACTTTGTTTTAACTATTCTATTTATTTGTGTAAGCTTTCACTATAGGATACTTTAGTGAATATACATTTCATCTAACCACTTAATCAGAGTATTGAATGTTCATACATGATTCAATTGTCTTCTTTGAGTTTTAAAAATATGACAATAGTACTGTATGTGCTTTCCAGTGTTATTTAAGATTTAGTTTAGCTAAAGTAAAATAAGTCTTTCAAACTTTTATATCATTACAGATCACAACCTTCAAAGCTTAAAGTCATAGACAATCCCCAACATCCCATCTGTATTGTATGCATTGTTTTCACTTTATCTGTAGAATGACTATTTTGAAATGAAGTCTCCTACACATATAGACAAGTACCCTTTACTTTCACAAGATGCATAACAACTGAGAAATAAAAAGCGACACATTGTATTGCTTGTCTAAGTAACTTTTTCTTTACATCTACAAAATGTGGATCCCATGTCTTTCTGTGACCTGCAAAAACATCTTCTGTTGTTCAAATGTCAAATATTGATCATTGCAGACGACTGTTTGTTCATTGCAGTGTAGCTAATAAGCTCATTTTATTTGTCTTCATGACTCTGAATTCTTATCATGGTCTTTTGGGTTCTGTGGGACTAGTTACATTATGTTTTCCTCACTACAAATTGGGCACAGAAATTAAGTTGCAGAATAGCTTTTTTTGGACAAACATTCTCTATCCTATCAATTCTCATCACATGTCCATTGCTGTGCATTTAGATAAGGCACATTTGTAAACATCAATGACAATCCATTTCTGTCTATCTAAAGCATTTCTAGCAACCCCTTCCAATTTCTACTGTAAGTTATCGCAAATACCTAGTAAATGTAGCTTCACCAAACAAATGACGCAAATGTTAGGCTATAGCATTTTATAGTTATTTTTTGTTATTTAAAGATGTATTTCTTCATCAAATACTATTCGTGCCATTGTTGGCCTGATGGAGATGGATCATATTAATGTGGAGTTTTGCTAAGACAGAGAGGCAGAGGCCACCACCTGCAGTATACATGAGTACCGAGGAGGGCACTTCTCAGGCTGGGCAACCGGCCAGATGCAATTAAATTGCAGGAAATTTAGGAAGTTTAGAGAACTATATAAGCGGTGTACAGGGCCTCCTAATTCACTGGGCCCCATAACAATGGCACCCCCTGCACCCACTATAGCTACACCCATGACTCACCTAGATCTAGATAGGGAAAAAATGTCGTACAAAGGGTGTGTGTCATTTTTAGTTGTAGTAAATACCTTTTTCAGCATTACTTGTTTATTTCCCATAAAGTTTATCATTGGCGTATCCACAATGGATGCAGTGTGTAGCTGGTCTCATTAATGATGAGAGTGACACATTTCGTATGAGTAAATGAAAGTTTGTTTTAAAGCTGTTGATCTATAGAATTGCATCTATTTAAAGGTCTTACGTCAACTAAATAAAACATGCATTTTAATATATGGATCTAATATCTAGTGAGTCAACTCTGCTGCCCCCACCCCATCCTGCCATGTCCCATTGTACTAACCTCCTGTTCCCAGTCCACTTCTTCTCTTCACTGCGGTGGGAGCCTGTGGTGTGTACCAAGGCTCCTACTGCTTGTGCTATGCATGTTAGGTGTGATGTACATGAGTGTGTATGTTATTTTTATCACCCCTCAGTTTTAAACAATAGATATCATTTTCGATGACCCAATCCTTTATAAAAACAAATTCCCTCATAATCACACACACACACAAAACTCAGAATTTTTTTGAAAGTGGCTTTCAATTACAAGGCAAAACCATACCTTGTAAATGATCGACGCTTTAAAAAAACGTCCGAGATTTGCCGGCATACCACACTTGTGGCAAACTTGTACACTATTAAATATGCCCCATACTCTGTAAAATCAATCTACAGTGTTCATGTAATTAAAAAAGCTGATTTTTCTTGTATGCCAATAAAAATAATAGAAAAAAAAAATCAGATTATATGAAATACAGAAAACATGCATTTTTTCAAACATGTTTTAATAAACTACTGATTATTTGTATACTGGAACATACACATTGTATTAAATTTAAAAAAGGGAGAAAATATGGAGCAAAAATGAAGTCCTCCTCTTTTAACTTTCCTCTACTGTATGTACCTGTTTCCAAATATTTGTTTTGGTGGAAACTGATTACTTCTAGAGGAGTGTTTTTCAACTATAGTCCAAGTCTGATATAAAATTGATGGCTCATCCACAGTGACAGGAGATGAGTGCTGCAGTATGACATAATCCTGCAGCACTCAGCTCCTGTCACTGAGTAGGAGCCAGCAGTGCAGCCAGAGTATCCGGAGGCAGCCCAACATTTCCAAGGATGCTGGGTACATCCCCAGAGTGAGGTAATCAGGGCTTCCTGTGAGGCCACATCCCCTGTAGTGAGGTTAATGGGGTACTCCCATGAGGGCATGCCCTATCTATGAAGCCACACTCCCTTTTTGTCTGCCCACAACTTTGGCGTATATAGAAGTCTAACCCGAGAGCGGACACTGCTCCTTGCAAAACCACAAGTGAAATAATTTGTATTATACGGTATGTGTCTCTATTAAAATGTGTCAGTCAGTAGTGAATGTATCTGTACTCATGTAAGGAAATACATAAAACATGCACTGTTAGGATTCCCTGAGGATTGGAGATAGAAAACACAACACCAGTTTTATTGACTCCTACTGTAGCTAATCAACAGATAAAGTATTATGATTATGAACTATAGGCAGGGACTTCTTAATGTGTGGGCAAACTGGGCAGCTGCACAGAGCCTTCTAACAGGAGTGGGCTGGTGCCTCTGAAGCTGCTTGGGAGGCCGGTAGAAAATGCTGCCCAGCTGCTCTGTTTGATAATAACACACACTCTCTACCTGCCTTCCGGCCTGTAGCCAGACAATAAATGGCTGTCATGCTGATTGGTGGATGGCTGGAGCCAGAGTGATGACAGCCATTCACTGTGTGGAAGCACGTGCAGAGACAGTGCAGTACAGCAGGAGGGGTAATTTACTATTGTTTTCGTTGAATAGATGGGTAATGGCCTTAGTGAATAGCTTTGCCCAGGACCTTCAATGCTGTTAAGATGGCAATGACTGTAAGACCTCTCTTGGCATTTTATCAGTAGGAACAAATTGCCTGAATTTATATTTATAGTATATGTAAGCCATCCACTTGTCTGTAATGTAAATGTATTGCTTTCAAGTCTTAGGGAACAGGTCACCTTTCCTGATAGCTGCTATAAGTGTGTAGAAGTGGGCCAAAACCAACAGTGACAAAATGTATTCCTTTGAGAAGAGTATGTTCTGGCGTGAAGTTTCTAAAGTTGCAAACTAATGCACCAATAAATCTGTCTTTGAATTTTGAAAACCTTACTGGTATGTAGCATTATATTGAATAGGGCAGACAACGGGGGTCCATTGTTATTTATGAAAATTAAGCTTCTTAAGGATAATTGAGACAATTATGTTCTGTGACAGCAGAAAAGCAGAAAAGGGAACTGAAGCTCCTTTAGAATGTTGTGAATTTCATAGCAAGTATCTCTTTATCCCTCGTTCCATACATGTTTCTAGCCAATAATAATTGCCAGGGATAATAATCACAAAGAGGATTGAGAATAATATTTTTGTTTTACAAAAAGAATGCCTCCTATGGCTTTGTCTGAATCATTTATCTCAGCAAAAAAATGTAAAGTAATATCAGGATGAGCTAGAACCAGAGTTGTGGTAAATCCTTAGTTTACAGTGGTGAAAAATTGTTGAGATCCTGCCAAGGGCATAGCTACCATAGTTGCAAGGAGTGCAGCTGTTATGGGGCCAAGAGCTCAGATGGACCCACCTTCCCTGTCACAGTTACATATGTTGAATACATTTTACACCATTGGGTGGTACATAGGGGCCCTTGCAAACATTTGCCTTGGGGCCTACATATATCTGCAATATATCACCCCTGGACCTGCTCATTGTATTGTGGTATAAAATGTACTGGAGGACATTATAATGTTACATAATATGAACTGGGGCAAGCAATGTAGCACAGTATGAAGCAGAGGTACTATAGTGGTTCATAATATGAACTGGGTCACTTTAATGTGGCATAATATGAACTGGAGACAATGTATATAGTAATGTGAATTAGAGGTACTGTATTGCATAATGTGTACTAGCAGCCCTAAAATGTGACATCTTGTAAACTAGGGTACTACTATGGTTTATAAAATAAACAAGGGCAGTACTATGGGGCAAAACATTAACTAAGGTACTACTATGGTTCAGTAAATGAATTAGGGCACTATTATGGGGCATACAATGAACAACTATTGCAGATAAGAGTCTCTCTAGAAGCATTGAGACAGGGGATCTTTCAAAATGTTGCTATGGGGCCCGCAAAGTTCTGGCTATGCCCATGGATCCTGCAGATAACTCATTTTAAATGTGCCTCCTGCAGTTTAATGGTTTGGCCAAGCTCCTTGTTTTGCTATTTTTTATTTGCTCCTTAACTGATCAAATATTCATGATAAACATCAGCAACATTGACATATAGCTGGTAAAATATCTCTGTCTCTCCAATAACTAATAATGAATTCTAATGTCTTTCGTTGACATCAATAAAACAATTAGAAAAAAACTAAAATCAAACAAAAATAGTTCTTGTCCAAAATCTAAAAAATATTTATAGAAAGAAATGAGGGCAGCATATGAAGGAAGGAAACCACAAGGCTGGTGAGCTGGTCAAATGTCAATCATATTGTTTTAGACTTTTAGATTTAGGGGGTGGGTTAATAGAGCCTATAAAATCTGTTGCCTTACTGAACCTAAGCTTGTTTGTCAGTGAATCTTCTGAATGGAAAGTACCTGACACTGCCTGTTGTGATATTGCTTTATTTGTTCTTTGTTCTATCTTTATTTCTTACATTCTGTTCTTTCTCCTCTTGGAATGTGGCTCCTTTCTCTTTATTCTCACTTCAGGTCTGGGCCATACACAGCAGCCAAGAGGGTCCCGTTGAGTGGGACCCGCTTGGACAGGAGGGGGTTCTGTGTTCACACAGATCCTGTTCTGCGGGATTCCACAGAACAGGATTCAGCCAGTGACACACAGGCATTGGAACAAATGCTTGTGTTCTCATTAAAATTTGCCGTCCTGTCATCCGGCCCGACCGCAGCATGCTGCAGTCGGAAACCGGCGGCAGTGGGACTGCCGCACATGTGTGGGCACCTTCATAGGCGCCTATGTACAGTCTTCTTGCGGCCAAGTGGGTCCCATTCACTATGTGTGGCCCCACACCTACTCTTCTTGCAGGGGCAATTTAACAGGGGAGGGGGCCCGTGTGCAGACTCTGGGTGGGCCCCCTCCTTTTAATGATGCAGAAGACCCTGGCTTTGTAACAGAGTCTACTGCGCATGTGCAAGTCTCCAGAAACAAGGCATCTGATATGTTCAGGAGATTAAATCCTTACTGCACAACACATGTGCTGTGCCCATTTTGCCTGTGATTTTGTTACTGTGGCTGCAGCTCCAGCGTGGAACTCTGGAAAGGTAAGTAATAAAACATGGGTGCAGTGTTGCGCCACCCTGGACCCAGGGACCCATGAGCACCGCACACACAGCACCCATTATAGAAAAGCTAATTCCTCCTTGTCCTGTTCCCCCTTTGATTTTATACTGCCTTCACCCTGCCCACCGCTGTTGCTATTTCTTCTCCACGCCTGCTGTGTGTCCTCCTGCAATTTTTATTGGTTACCTGCCCACCGCTACCTGCTGGATTGTGCAATACCATGAGGAGGCTCTTTGAAGGACTCACACAACCCTCCATCAATTTCTATATTTGGATGGATAGTGCACAAAATTGACCTGAACATGATTGGCATGGTGGCAACTGCAGAAGTTCTGGCCCCCATTGGGATGGTAATGCTCCACATGAAGGCGGCATCAACAACAGTGGAGTTCCTAGTAAAAGGGACAAGCCTCTAATTAAAACATCTAGGCAAAACACAGGTGCAAGATGCTGTGAGTACACAGTGAATGAAGCAAGATTGGTGACTTATTTTCCATTAGCGCAGCCCCAATCAAAACCTAAGCACTATTATAGTATTATGGAACAGAGAAAATTAACATACAGGTTCCAGTGCCTTTCTAGAATTATATCAAATAGTCTAAGATCCTTTTTGCTTATTGTTGGCTATGGTTGTTATAAAAGTTGCTTTTTGGTGAACCAGTGTTAAAAATTATAATGCTCATTCAGGCAGAACACATACTGTATGCAATCACTCATATTCCAGGCTGTAGGACTGGTGGACAACCAACAAATGAAGCCACATGCTTTGTTGGGTTCTGAGATGGAAATCCACTATTCTCATCATCAGCCCCAATAGGAACAAATTAGATGGAAGATCTCATTGCACTTTTGTGGACAATGCTTTAACTAATCTGTCTTTCCACTTACAGTATTTTAGGCCTAATTCATATCGGTTCCCTGCTGTGTGTTTTCGCACAGCGGGCGGTCAGATCCAAATTGCCCATGCGTAATGAGCAGACAATGAGCAATGAGCAGGCGCGTCGGACGGCTACAATGGGCAATGGCGGTCAGCATCGCAATGGTGCGAATTATCCATTCACGCGGGCGTTCGCGAGAATATTGACAGGAAGAGGCTGTTTTTGGGTGGCAACTGACCGTTTTCAGGGAGTGTCCAGAAAAACGCAGGTGGGCTCAAGCGTTTTCAGGGAGGGTGACTGACGTCAGCTCTGGCCCAGATCAGCAGGATTCAATCGCACTGGATAAGTAAGTCCTGGGCTGCACAAACTGATTTTTGTGCAGCTCTGCTACACATGTGATCGCACACTTGCACATCGATTTTACCCTCCCCCTGTAGGCGACGAGCGATGTATCGCAACCCTGTATCGCAGCCCAGCGATCAGATCTGAATTAAGCCTGTTGTCCCAGATCAGTGTTAGAATGTCCGTTTTGTTTCAGAAGCAGACAATGTTCTAGGTAACAAGAAATAAGTAAAAGGTAAGGACTGTGTTATTTTTTAAAGGAAAGGTTCAGTAATAATTCCAAATATAATACTAATAGTATTTGCTTCAGTGTGCCAGTATCTAATGTCCTGTTTGTGCCCCATCTAAAGTTTTCTTCCTGACTGATCACTGGTCTTACTACTTATACAGTGTATCCTGTATTGTTCCATAATAAATTATAAAATCCAGAAGCTTTTTATGCATCATGATGGGATCAAATGTGGGAAATAGACTATATAAATGCTAGTACCAAAAACCAGGTCCACTATTTTGATTTGTAAGATACACAAGCTCAATAATTCAAAGAAAACCCATAGGGTTCAAACACATTTAAATTAAAATATCGGAATTTTCAATATTCAGTTGACTTCAGTTGATTTCAATTACTATCAGCAGGGTAAAATGACTGCAGATCAGATCATTTGTTTTCAATAAAAAAAATGTAAGGGTATTAAGGGTCATATAGTTAACATGCTGTATTTCACCTTGGATACACATCAATTTTGGAGGTGGGACATGATCAGTAAATAATGTAATGTTTTCTACTGCAGTTGGTGGATGCATTTATTTATTTATTTATTTATTAGCTTCATTTTGTATTTTCACTTGATATTTGTATAATTTTATTATGTCTGTATAAATGATTAGGTGTCTGTTTTCTTGAAATATAATAGCAGAAATAATCTTTATAAAATGTAAATAATTATACATTCTGAAACTTAAATACCAGTTTCATTTATGAAGAACACATTCATCCAATTTACATATCTGCATAGACATTCATGTGCTTAAGTAACAATACAGAACAACAGCACACTCTCTCTGGTATAAGTCTCAAGAACACTGGGCTTTTTCATCAGATGAGCCTCTAACTGTAATTTAGTTTCTTCCCTTTCTTGATAAAATACAAAGCCAGAGATATATACGTAAATGCACATACAACAAACAGTGTAAATTGTGTTTATTGTAAATGGCAGAGAAGAACAAAAATAAAAAGCATTGGTGTTAGTATTCAGTAACAGAAGAAAAACACATATCCTGTCACCTTCTTTCTTATCAGCCTGTCTGTTTTGTCTCATGCTATCTTCCTACTCATCAATCTATTATCGGTTTTGTTTATCTTTCTTTGACTGCTGTTTATGCTTACTATACTGCTAATCTAATGGGAATTTTAAAAAGATAGCAACGTATTATTTGTACACTCTTCTGGAATTTAGATCTGATGGCTGTTAATGTACAATCCATTCTATTCTTTGTTAATAATATTTATTTCATTTTTGGTTGGCGGAAACGTATTTCAGTAAAATGACCAATCACAATAATTTTACGTGCAAATGAAAATATAACAATAACAAACACATCAATTTGAATTTTGAATGATACAATACATAAGTACATTACTGTGTAATTTTGCTAAATAAAGCAAACATGTGACAACTTTAACCGGCAGGTATCAATTTAGATTGATGTGCTGTCCACTGCATGCTGGCATTTTCATTTCTTAGCCCTCCTAAGTCCAAATAAACCTATTTTTTATAGTCAACAGAATCCTAAGGGATGTATTTTAAAGGTAGTTTTCATCCCATACTTTATGTGCATGTAGACACATTAAAATTCAGTTCAATTTTGATATCAATTTATCACTCTGCTTGAAAAAAAACCACACGATCCCAAGCAGTAAAGGCCCGAAACTAAAAACCAAATCATAAAGCTTTTATTTTGTACAGCTATATGCAGGGAATTTTCTATAATTAATAGTGGTGTACATCTTATACATGAATGAGGGTTTCATACAGTAATAATTATACTTTTCTCTAAAAATGTCTAACAAATAATTCATACACATCTCTGATTGCCTTATATAAAAATTGGTGTTGAAAATGGCTGTGTTGCATGCCTGGCATATTCTTAAAATAACTTTTCTTTACATGCTCCTTTTCAACTTATTTTGCTACTTCCCATTCCTCTTATCATTGGAAAATCTATCACATTCAATTGAGTTATAAATAGATGTTCTTTCTTGTAAGTATTGCACTTTTATTTGGATTTTTGTGGGAGATTTTTATAATACATCTAAATACTGTAGTTGAATCTCATCAGTAAAGATATATTTTGTTACTCCAGTCTACAATAATGGATTGTATCTGTGCAAAGTATTCAAACAGTTTCTTGGCTGCTTTTTGTTCTAAGATTAGAGTGAGACTCAATTTTACTTTGACTAATTTGACCTCTCACACCTATTCTAATAGACTATTTAGATAAAGTGGTTAACAAACCATAACTTTGGTGTAATATATTAGGGCAGGCTAACGAAACCATGAAGAGTTATGTCCATGAATCCAATGGATAGACAAGTTTGTTATAGTGGTTGGACCTATCTCAATATGCTAATAACTTCTTTTGCCAAATGTCTTCCAAAATGTCTTCACAGTTTTCACTTTCCAAAATACAACATCTTAATTCTATTGCATAGACAGTGGAGTGAGCAGTTCAGACTTAGGCATATCCAACACTTTTCAGCATTATACTGCTTATACTTCTTTTGGCCCATAATAGCCCATACTCCTCAAATTAGAATGTGATGCAGAGTATAATATTAAAGTGATTGCATCTTGCAGAATTTGGTTGCTGTTAAACATGACTTCTCACATTTGGGAGTTGTGATCCTGCTGAAGTCTCTGTGCATAATGTTACATCTGAAACATGACCCCAACTCTCAGAAACCCATACACAGTTGACACAGTATTACTGGCCTAAGAATTAATCAATAATGGTCAGTGATATGGAGGGAATCCTGCCTTGAATCACAGCTCAAAAAATAAAGCAGGACCAGCTTTTTAAATCTTGAGTAAGGGTAAAGAAAGGGTAAAATGTACACAAGTGGGAAATAGTCCCTGTTGGTCGGCATGCTGACTGTGGGGATAATGAGAGTTCTGGATATAGGTGCCGGTATTGTGAGACCGCTGGTCACATAACTACATCCCGTAACAACTATGCTTATGAAATTATGAATATTAGGATATTCATGATTATATGGAAACGTTTATACATAGAAAAAAAGAAAGTCAGAAACTTACATATTGCAAGGATAGGATTAGTAATAATTACATTTACTACATTAATGAGCAAGAGGGAGTATAATAAACATATATGTTTGTATCTTACATGAAGAAACTAAAGCACAGTCTAAAGTTTCTCTGAAAGTTCTGACATGTTTGATTTGGCCAATGTTGACTCTCTTTATGATCTTACTTTGTAACCAAAACCATAGATAGAATTCTGAGTGTCAGTGATTTCTTCTTGTGAACTTCAGTTCTTCTGTAATTCAAGCCTGCTAATTACACTTTGAACTTACTCTCAGTGTTCTCAGTTGTGTAGCAAGATATCCTATATTGGCTGTCCTAGGAACACTAACATTTTGTAATGCAATAGATGTTATGTCTTAAATTGCTAATGTGTTAATTCTCCATTGGTTGTTCTTAAAGGTGTAAGATGAAAGCTACATAAAGAAATGCTATATTACTTCATGATGGTGGCTGCACTTTGGCTTCCAGTAGCATATATTTATTTCTTTGATAAACAGTGGCAGATTTTCTTCTATTGCCTAGAAGACAGTCCTAAGATGGGGAAGGGGGGAGAACCACTGTCTTGCCTAGTGCCTTATGGGATCTTATTCCTACTCTGCAATAAGCCTAATGTCCCCCATACATCTGTGACTGAATGTCCCAATTCTCTGATCCCCCAAGCTGAGTCAGGGTACCAGGGATATTCAACATGTTGAAAAATATTGTTTGTCCGATCCCAACTCAAAAATGGTCAGGATGGGTAAACCAGGTATTTTAAACATGAAGAATTTCCCCAATATAGAGTCATTTTGCTGATCATTGATGGCCAACAATCAGCATTTCTGAACGGCAATCCGGACTTTCCGATCAGATTGAGGAATTGGGAAAATTGCCCTCTGTTGTATTGGGATTTTAAGTTTAGTTGCATGTACAGTATATACAGTCTTACTGCGATGTGGTATGATGCATCACAGCATGCTGCATGTCATGCAAGGCTGTGACTATTCACAGCTGGTGATCACTCCATTAATTCCTAAAGGCTGCAAATAGTCGCAGCCTGGCAAGCCATGCCTCAAGCCTTCTGGCAGCATGCTGCATCGGAGAAAAGATGAGCATGGCTACATCTGTACCTGTATTTTTTGTCAAGTCCCTTGATCCCTTGAGGCAGGACCATATAATTTAAACAGTTTACTAGGCTGAAGCCTAGAGGCCCCACAGGGACTATGTTCCTGCCTATTTTTTTTATGTCGCCTGCGCTTTAGGGCTCCAGTTATTAAAGGCAATTTGCACTCTGTGCCATAGCAAGGCACACTCATAGTCAGCTGAGGTTTGTTTTGAGACAATGGGGGGCGGCAGTGTCAGCAGTATGGTAGGGAGAACCCATGCTCTTTGTGCCCCTGATTTTCCTACCATCAGGTTAGGCTAGGTGAACTAATGCTGATTATCAATATTCAGTGGGACCCACCAACATTTTTTATAATCTTATTGAAAACTAAATATACAGTACAGGGCTGCACAGATGCTAGGGATCTGTACAGTTCTTTATACAAACATGCCTGTCTGTGGCAATTAATTTTTTGGGGATAGGATTGCAGTGGTTTTGTGTGATTTTTGCAGCATACTTAAAACCCATCACTTAGTAAATGTGGTGATTTGGATACTTGTAATGGGGAAAATAATGGATGGAATTTTTGTATCTAAAGTGTCATTTTACATCGCTTTTGCAACATAAATCAGCCTAGTAAGTCAACTGGATTCAAAACCGCTGGAAAATCACCAGCATTCAAAACCGTTACATAGTAAATACCCCCACCAGACTACATTCTCTAAGCTCATATTTTCTTGTCTTTTACAGTAGCTTATGTTTTATGTACATGTCTCACTTAACTCTTTAGAATTATTTTACAACATGTATCTTTACATTTTTTCTGGCTTACTATGAAATTAGCATGTGTCTTGCATAATTTCACATACTCTTTATGGTCCACAAGAACAATCCTGGATAAATGCTTTGGCTATTGGCTTTGAAAAATCCACTTACATTTTTCTCTGAGACAAGTTAATACTGTAGATGTACAGCTGACAACCCTAAAAGATTGATGATGTGCCTGGCACCTTCTCCGCTGTGTGGCTGTGAAAATTATAGTAAACGGTTCTTTGGATGATGAAGTAGCCCACCCATTTATATCCATCAATGTACTTTGTGAATTTGGTGATACAGTATTTTGCCATTTGCCTGAAACATATTAAAATATTTAACTTACCATCTACATTTTCTTTCCAAGGGCCTATTTCAGACCTGGTCGTTAGCAAGCGTTTCTTACACTGCTGTGACCAGGTAGTCGCCGCCTACAGGGGGAGGGGGTAATCGCTGTGCAGGGGTGCGAATGCATGTGCAGAGAGCTGCACAAACATAAGTTTGTGCAGTCTCTGCACAGCTCAGGACTTACTCAGCCGCTGCGATGATCTGGCCTGGAGCTGACATCAGGAACCCTGCCTTAAAACCGCTGGCCATGCCTGCATTTCTTCGGACACTCCTCAAAAATGGTCAGTTGACACCCACAAACGGCCTCTATCCCCGTCATTGGCGGCTGATGCGCCTGCGCATTGCGATGCATACGCAGTTCAGACCCGATCGCACTGCTGCAAAAAAGCTAGCGTGCGATCAGGTCTGAATGACCCTTCAAGTGTACAGTAGTTAGACATCATACAGTATTTAATTTTTTTTTTTTTCAATAACAGGGCTACATAGTAAGCAAGCATATCCATGCATATATTGAGACCAGCGGCGGGATATAATGGCATCTAAGTTTGCCGGAGATGCGTGATGCCAGCCGAAATCTGACTTTTTTTTAAAGTGGCAGTCATTTACAAGGCATGGTTTTGCCTTGTAAATGACTGCTGCTTTAAAAAAAGCAACCAAAGGATCTGCTCCTTTCAGGACCTCTGTAATGTTACGATTCCTACTAGTGAGAACCTGTGTACTTATCTACAAACTCGACACTTCACCTCCTCTCATGGAGGTCTTACTCTATTTGCTAGGGACATGACCCCCTATGAAATCAAGTGCACTCACAACACTGCTCCTGTTCATACAATTTCCTGTATATATAAGATACTGATGCATGGTTTGTTTGTCATGGACCCCTCTTTTGTAATGGCATGAGAAAGGGATCTGTGGCATTTCAGTCAATTGGGAAAAGGCAGTTAGCGCCTTCTCTGCTAGTCTGGAAGAACAAGAAACCCAATATGAGGTGTTCACCAGATGGTATCACTGTCCTGTCACTTTAAATAAATTTTATCCTACAGTTACTCCTATCTGCTGGAGGTGCTTAAAGGAACCAGGTACTATAATACACATTTGGTGGGATTGCATCCTTATAGTTACTTTTTGGAAGGAGGTTATAGCTTTGCCTTAAGAAATCTTGGGTTGCTTGGTGCCTCAAACTCCTGATTTTTGTCTACTTTCCCATTTATCTATCCCTATTTCTCGATATACAAAGTCCCTTCTTAAACATATCAATAATGCTGCCAGAGCGGTACTCATGGCCTGTTGGTGCTCCCAAGCCCCACCCACATCATGGGACTGGTGTCAACGTTTGGACTTCTATATGACCATGGACAATATTTTTTTCGCAATTTGTAGCAATGTGGTTTTGTTGGAAATAATTTAAATCCTCTGACTCATATAAAGCTCTCCTTCCAAAGTCCTGATTTTCTTGGTGATCTACTTTCATGAACACTTTCCTTGAGGAGTTCATATATTTGTTTTGTTTTTCTGAGAATCTGCTTCTTGGCCTACTCTTGCTGACATGTTTTCTGCATGTTTCATTGCCCACACCTCCCACATATCCTCTCTCTACTCCTTCATTTTCCTCTTTATTCCTTGTTTTTGTCTTTCTCTTTCTTCTTTCTCCTCTTATTCAGGTTCTATTTCTCCACAATTGCAAATTTATGTGCTTTAGACATTGCGGGTTTACCCCTCCGTGATCTTTTGAGTGCTCCTATTCGTTGTTGTTACCTGCAACTGTTCACTATATTTTTAATTTATGTTACTCAATCGTAATATCTCTATCATTTGCATCTTGCTATTAATGTACTGTGAGTATTGTGATCTGTTCATAAAAATAATTTATTTGAAAATAAAGAATTTATAAAATAAAAAAGTGACCGAGTTTAGCCGGCATCCTGCACCTCTGGCAAACATGGATGCCGTTACATCTCGCCGCATGTGTGATTGGAGCAAGCATTGTACACAAATATATTGATATTTATATATACAGTATATAATGAGTGTATAATATACACACACAAATACATTAATTGAACAATTTGTTGCAGGTTATAAACTTTTAGTGAACTATAATGCAGTGCAGCATTGCAGACTTTTAAACAATACATCTACAGTATTCAGCAGATTAATACATTAATAGTATACGCATCGAATATAAAACTACTGTTTTGGAACCATAATTTTCTGGTTAGTGAGCTGCTAGATGCTAAGCAAGCATAAATATACTTTATTAAAATAAACACTGAGTTTGGATCATTAGTGATCTATGTGTTTGGAATCTTCATTCTAGTTTAATGCTGATTCTGAATGCTGATTCTGCATGCTGCAGACAGCTGTATCACAACTAGAGATGAGCGCCTGAAATTTTTCGGGTTTTGTGTTTTGGTTTTGGGTTCGGTTCCGCGGCCGTGTTTTGGGTTCGAACGCGTTTTGGCAAAACCTCACCGAATTATTTTTGTCGGATTCGGGTGTGTTTTGGATTCGGGTGTTTTTTTCAAAAAACCCTAAAAAACAGCTTAAATCATAGAATTTGGGGGTAATTTTGATCCCAAAGTATTATTAACCTCAAAAAACATAATTTACACTCATTTTCAGCCTATTCTGAACACATCACACCTCACAATATTATTTTTAGTCCTAAAATTTGCACCGAGGTCGCTGTGTGAGTAAGATAAGCGACCCTAGTGGCCGACACAAACACCGGGCCCATCTAGGAGTGGCACTGCAGTGTCACACAGGATGTCCCTTCCAAAAAACCCTCCCCAAACAGCACATGACGCAAAGAAAAAAAGAGGCGCAATGAGGTAGCTGTGTGAGTAAGATTAGCGACCCTAGTGGCCGACACAAACACCGGGCCCATCTAGGAGTGGCACTGCAGTGTCACGCAGGATGGCCCTTCCAAAAAACCCTCCCCAAACAGCACATGACGCAAAGAAAAAAAGAGGCGCAATGAGGTAGCTGACTGTGTGAGTAAGATTAGCGACCCTAGTGGCCGACACAAACACCGGGCACATCTAGGAGTGGCACTGCAGTGTCACGCAGGATGTCCCTTCCAAAAAACCCTCCCCAAACAGCACATGACGCAAAGAAAAAAAGAGGCGCAATGAGGTAGCTGTGTGAGTAAGATTAGCGACCCTAGTGGCCGACACAAACACCGGGCCCATCTAGGAGTGGCACTGCAGTGTCACGCAGGATGTCCCTTCCAAAAAACCCTCCCCAATCAGCACATGATGCAAAGAAAAAGAAAAGAAAAAAGAGGTGCAAGATGGAATTATCCTTGGGCCCTCCCACCCACCCTTATGTTGTATAAACAAAACAGGACATGCACACTTTAACCAACCCATCATTTCAGTGACAGGGTCTGCCACACGACTGTGACTGATATGACGGGTTGGTTTGGACCCCCCCCAAAAAAGAAGCAATTAATCTCTCCTTGCACAAACTGGCTCTACAGAGGCAAGATGTCCACCTCATCTTCACCCTCCGATATATCACCGTGTACATCCCCCTCCTCACAGATTATCAATTCGTCCCCACTGGAATCCACCATCTCAGCTCCCTGTGTACTTTGTGGAGGCAATTGCTGCTGGTCAATGTCTCCGCGGAGGAATTGATTATAATTCATTTTAATGAACATCATCTTCTCCACATTTTCTGGATGTAACCTCGTACGCCGATTGCTGACAAGGTGAGCGGCGGCACTAAACACTCTTTCGGAGTACACACTTGTGGGAGGGCAACTTAGGTAGAATAAAGCCAGTTTGTGCAAGGGCCTCCAAATTGCCTCTTTTTCCTGCCAGTATAAGTACGGACTGTGTGACGTGCCTACTTGGATGCGGTCACTCATATAATCCTCCACCATTCTATCAATGTTGAGAGAATCATATGCAGTGACAGTAGACGACATGTCCGTAATCGTTGTCAGGTCCTTCAGTCCGGACCAGATGTCAGCATCAGCAGTCGCTCCAGACTGCCCTGCATCACCGCCAGCGGGTGGGCTCGGAATTCTGAGCCTTTTCCTCGCACCCCCAGTTGCGGGAGAATGTGAAGGAGGAGATGTTGACAGGTCGCGTTCCGCTTGACTTGACAATTTTGTCACCAGCAGGTCTTTCAACCCCAGCAGACCTGTGTCTGCCGGAAAGAGAGATCCAAGGTAGGCTTTAAATCTAGGATCGAGCACGGTGGCCAAAATGTAGTGCTCTGATTTCAACAGATTGACCACCCGTGAATCCTTGTTAAGCGAATTAAGGGCTGCATCCACAAGTCCCACATGCCTAGCGGAATCGCTCCGTGTTAGCTCCTTCTTCAATGCCTCCAGCTTCTTCTGCAAAAGCCTGATGAGGGGAATGACCTGACTCAGGCTGGCAGTGTCTGAACTGACTTCACGTGTGGCAAGTTCAAAGGGCATCAGAACCTTGCACAACGTTGAAATCATTCTCCACTGCACTTGAGACAGGTGCATTCCATCTCCTATATCGTGCTCAATTGTATAGGCTTGAATGGCCTTTTGCTGCTCCTCCAACCTCTGAAGCATATAGAGGGTTGAATTCCACCTCGTTACCACTTCTTGCTTCAGATGATGGCAGGGCAGGTTCAGTAGTTTTTGGTGGTGCTCCAGTCTTCTGTACGTGGTGCCTGTACGCCGAAAGTGTCCCGCAATTTTTCTGGCCACCGACAGCATCTCTTGCACGCCCCTGTCGTTTTTTAAAAAATTCTGCACCACCAAATTCAAGGTATGTGCAAAACATGGGACGTGCTGGAATTTGCCCATATTTAATGCACACACAATATTGCTGGCGTTGTCCGATGCCACAAATCCACAGGAGAGTCCAATTGGGGTAAGCCATTCCGCGATGATCTTCCTCAGTTGCCGTAAGAGGTTTTCAGCTGTGTGCGTATTCTGGAAAGCGGTGATACAAAGCGTAGCCTGCCTAGGAAAGAGTTGGCGTTTGCGAGATGCTGCTACTGGTGCCGCCGCTGCTGTTCTTGCGGCGGGAGTCCATACATCTACCCAGTGGGCTGTCACAGTCATATAGTCCTGACCCTGCCCTGCTCCACTTGTCCACATGTCCGTGGTTAAGTGGACATTGGGTACAACTGCATTTTTTAGGACACTGGTGAGTCTTTTTCTGACGTCCGTGTACATTCTCGGTATCGCCTGCCTAGAGAAGTGGAACCTAGATGGTATTTGGTAACGGGGGCACACTGCCTCAATAAATTGTCTAGTTCCCTGTGAACTAACGGCGGATACCGGACGCACGTCTAACACCAACATAGTTGTCAAGGACTCAGTTATCCGCTTTGCAGTAGGATGACTGCTGTGATATTTCATCTTCCTCGCAAAGGACTGTTGAACAGTCAATTGCTTACTGGAAGTAGTACAAGTGGGCTTACGACTTCCCCTCTGGGATGACCATCGACTCCCAGCGGCAACAACAGCAGCGCCAGCAGCAGTAGGCGTTACACGCAAGGATGCATCGGAGGAATCCCAGGCAGGAAAGGACTCGTCAGACTTGCCAGTGACATGGCCTGCAGGACTATTGGCATTCCTGGGGAAGGAGGAAATTGACACTGAGGGAGTTGGTGGGGTGGTTTGCGTGAGCTTGGTTACAAGAGGAAGGGATTTACTGGTCAGTGGACTGCTTCCGCTGTCACCCAAAGTTTTTGAACTTGTCACTGACTTATTATGAATGCGCTGCAGGTGACGTATAAGGGAGGATGTTCCGAGGTGGTTAACGTCCTTACCCCTACTTATTACAGCTTGACAAAGGGAACACATGGCTTGACACCTGTTGTCCGCATTTCTGGTGAAATACCTCCACACCGAAGAGCTGATTTTTTTGGTATTTTCACCTGGCATGTCAACGGCCATATTCCTCCCACGGACAACAGGTGTCTCCCCGGGTGCCTGACTTAAACAAACCACCTCACCATCAGAATCCTCCTGGTCAATTTCCTCCCCAGCGCCAGCAACACCCATATCCTCCTCATCCTGGTGTACTTCAACACTGACATCTTCAATCTGACTATCAGGAACTGGACTGCGGGTGCTCCTTCCAGCACTTGCAGGGGGCATGCAAATAGTGGAAGGCGCATGCTCTTCACGTCCAGTGTTGGGAAGGTCAGGCATCGCAAACGACACAATTGGACTCTCCTTGTGGATTTGGGATTTCAAAGAACGCACAGTTCTTTGCGGTGCTTTTGCCAGCTTGAGTCTTTTCAGTTTTCTAGCGAGAGGCTGAGTGCTTCCATCCTCATGTGAAGCTGAACCACTAGCCATGAACATAGGCCAGGGCCTCAGCCGTTCCTTGCCACTCCGTGTGGTAAATGGCATATTGGCAAGTTTACGCTTCTCCTCCGACAATTTTATTTTAGGTTTTGGAGTCCTTTTTTTTCTGATATTTGGTGTTTTGGATTTGACATGCTCTGTACTATGACATTGGGCATCGGCCTTGGCAGACGACGTTGCTGGCATTTCATCGTCTCGGCCATGACTAGTGGCAGCAGCTTCAGCACGAGGTGGAAGTGGATCTTGATCTTTCCCTAATTTTGGAACCTCAACTTTTTTGTTCTCCATATTTTATAGGCAGAACTAAAAGGCACCTCAGGTAAACAATGGAGATGGATGGATTGGATAGTTTACTAGTATACAATTATGGACGGACTGCCACGGTTAGGTGGTATAAAAAAACCACGGTTAGGTGGTATATATTATAATAATAATACAATTATGGATGGACGGACTGCCTGCCGACTGCCGACACAGAGGTAGCCACAGCCGTGAACTACCGCACTGTACACTGGTTGATAAAGAGATAGTAGTATACTCGTAACAACTAGTATGACACTATGACGACGGTATAAAGAATGGAAAAAAAACCACGGTTAGGTGGTATATATTATAATAATAATACAATTATGGATGGACGGACTGCCTGCCGACTGCCGACACAGAGGTAGCCACAGCCGTGAACTACCGCACTGTACACTGGTTGATAAAGAGATAGTAGTATACTCGTAACAACTAGTATGACACTATGACGACGGTATAAAGAATGCAAAAAAAACCACGGTTAGGTGGTATATATTATAATAATAATACAATTATGGATGGACGGACTGCCTGCCGACTGCCGACACAGAGGTAGCCACAGCCGTGAACTACCGCACTGTACACTGGTTGATAAAGAGATAGTAGTATACTCGTAACAACTAGTATGACACTATGACGACGGTATAAAGAATGAAAAAAAAACCACGGTTAGGTGGTATATATTATAATAATAATACAATTATGGATGGACGGACTGCCTGCCGACTGCCGACACAGAGGTAGCCACAGCCGTGAACTACCGCACTGTACACTGGTTGATAAAGAGATAGTAGTATACTCGTAACAATTAGGATGACACTATGACGGTATAAAGAATGAAAAAAAAACCACGGTTAGGTGGTAGGTATATAATAATAAATAATACAATTCTGGTCGGACGGACTGCCTGCCGTGTGCCGACACAGAGGTAGCCACAGCCGTGAACTACCGCACTGTACACTGGTTGATAAAGAGATAGTAGTATACTCGTAACAATTAGGATGACACTATGACGGTATAAAGAATGAAAAAAAAACCACGGTTAGGTGGTAGGTATATAATAATAAATAATACAATTCTGGTCGGACGGACTGCCTGCCGTGTGCCGACACAGAGGTAGCCACAGCCGTGAACTACCGCACTGTACACTGGTTGATAAAGAGATAGTAGTATACTCGTAACAATTAGGATGACACTATGACGGTATAAAGAATGAAAAAAAAACCACGGTTAGGTGGTAGGTATATAATAATAAATAATACAATTCTGGTCGGACGGACTGCCTGCCGTGTGCCGACACAGAGGTAGCCACAGCCGTGAACTACCGCACTGTACACTGGTTGATAAAGAGATAGTAGTATACTCGTAACAATTAGGATGACACTATGACGGTATAAAGAATGAAAAAAAAACCACGGTTAGGTGGTAGGTATATAATAATAAATAATACAATTCTGGTCGGACGGACTGCCTGCCGTGTGCCGACACAGAGGTAGCCACAGCCGTGAACTACCGCACTGTACACTGGTTGATAAAGAGATAGTAGTATACTCGTAACAATTAGGATGACACTATGACGGTATAAAGAATGAAAAAAAAACCACGGTTAGGTGGTAGGTATATAATAATAAATAATACAATTCTGGTCGGACGGACTGCCTGCCGTGTGCCGACACAGAGGTAGCCACAGCCGTGAACTACCGCACTGTACACTGGTTGATAAAGAGATAGTAGTATACTCGTAACAATTAGGATGACACTATGACGGTATAAAGAATGAAAAAAAAACCACGGTTAGGTGGTAGGTATATAATAATAAATAATACAATTCTGGTCGGACGGACTGCCTGCCGTGTGCCGACACAGAGGTAGCCACAGCCGTGAACTACCGCACTGTACTGTGTCTGCTGCTAATATAGACTGGTTGATATTTAAAGAGATATTAGTAGTATACAACAATACTATACTGGTGGTCAGGCACTGGTCACCACTCCTGCAGCAAAAGTGTGCACTGTTAATTAATATAATTGTACTCCTGGCTCCTGCTAACAACCTGCAGTGCTCCCCAGTCTCCCCCACAATTAATTATAAGCTTTTAATTTATACATTGATGACTGTGCAGCACACTGGGCTGAGCTGAGTGCACACAGACTGAGTCACACTGTGTGACTGACTGTGCTGTGTATCGTTTTTTTTTTCAGGCAGAGAACGGATATAGCAGAGAGAAGTGAACGGATATATTATATTAAATAAAAGTTAACTAGCAACTGCACTGGTCACTGACTGTGGTAAACTAACTCTGTCTGCGACTCTGCACAATCTCTCTCTATCTAATCTATCTATCTCTATTCTAATGGAGAGGACGCCAGACACGTCCTCTCCCTATCAATCTCAATGCACGAGTGAAAATGGCGGCGACGCGCGGCTCCTTATATAGAATCCGAGTCTCGCGATAGAATCCGAGCCTCGCGAGAATCCGACAGCGTCATGATGACGTTCGGGCGCGCTCGGGTTAACCGAGCAAGGCGGGAAGATCCGAGTCGCTCGGACCCGTGGAAAAAAAAGTGAAGTTCGTGCGGGTTCGGATTCAAAGAAACCGAACCCGCTCATCTCTAATCACAACATGCAGATGTGGCCCTACATATCCATCCTGCGCATAGCCACAGGTGCAACTCATTTGGCATAAAGTGCACACACCACCATGTGTATCAGTTTAGTTCGCACCCACGACCATAGACTTATTATGGAGCCGATCGCAGGTGCAACTAGCAGCAGCTCGGCGTATTATGCTGCACCCGCATGATGGATGAGTGTGGTTATATCTGTTGCTGGACCCAACCAATTCACTGTGGGCTCCGGTCCCTGTAGACTGACTAAGAGCACTATTTATATACTTCTGTAAGTCGTGTTTATATATCAGTGACGTACAGTGGGGTGAGGCAGAGCCTTTCCTGTCATACTATCTTGTAAACCAGAGATTTGATTATTTAAAATATACAAAGAATATATTAGAAATATCTTCTTTGTATTATTCTAATCATTTTTAGGGCGGGATTCAATTCTTTTCACCCCTTTCCACACCTGTTCTGTTTCTGCCCCCAGAGATGTTGTATCATTATTTCAGCTCGCTACCCCTGGAGTAGCGAGGTACCCAACCCTTTACACAGCTAAACCTGATTACTATGGGCGCAATATGCGTGATAATGGAGATCATTTTAGAAAGAAAATTGGGCGTGATATATCATTTGAATCTCACCCTTAGAGTCAAAATTCTGGAGAAAAAGTCTATGGCAGGTGAGGCACTGCCTATCTTTTCCGCACATCTCTGATTAAAACTCCCAAATTTCAAACAGTATATACTGCTGCACCTTTGTATAACGCCCACATGAACCCTTGGGTTCATATATTGGGATGCAGTTAAGATCCCGGCTGTCGGAATCCTGTCAGTCAGAATCCTGACGCTGTAATCCCACCACTATTCGGAATGCCGACACCGGCATCCTGTATAGGTACACATCCAGGCGCAGGTATCCAAATAGCCGTGGTGCAGATTGTCCAGACACCGCGGTGCTGGAGAGGTAAAGCTGCGGGTGGGAGGTTAGGATTAAGCTGTCGGGGGAGGTTTAGGCTTTGCAACGGGATGGTTAGGGTGCTTTAGGGTTAGGCACCACCCTCTGAAGGTTAGGGATAGGCTGTGGGCAGGGATGATTAGGGTTAGTGGGGTAGGGGAGAGGGAAAAACACCCCTTACTCACCCTTGTTGGCTTTTTCACGATCACGATCCCGACTTCGGTATTTCGAATGCCAGGATCCTGTGCACCTGCATTTCCTACTGAACCCTTATATTGTGTTTAAATCTCGCTTTTGTACTAGCCAGTGCCTTCTTAGCTATTTACCTCACCGCAAGTCCTTTTTCTTTAAGGTAGGGGCACTGAACTTCAGCTTGCCTCGGCGTCAGCGGAAAGGTCCACGGCAGATCCGGAACATCAGCGATGGGGGAGTGTATCCGTGCAGCAGAGACAGTGAGGAGATGGCAGCAAAGCCACTCCCCTACCAGTCTGTTATTGGCCACAGACTCCAATGATGGAATGACACCGGCCACGTCATTACGTCACTACAGTGCCAAAATAATCCGGTTTTCAGAATATTTCAGTATTCAGTGTCTGGATAACAGATGCCTCACCTGTATTTACATTTGGTAACAAATACAATACTAAAAATAGAGATTGAAAAGAGATTAGAGGAGCTTGTTCACAATCTACACAACTGTATGATTTTGTTAATTACGGTTAAGTAGCACATATTACATGTTACTTACAGATTCAGCCAGACTTAAAAGAAAAAAAGCAACATGATCATATAACAAAAAATATTGTTTCAGCATTAAAAGTGAATATATATAAGTTTTTGTGACCTACAGTAAGTAGAGTGAAAGTAACTAAATTGAGTAGCCTAGGAAAGTTATTATAGTAATTTGACATTTGGAGGTTACAGAACAGTTTTGTCTGATGGACGGCATGCCGCAAACACACAAACTGGAACTGGGAGCAGATGATGAGCAGGGCCGGCGCTACCATTAGGCAGCTTTAGGCAGCTGCCTAGAGCGCCAGCCACTGGAGGGCGGCACTGATCCTCTTAACAAAAAACACAGAAGGATGTCTCTTGTCTGAGAGACATCCTTCCATTTAGATAATGCTGGCAGCTGCCGCAGGCCGCCAGACTTATCAACCCCTGAGCCCTTCCCCACAGGCTAGCATATTTCTTTTCTTGCTACGAAGTTGCCTCGCCCGCTCACACCCGCTATTTAAGCTCCACCCCAATCGGTATTTGGCTCCGCCCCCATTTTACAGACCAGTACACACTACAAGGGAGCGGGGCCTGATTGAGTTAGGCACCCGGCCGGCTCCTGTTCCAGTTGCAGTCAGTGACCACCTACTGTATACGCTGTGCTGCTCCTGCTGCTGATCTCAGTCAGCGGTAAGTTAAGAACGGGGTATATGTACAGATATATATTGTGTTTGACTTGTAATTATTGATGCCAGTGTACTTATGGGGGGTATTTTATATATATATATATATATATATATATATATATAATTCATACAGTACATACACAAACACTAACACACCCCACATATAGAGGGTCACCTCAGTCTCTGCCTCCCCCCATGTTTGGGGCTCCAGCCAATCTTTGGAAACACCCCTGCATAAATCCTGCGTTTGCCTATGCACATAGGGCCGGCTGGCCAATTACGCTGGGTACGCAGCCGCGTATGGTGTCAAGCTTCAAGGGCAGGCTGCACTGACAACTTAAGCAGCAGCTGCCTGCCCGTCAGTGCTTACTGGCTCTCAGTCACCGCTGATGTATCCGGTCTTCTTCCTCGCAGCTCTCACACGAAGCAGCCGCATTTGCGCATGAAGAGCTCCAGGCACAGGGACTCCGGCAGGCTCAGCCACAGTACGCCGACGTCCCTGCACAGGGTCATAGTGGAGAATGAGGAGCAGCGGTGCCACCAGCTGCCATGTGTCTGCTCTAGGACCCAGGGGAAAAACAGACTATGGAGGATGAGGTGAGGGGCCTGGGCGCACTGCACCACGGCACCTACCTCTCACGCTGAGCATGAGAGGCATTACTGGCGCCTCGGGACAACAAGAAGAAGGGCAGCGCAGCTTAACCTCTCATCTGTCAGTCACAGCAACCCCCACACCGCAGTGAGACGGTACTTGATCTGCGCTGCTACCACTGTACACTGCTTTGGTATAGTCGTGTGCAGTCAGGTTTTATATGAATGACACAGTGACACACGTCTCTGTGAAGCTGGGCAGAGGGAAGCAGAGGAGTGGGTAACATTAGCACAATACCCCCCCCCCTCCATCCCTTTGTGTACATGGCATGACTAAAGGTGCATACACACTGAGCTCTTTTCCCCCCTGCACAGCGATGTCAGCGGGGGTGAGCGGCTTTCCATAGCAGGACGCTATGGAAAGCCGCTCACCCCGCCGTTCATCTGCTGGTAATACCAGTAGATGAATGGCGGTCGCCAGCGATGAAGCGAGAGCGCGCGTCAGCGCTCACCACTCATCGCTTGTCCATACACACTGGGCGGCTTTGAGCTGAAAGCTGCTCAACACACCAAAAGTGACCTGCTCTCAGCTCAGAATCGCCCAGTGTGTATGGGCCTTAAGGCTCTGATGGGAGAGTTATGCAGAATCAGAGATCTTAGGGGGTGATTCAGACCTGATCACTGGGCTGCTATCTTTGCTGTCCTACGTTCAGATAGTCGCCGCCTTCAGGGGGAGTGTATTTTCGCTGTGCAAGTGTGAGATCCCATATGTACGCCGAGCTGTAAAAATCAACTGTGTGCAGTGTGTGCGCAGCCCATGATTTACTCCTACAGTGCAATGAGAACAGGCTGATCGGGGGCCGGAGCTGACGTCACACACCCGCCCTGAAAACACTTGGACACACCTACGTTTTTGCGGACACTCCCAATAAATGGTCAGTTACCACCCACAAACGCCTTCCTCCAGTCAATCACCTTGCGTTCGTTTTTTTCGCACCATCCTGTCGCTGACCAGTGACGCCCTTTGTTGCTGTCCGGCGCGTGAGCACATTGCGGTGGATGCGCAGTTATGCCCTGATCGCCCGCTGTGCAAAAACGCACAGCAGCGATCAGGTATGAATCACCCCCTTAGTAACATGGTCACTAATAGGGATGGGACATGAGTTGTGTGCACCTTGTTATTCAGTCAGGGTTGGCCGCCCAGTTATGCCAGGTACTCAGGGGGACATTTACTAAGCAGTGATAATAGTTGAGAAGTGAGCCAGTGGAGAAGTTGCCCATGGCAACCAATCAGCACAGAAGTAACATCTATAATTTGCATGCTATAAAATGATACAGAGCTGCTGATTGGTTGATGGGGCAACTTCTCCACTGGCTCACTTCTCCTCTCTTATCACTGCTTAGTAAATCTCCCCCTCAGTCACGTGCAGCACAAATCTGCAAGGGTGCCATCTTCCACTTGCTGCACTTACAACGACCACCGGCGCTGTTAGCTTCACCTGTAGCTGCCTGCCCGTCGGTGCCTCCCAGCTCCAGGTCCCCACTGACTGATCTAGTCTTCCTCCCTTCATTGCTTGTGCATCCATCACCCCATCGTGGCTGCCCGCCCGTCTGCGCCTACCAGTACCGTGCCCACACACGGTTTTGTCAAAGTATGTAGAAAGTTTGGTGTGTAATTTTCTTGTTAGCAAATATGTGGATCAAGTGGCAGCTGTGAATAGAGTATATATATATATAGCTACAGACTGAAGCTGGATTCATTTGTTAATGAGGAATAACATGGGCAGCCATTTCAGCTTTTTGTTCCAAACAAATTGACTAACATTTACCAAAGGTTCTTACTGAATTATTCGAAGTAGAATTAATAAAAAAATAATTTGGTTGAACTTTGTTTACATGTGCATCATTGTCTATCTACAGTACAGAACATTGTAAAATACTGTAGGTCTGGATTTATATACTATACAAATGCAGTTTGTGTTTGGTATGTACAGTATTGAGTATACTCCAGTGCGTTTCATTATTTTCATGTGGAGGCTAATGTCCAGTATGTGGGTTTTTTAATGTGGGGTATATGTGTATGTTTTTTTTTTATCGTGGAGGCTAGTGTGTGTTTTTTTTCACACATCAAGCAAATGACAGTTACAGACAGCTACGTTCGCATGAATGGGTGCACCTATACACGCCGAGAGTGCTCGTTAAGCGCAGATGTAGCCATGATGACCATGGCTACATCTGTATGTAAAAATAAGGATTTATTCCACCGAGGGGTGCCAAAATCTATATCCGCTTACCAAAAAAATTAGGCTAGTGTAGCGCCCTAATGAAAAGATGGCTACGGGGGTATGATATAGTAACCTGGTGTAAAGTGTAACACTGTAAAATATAATGTGTACATATTGTTTTATTTAGCAATTAATGATAATGTTTTGTAAGGGAGCCCTGAGCGTTGTAAATGGAGGGCACTGGAGATACCCTTCTTGAAGACCCTCACGCCGGGAAGGTGTGATCGCGCGGGTAGAGGAAGAGAGAGGCAGTGCGAGCAGAGATGACCGGTGAGGAGAGCGCGGTGCAGGTGACGCAGGACGGGGGTAGAGGTCTGGAGTCCCGGGGTCGCTGAGTGAGCTGTGTCCGTGGCCGTAGAGGGAGCGGCCGGCCTGAAGTGTCGAGTGGCAGCGGAGGAACGGAAGCTGTAGATAAGCTTGGGAGCTAGCTGTGCTGACCTGGGAGCCACAGCCGGGGGAGAAAGAGCCGGAGCCGAGTGGTAGTGTCTAGTTTCTCTTCGTGCTAAGGACCTTTCCCATAATCCCCTGGGTCCATGTCACAATCTATTTGGAATAGTAAAGTGTGGCGAGCGAAGCGAGACACCGAGCCCGATGCGTGGCGAGCGAAGCAAGCCCGCGATGGTCCAATACTGCATAGAAAAAAAAAAAAAAAACGGAGAACGAAGCAGACATTTAGAAGCTGTAAGGGCGGAAGTTCTCTCCTGCCCTCTCGTTTTGTCACGTCCAGGTCCTTAGCATGAAGAGAACATAGACACAACCGGCACTGCACAGCAAGTGAGAAGTGAAGTCGAGCCACAGCGGGGGTGAGCTTCTATAGATGAGCAGCAGAGGTGAGGGCGGCTTCATATTCAATAGGACGTCTGCTACATATCAGCTGAAAGCCTGCATGCCCCAGATCGAGGACGAGTAGCAAGTCAGCTGTGAGAGGAGGAGTCGGGGGAGTGCTGAGTAATCACTCTGCATTGCTTTGGAAGCAGTGAGGGGAATATAAAGCAGCCTCAGGTAGCCGCACCATCATTGATAATGGTACTAGCTCCCACTTATCGGTAGCATCGAGAGTAGACACTGGGCCAAATACGCATACCTCTATAAAGTGACATAACCCTGAATCTGCTGTAGTCGAAAATAGGGGTGCATGTTCCACCAAGGAGCTGGAAAGACGGCATAAGAGCACAGATAGTAAAAGGTCCGTGGGACGGCTAGCCGCAGCCTGCGATGTTGGTGTCTAGAGGAAATATACACTCAGTTAAAGCACCCAGGAGAGAGGCATATTAACAAATAGACGGAGGAGTATTGCTGTGTTACGGTGTAATTAGGTACCTGAACTGGGGGGTATATAGACTAAAAATAGCAAGAGACTAAACTTTACCGTAGCACACGAGACTAAATACTAATTTCATAGGGCTTTCTAGAGATAGAGCCCATTCAGGAGATATATTCCAGAGAGCTGCTCCCATTAGCAAGAGCCCAGTTACTACAGACTGCTGCGGGGAGCTCTAGACTGTATACAGGATAAATTGGGCTCACAGTGATATTCAAAGGGTAAGCTGGCGTCAACCGGTCACAAGCTGTTATCCAAGGAGCGTCCCTGTGCCCCAGCGCTCTGAGATTGACAGTAGACACCTTACAGCTTGTTCACCCCTTATGAGGTGGTACTGTCTGAGCCAAGGGAACTGAACTCCTGCTATAAGGTCAGAGCTCTAGGTATCGCCATACTGGACTGTAACACCCTAAAGTATCAGGATTATCTACTCAGCCAGAGGAACATATATTTGTAAGGGGCCCAACGAGTGCACTCACTGATTAAGGGTATCCGGGTCTAAGACCCCTTGGGAAAGGTGAAAGAGTTTTTTTTGTAATGCATGCAACCTTTTGTTGTATAGCCAAAGGGAGAGGGAGTAGAAGTATATTTATATTCACATGTGTGTACCATTGTTATTGAAGGTTTATTGTATGGACCCCACTATCTGTTAAAGTTGATAATATTTACCGTAATACTTGTATTCGGGGAGGTGGGTCAGAGGAGACCTGGAAAGAGGAAGAAGAACAGGTAGAAGTACCCCAGTATAATAGTATATCAGGGTAGAACCCACCTAGTGGGACAGGCTTACCCAAGCAAGTCATTTTACCCTACCCTCTTGGTGTAGCTTGGGTGGAGGCACATTCTAGTATAGTAACCGAGTTAGTACAGATTAGGAAGGGTTACACTTGGGCAGTGCCTGCCTGCACATATGATTAAACTGCCAGCCTGGCTCTAAAGGTCCATACACACTAGACGACAATGCTCTATGAGCGATGTTGTCTAGTGTTTCCCCTCCCGGGCTGAGCGGTCGGCGACCGCCCATACACACTGAGCTATATGACTGTTCATATTGCTCAGTGACGTCACGCAGCCGCCGTCCGTGCATGCACTGCCGACAGTCCAGATAGAACATGCATGCACTGCCGACAGCGACGATCGTTGCTGACCTGCAGGGCCGCGCATCGGTCGTCGCTGGTGGCATACACACTTGCAGAGAAAATGAGCGATGTCGCTCAGGAAGGGGGAAAATGAGCGATGTCGCTCAGGAAGGGGGAAAATGAGCGACGTCGCTCATTTTCTCGGAAAGTGTGTATGGGCCTTAAGTGCTGGTCTCAGTGTGGCTACAACATCAGCACTGACAGTCACATGACTGTCATGTGCTGTGATGTCGCCTGCCTGTGCAGCACCTGCTCTTGGGTGGCTCCTCCCTGGCTGTAGTCTCTCTATTCCCTCCTGGTCAGCAATTAATTATCCCAACCCTTTTGTTCTGGTGCATGTCACCACATTTGGCAACTGCAGCTATGGATCATGGGAGTTTTGTGAGTCTTGTATTAATCCATGTAACTGACTGACATGATTATGCCCAGCTAGCAGAGGGGCCACAAGTATCTAGCAATAGAGGTACTACAAGCACCCAGCACACCCTGTACTCAGTGTACTGTATTGCAATCCCAAAGGTGTTGTCTGTATGGTATGGTGGTCACTGTTACCGTGTGCTGTCTGTGCAATACGGCAGATGATAGGATGCTCTCTGTGCGGTGTGGCACTTACTGGCATGCTGTCTATGTGGTGTGGTAGTCATTGGGATAGTGAATGTGCAGCATTGCGGTAACTGCAGTGTTGTCAGTATTGTATGGTCTGTCACTGCATTGATCCTATAATCATGGGTGTAACTATTGTGGGTGCAAGAAATGCCATTGTTATGGGGCCTAGGGGCTTAGGGGGGCCTGGACTCAAGTTTATAAAGTTGCATAGCAATTTCCCTAGTTTTGGCTGCTAAGCAATTGGGTCTGATCCATTCCCAGCCTGTGCTGTGTGACATTACATTGTCCGTGAGAGGAGTGTGTAGTGGATGTTATAATGGTAGAGGGCACTGCAATGTGGCATAATGTGATCTACTCATTGTAATGAGCAAAGGGGATTGGTATGGGATCCCGGCAGTGGTGATCCCTGCGGTTAGGAGAGTGACACTGGGATCCTGACAGGCGGGGAGGTGGGTAAGAGGAGAGCGCAGCGAGCGCAGCATGTACCCATGCGGGCTTGCTGCGCTCGCCACACATCTGCCCCAGTGGCGACCTTTGGTCGCCACACTAATATATTCCCCCCTCGGACCACCGTGGACCACCACACAAGGGTGAATTCCGGGCTTGTGTCGGTATTCCGACTTCCGCCATTTCGCAGAGTGTCGGGATTCCGGCGTCGGTATATGCGGTTAACCGCATACCGAGCAAAGAACCCTCCCTCGCAACTATAGTACACTTCATATGCTGTGTATCTATTTATATCTCCTGCCTGTGTTGTCCCTCTTCCCTACACTACAGCCTACCTGGGATCCCTGCAAAAGTCGTGCTTAGCATTTTTTTTTGTAGGTGGCATTCTCTATTTAGCAATATCGGCTGTTGAACTTCTCAGACGCCACCTCCACATTTTCACCTGAGGGGGAGAGTGCGCAGAAGTTTTGCCTAGGGTGTCGAGAAACCTTGCACCGGCACTGATGATGAGACAGACATTAAGCAGATTGGAGGGTTCAAGCTGGGATATCCTTTGAAACATATGTAAGTTGGTGAATGCTGATTATTCACACAGTCCATTGGACCCTCTTTTGTAAGGCAAAGTGGTCAATGATTTGCTCACTGCTAAATTTAAAAGCCATTATTCATTTCTAGTTCTCTTTTAAATCTGTACTGCATTTGACACTTATGGCCACTGTCTTATAAATTGGTGTAGGTCTTCAGGCTACATGGACATATGTACTGTACTAAGGGCCTGATTCAGACCTGATTGCTGCTGTGCGTTTTTGCACAGCGAGTGATCAGGTCATAACTGTTCATGCGTAACTGCGTAACATGCGTAACATGCGTAACTGTTCATATGTAACACAATGCACATGTGTGTCGGTCAACAACAATGGGCATCGCCAGTCAGCGACAGGATGTTGCGAAAATTTCATTTGCATGGCCGTTCGCAAGGTGATTGACAGGAGGAAGCCATTTGTGGTTGGTAACTGACCCAGTGGCGCACCCAGGGGGGGTTCTGAGCACCCAGAAACCCCCCTCCACAAAAAAATAATAATAATTTTTTTAGCTGCATGAGTATTATTAATGGCTGTCTAGCGTCCTCTGCAGCCTGCTGTCTTCCTGGTGGCACTTGTAAGTGCAATAAAAGTTTACTTTATTTTAATTATAGTACATATATATCCATGTGCATACATATATACACACGTATATACATACATACATATAAACACACACACATATGATATATATATATATATGTGTATATATATGTGTACTGTATGTGTGTGTACATATATATATATGTATGCATGTTTGATATGCTATGTGTATGTGTGTGTGTGTGTGTGTGTGTGTGTGTGTGTGTGTGTATGTATGTATGTTTGTTTGTATGTATATGTATATATATATATATTTGTGTGTGTGTAGATATATGTGTGTGTGTATATATATATATATATAAGTATATATATATATATACTAGAGATGAGCGGGTTCGGTTTCTCTGAATCCGAACCCGCCCGAACTTCATGGTTTTTTTCACGGGTCCGAGCAGACTCGGATCCTCCCGCCTTGCTCGGTTAACCCGAGCGCGCCCGAACGTCATCATGACGCTGTCGGATTCTCGCGAGACTCGGATTCTATATAAGGAGCCGCGCGTCGCCGCCATTTTCACACGTGCATTGAGATTGATAGGGAGAGGACGTGGCTGGCGTCCTCTCCATTTAGATTACAAGAGAGAGAGATTTACTGGAGCTTAGGACTAGGAGGAGTACTGTAGAAGTGTAGAGAGTGCAGAGAGTTTACTAGTGAGTGACCACCAGACAGTGCAGTTTATTTAATATATCCGTTCTCTGCCTGAAAAAAGCGATACACACAGTGACTCAGTCACATACCATATCTGTGTGCACTGCTCAGGCTCAGCCCAGTGTGCTGCATCATCTATATATATTATATATCTGTCTGACTGCTCAGCTCACACAGCTTATAATTGTGGGGGAGACTGGGGAGCACTGCAGTGCCAGTTATAGGTTATAGCAGGAGCCAGGAGTACATAATATTATATAGTGAGTGACCACCAGACAGTGCAGTTTATTTAATATATATCCGTTCTCTGCCTGAAAAAAGCGATACACACAGTGACTCAGTCACATACCATATCTGTGTGCACTGCTCAGGCTCAGCCCAGTGTGCTGCATCATCGATATATATTATATATCTGTCTGACTGCTCAGCTCACACAGCTTATAATTGTGGGGGAGACTGGGGAGCACTGCAGTGCCAGTTATAGGTTATAGCAGGAGCCAGGAGTACATAATATTATATTAAAATTAAACAGTGCACACTTTTGCTGCAGGAGTGCCACTGCCAGTGTGACTGACCAGTGACCTGACCACACTGACCACCAGTATAGTTAGTAGTATACTTATATTGTGATTGCCTGAAAAAGTTAAACACTCGTCGTGTGACTTCACTTGTGTGTTGTTGTTTTTTTTATTCTATAAAAATAAAACTCATTCTGCTGACAGACAGTGTCCAGCAGGTCCGTCATTATATAATATATAATATATACCTGTCCGGCTGCAGTAGTGATATATATATATATTTTTTATATCATTTATCATCCAGTCGCAGCAGACACAGTACGGTAGTTCACGGCTGTGGCTACCTCTGTGTCTGCACTCGGCAGGCAGTCCGTCCATAATTGTATACCACCTAACCGTGGTTTTTTTTTCTTCTTTATACATACATACTACTACGACATCTCTTTATCAACCAGTCTATATTAGCAGCAGACACAGTACAGTACGGTAGTTCACGGCTGTGGCTACCTCTGTGTCTGCACTCGGCAGGCAGTCCGTCCATAATTGTATACCACCTAACCGTGGTTTTTTTTTCTTTCTTCTTTATACATACATAGTTACATAGACATCTCTTTATCAACCAGTCTATATTAGCAGCAGACACAGTACAGTACGGTAGTTCACGGCTGTGGCTACCTCTGTGTCTGCACTCGGCAGGCAGTCCGTCCATAATTGTATACCACCTAACCGTGGTTTTTTTTTCTTTCTTCTTTATACATACATAGTTACATAGACATCTCTTTATCAACCAGTCTATATTAGCAGCAGACACAGTACAGTACAGTAGTTCACGGCTGTGGCTACCTCTGTGTCTGCACTCGGCAGGCAGTCCGTCCATAATTGTATACCACCTAACCGTGGTTTTTTTTTCTTTCTTCTTTATACATACATAGTTACATAGACATCTCTTTATCAACCAGTCTATATTAGCAGCAGACACAGTACAGTACGGTAGTTCACGGCTGTGGCTACCTCTGTGTCTGCACTCGGCAGGCAGTCCGTCCATAATTGTATACCACCTAACCGTGTTTTTTTTTCTTTCTTCTTTATACATACATAGTTACATAGACATCTCTTTATCAACCAGTCTATATTAGCAGCAGACACAGTACAGTACGGTAGTTCACGGCTGTGGCTACCTCTGTGTCTGCACTCGGCAGGCAGTCCGTCCATAATTGTATACCACCTAACCGTGGTTTTTTTTTCTTTCTTCTTTATACATACATAGTTACATAGACATCTCTTTATCAACCAGTCTATATTAGCAGCAGACACAGTACAGTACGGTAGTTCACGGCTGTGGCTACCTCTGTGTCTGCACTCGGCAGGCAGTCCGTCCATAATTGTATACCACCTAACCGTGGTTTTTTTTCTTTCTTCTTTATACATACATACTACTACGACATCTCTTTATCAACCAGTCTATATTATTAGCAGCAGACACAGTACAGTATGGTAGTTCACGGCTGTGGCTACCTCTGTGTCTGCACTCGGCAGGCAGTCCGTCCATAATTGTATACCACCTAACTGTGGTTTTTTTTTCTTTCTTCTTTATACATACATAGTTACATAGACATCTCTTTATCAACCAGTCTATATTAGCAGCAGACACAGTACAGTACGGTAGTTCACGGCTGTGGCTACCTCTGTGTCTGCACTCGGCAGGCAGTCCATAATTGTATACTAGTATCCATCTCCATTGTTTACCTGAGGTGCCTTTTAGTTGTGCCTATTAAAATATGGAGAACAAAAATGTTGAGGTTCCAAAATTAGGGAAAGATCAAGATCCACTTCCACCTCGTGCTGAAGCTGCTGCCACTAGTCATGGCCGAGACGATGAAATGCCAGCAACGTCGTCTGCCAAGGCCGATGCCCAATGTCATAGTACAGAGCATGTCAAATCCAAAACACCAAATATCAGTAAAAAAAGGACTCCAAAACCTAAAATAAAATTGTCGGAGGAGAAGCGTAAACTTGCCAATATGCCATTTACCACACGGAGTGGCAAGGAACGGCTGAGGCCCTGGCCTATGTTCATGGCTAGTGGTTCAGCTTCACATGAGGATGGAAGCACTCAGCCTCTCGCTAGAAAACTGAAAAGACTCAAGCTGGCAAAAGCACCGCAAAGAACTGTGCGTTCTTCGAAATCCCAAATCCACAAGGAGAGTCCAATTGTGTCGGTTGCGATGCCTGACCTTCCCAACACTGGACGTGAAGAGCATGCGCCTTCCACCATTTGCACGCCCCCTGTAAGTGCTGGAAGGAGCACCCGCAGTCCAGTTCCTGATAGTCAGATTGAAGATGAAGATGTTGAAGTACACCAGGATGAGGAGGATATGGGTGTTGCTGGCGCTGGGGAGGAAATTGACCAGGAGGATTCTGATGGTGAGGTGGTTTGTTTAAGTCAGGCACCCGGGGAGACACCTGTTGTCCGTGGGAGGAATATGGCCGTTGACATGCCTGGTGAAAATACCAAAAAAATCAGCTCTTCAGTGTGGAGGTATTTCAACAGAAAAGCGGACAACAGGTGTCAAGCCGTGTGTTGCCTTTGTCAAGCTGTAATAAGTAGGGGTAAGGACGTTAACCACCTCGGAACATCCTCCCTTATACGTCACCTGCAGCGCATTCATAATAAGTCAGTGACAAGTTCAAAAACTTTGGGCGACAGCGGAAGCAGTCCACTGACCAGTAAATCCCTTCCTCTTGTAACCAAGCTCACGCAAACCACCCCACCAACTCCCTCAGTGTCAATTTCCTCCTTCCCCAGGAATGCCAATAGTCCTGCAGGCCATGTCACTGGCAATTCTGACGAGTCCTCTCCTGCCTGGGATTCCTCCGATGCATCCTTGCGTGTAACGCCTACTGCTGCTGGCGCTGCTGTTGTTGCTGCTGGGAGTCGATGGTCATCCCAGAGGGGAAGTCGTAAGCCCACTTGTACTACTTCCAGTAAGCAATTGACTGTCCAACAGTCCTTTGCGAGGAAGATGAAATATCACAGCAGTCATCCTGCTGCAAAGCGGATAACTGAGGCCTTGACAACTATGTTGGTGTTAGACGTGCGTCCGGTATCCGCCGTTAGTTCACAGGGAACTAGACAATTTATTGAGGCAGTTTGCCCCCGTTACCAAATACCATCTAGGTTCCACTTCTCTAGGCAGGCGATACCGAGAATGTACACGGACGTCAGAAAAAGACTCACCAGTGTCCTAAAAAATGCAGTTGTACCCAATGTCCACTTAACCACGGACATGTGGACAAGTGGAGCAGGGCAGGGTCAGGACTATATGACTGTGACAGCCCACTGGGTAGATGTATGGACTCCCGCCGCAAGAACAGCAGCGGCGGCACCAGTAGCAGCATCTCGCAAACGCCAACTCTTTCCTAGGCAGGCTACGCTTTGTATCACCGCTTTCCAGAATACGCACACAGCTGAAAACCTCTTACGGCAACTGAGGAAGATCATCGCGGAATGGCTTACCCCAATTGGACTCTCCTGTGGATTTGTGGCATCGGACAACGCCAGCAATATTGTGTGTGCATTAAATATGGGCAAATTCCAGCACGTCCCATGTTTTGCACATACCTTGAATTTGGTGGTGCAGAATTTTTTAAAAAACGACAGGGGCGTGCAAGAGATGCTGTCGGTGGCCAGAAGAATTGCGGGACACTTTCGGCGTACAGGCACCACGTACAGAAGACTGGAGCACCACCAAAAACTACTGAACCTGCCCTGCCATCATCTGAAGCAAGAAGTGGTAACGAGGTGGAATTCAACCCTCTATATGCTTCAGAGGTTGGAGGAGCAGCAAAAGGCCATTCAAGCCTATACAATTGAGCACGATATAGTAGGTGGAATGCACCTGTCTCAAGCGCAGTGGAGAATGATTTCAACGTTGTGCAAGGTTCTGATGCCCTTTGAACTTGCCACACGTGAAGTCAGTTCAGACACTGCCAGCCTGAGTCAGGTCATTCCCCTCATCAGGCTTTTGCAGAAGAAGCTGGAGACATTGAAGGAGGAGCTAACACGGAGCGATTCCGCTAGGCATGTGGGACTTGTGGATGGAGCCCTTAATTCGCTTAACAAGGATTCACGGGTGGTCAATCTGTTGAAATCAGAGCACTACATTTTGGCCACCGTGCTCGATCCTAGATTTAAAGCCTACCTTGGATCTCTCTTTCCGGCAGACACAAGTCTGCTGGGGTTGAAAGACCTGCTGGTGACAAAATTGTCAAGTCAAGCGGAACGCGACCTGTCAACATCTCCTCCTTCACATTCTCCCGCAACTGGGGGTGCGAGGAAAAGGCTCAGAATTCCGAGCCCACCCGCTGGCGGTGATGCAGGGCAGTCTGGAGCGACTGCTGATGCTGACATCTGGTCCGGACTGAAGGACCTGACAACGATTACGGACATGTCGTCTACTGTCACTGCATATGATTCTCTCAACATTGATAGAATGGTGGAGGATTATATGAGTGACCGCATCCAAGTAGGCACGTCACACAGTCCGTACTTATACTGGCAGGAAAAAGAGGCAATTTGGAGGCCCTTGCACAAACTGGCTTTATTCTACCTAAGTTGCCCTCCCACAAGTGTGTACTCCGAAAGAGTGTTTAGTGCCGCCGCTCACCTTGTCAGCAATCGGCGTACGAGGTTACATCCAGAAAATGTGGAGAAGATGATGTTCATTAAAATGAATTATAATCAATTCCTCCGCGGAGACATTGACCAGCAGCAATTGCCTCCACAAAGTACACAGGGAGCTGAGATGGTGGATTCCAGTGGGGACGAATTGATAATCTGTGAGGAGGGGGATGTACACGGTGATATATCGGAGGGTGATGATGAGGTGGACATCTTGCCTCTGTAGAGCCAGTTTGTGCAAGGAGAGATTAATTGCTTCTTTTTTGGGGGGGGTCCAAACCAACCCGTCATATCAGTCACAGTCGTGTGGCAGACCCTGTCACTGAAATGATGGGTTGGTTAAAGTGTGCATGTCCTGTTTTGTTTATACAACATAAGGGTGGGTGGGAGGGCCCAAGGACAATTCCATCTTGCACCTCTTTTTTCTTTTCTTTTTCTTTGCATCATGTGCTGATTGGGGAGGGTTTTTTGGAAGGGACATCCTGCGTGACACTGCAGTGCCACTCCTAAATGGGCCCGGTGTTTGTGTCGGCCACTAGGGTCGCTAATCTTACTCACACAGTCAGCTACCTCATTGCGCCTCTTTTTTTCTTTGCGTCATGTGCTGTTTGGGGAGGGTTTTTTGGAAGGGACATCCTGCGTGACACTGCAGTGCCACTCCTAGATGGGCCCGGTGTTTGTGTCGGCCACTAGGGTCGCTAATCTTACTCACACAGCTACCTCATTGCGCCTCTTTTTTTCTTTGCGTCATGTGCTGTTTGGGGAGGGTTTTTTGGAAGGGCCATCCTGCGTGACACTGCAGTGCCACTCCTAGATGGGCCCGGTGTTTGTGTCGGCCACTAGGGTCGCTAATCTTACTCACACAGCTACCTCATTGCGCCTCTTTTTTTCTTTGCGTCATGTGCTGTTTGGGGAGGGTTTTTTGGAAGGGACATCCTGCGTGACACTGCAGTGCCACTCCTAGATGGGCCCGGTGTTTGTGTCGGCCACTAGGGTCGCTTATCTTACTCACACAGCGACCTCGGTGCAAATTTTAGGACTAAAAATAATATTGTGAGGTGTGAGGTATTCAGAATAGACTGAAAATGAGTGTAAATTATGGTTTTTGAGGTTAATAATACTTTGGGATCAAAATGACCCCCAAATTCTATGATTTAAGCTGTTTTTTAGTGTTTTTGGAAAAAAACACCCGAATCCAAAACACACCCGAATCCGACAAAAATAATTCGGTGAGGTTTTGCCAAAACGCGTTCGAACCCAAAACACGGCCGCGGAACCGAACCCAAAACCAAAACACAAAACCCGAAAAATTTCAGGCGCTCATCTCTAATATATACACACACACACACACACACACACACACACACACACACACACACACACACACACACACACTAGTTTTATGGACCCAGCATATACTGGGTCACCTCAGTCCCCACCCCCGTGATTGGCTTCGCCCAGTTCTGGGGGGAAAAAAACCATGCAAATCCTGCGTTTGCCACTGTGACCGTTTACTGGGAGTGTCTGAAATAACACAGGCATTCCCAAGTGTTTTCAGGGAGGGTGTCTGATGTCAGCGCAGGCCCCGATCAGCCTGAGTCTATCGCACAGGAGGAGTAAGTCCTGGGTTGCGCAGAGACTGCACACAGTGGATTTTTGCAGCTCGGCGTACGCATGGGATCGCACACTTGCACAGCGAATTTACACTCCCCCTGGGGTGGCGACAGGACAGCAAAGTTAGCAGCCTAGCGATCAAGTCTGAATCACCCCCTAAGCATTGGAAAGTGATAAAGTGGAAAGAGATAAAGTACCAGCCAATCAGCTCCTAACTGCTTTATTATAGGCTGTGTTTGAAAAATTGCCATTAGGAGCTTGTGGGCTGGTATTTTATCTCACCATTGTATCTCTTTCCTATGCTTAGTGCATCTGCCTAACAGCCCTTTCCTGTTTCTCATGCTATTTGTCAAATCTGTGTTTCAGTGTTTGTTTCTGTGATCCATCTTCCTCTCAACTTCCTCTATCACTCCAAGTGCCACAAGGCTCAGTCCTAAGTCCCCACCTTCTTCTCTAGATATTCAACTTCTCGTGAAAAACTATTAAGCTCTTATGGATTTTAGAGATGAGCGGGTTCGGTTCCTCGGGATCCGAACGCCCCCAAACTTCACCTATTTTACACGGTTCCGAGGCAGCCTCGGATCTTCCCCCCATGCTCGGTTAACCAGAACACACCAGAACGCCATCATCCCGCTGTCGGATTCTCGCGAGATTCGTATTCTATATAAGGAGCCGCGCGTCGCCGCCATTTTCAATCGTGCTTTGGAGATTGAACGGAGAGGACGTGGCTGCGTTCTCTCCCTGAAAAGCTCCGTAATCTGTGCTCAGTGTGCTGAAAATATCTGTGCTCAGTGTACTGCAAATAATCTGTGCTCAGTGTGCTGAAAATATCTACGTTCTCTGCCTGAAAACGCTCCATATCTGTGCTCAGTGTGCTGCAAATATCTGATCAGTGTGCTGCATTGTGGGGACTGGGGACCACCAGTATATAATATATACTTTTCTATAGCTTCTATACTGCTTGTCAGGACACATGGTCACAGTTACACCGCTCTGTACTGATATATACAATAATATATATACTTTTCTATGGCCTCTATACTGCTTGTCAGGACACATGGTCACAGAACCACTGCTCTGTACTGATATACAGTAATATTATATATACTTTTCTATAGCTTCTATACTGCTTGTCAGGACACATGGGTCACAGTTACACCGCTCTGTACTGATATTCAGTAATATTATATATACTTTTCTATAGCTTCTATACTGCTTGTCAGGACACATGGGTCACAGTTACACCACTCTGTACTTATATACAGTAATATTATATATACTTTTCTATAGCTTCTATACAGCTTGTCAGGACACATGGTCACAGTTACACTGCTCTGTACTGATATATACAGTAATATATATACTTTTCTATAGCTTCTATACTGCTTGTCAGGACACATGTGTCACAGTTACACCGCTCTGTACTGAACTACAGTAATATTATATATACTTTTCTATAGCTTCTATACTGTTTGTCAGGACACGTGTCACAGTTACACCGCTCTGTACTGATATACAGTAATATTATATATACTTTTCTATAGCTTCTATACTGCTTGTCAGGACACATGTGTTACAGTTACACTGCTCTGTACTGATATATACAATAATATATATACTTTTCTATAGCTTCTATACTGCTTGTCAGGACACATGTGTCACAGTTACACTGCTCTGTACTGATATACAGTAATATATATACTTTTCTATAGCATCTATACTGCTTGTCAGGACACATGGGTCACAGTTACACTGCTCTGTACTGATATACAGTAATATTATATATACTTTTCTATAGCTTCTATACTGCTTGTCAGGACACGTGTCACAGTTACACCGCTCTGTACTGATATATACAATAATATATATACTTTTCTTTAGCTTCTATACTGCTTGTCAGGACACATATATCACAGTTACACCGCTCTGTACTGATATACAGTAATATTATATATACTTTTCTATAGCTTCTATACTGCTTGTCAGGACACATGTGTCAAAGTTACACCGCTCTGTACTGATATACAGTAATATTATATATACATTTCTATAGCTAATATACTGCTTGTCAGGACACATGTGTCACAGTTACACCGCTCTGTATGTACTGATATATACAATAATATATATACTTTTCTATAGCTTCTGGTATTACAGTGCAGCATTTTGGTGACTAACAGTATATAGTTGTACAGTAGGCCATTGCTGTATCTTGCAGCTCTGTGTCAATGCAAGTATCCATCCATTCCATTTTCTTCCAGTGATTTGGACCAATAATACCATTGATTAGAACAAATAATTCCAGTGATTTTGTCATTTTCTTCCAGTGATTTGGACCAATAATACCATTGATTCGAATGAATAATTCCAGTGATTTTGTCATTTTCTTCCAGTGATTTGGACCAATAATACCATTGATTAGAATGAATAATTCCAGTGATATTAAGGTGTTTGTGTCGCTTAGCTTAGCCGTCCAGCGACCACAGTGCACCTCTTTTTCTCTTTTCTCTGCATCATGTGATGTGTGGGGCTAATTTTTTGAAGTGCCATCCTGTCTGACACTGCAGTGCCACTCCTAGATGGGCCAGGTGTTTGTGCCGCCCTCTTGGGTCGCTTTGCTTAGTCATCCAGCGACCTCGGTGCAAATTTTAAGACTAAAAATAGTATTGTGAGGTGTGAGGTGTTCAGAATAGACTGGAAATGAGTGGAAATTGTGGTTATTAAGGTTAATAATACTATAGGATCAAAATTACCCCCAAATTCTATGATTTAAGCTGTTTTTGAGGGGTTTTTGAAAAAAAAACACCCGAATCCAAAACACACCCGAATCCGACAAAAACAGTTCAGGGAGGTTTTGCCAAAATGCGTCCGAATCCAAAACACGACAGCGGAACCGAATCCAAAACCAAAACACAAAACCCGAAAAATTTCTGGTGCACATCTCTAATTGGATTTCAGTATCATTGCTATACTCATAGTTAATCTGTCACATGATTATCTTCACATAAATGTTAAGCAATTAAAAATGTGTGAAGGCAGCGTTTGGTTCTGACACCTAATACAGGCCACTCCTACACCTTCTCTATCTATGTACCCCACAAGAGCTCCACATTTAAAAAAAATAGGTAATTTTAAAATGTTCAAAACATTATTGTTATCCAAAACAACCACCCCACTCTCCCTCTTATAAGCTCTCTCTAACAATTAGTGTACTATACAGTAAGAGGCTGATTCAGAGATGGATACAGATCGTTGCATACACAGCCAGATCTGTGTCCATCTCCTCACATACTGGGGCAAGTCCGCTCAGCATGTGTGATGGGCTACCTCCCGATGCATCAACAACTAATTTGTGGACGCATCAAACTAAGTTTGACCCCTGGCAGTGCAGCCACCATTTATTTAATCAGAGCGGCTGCATGTGACATCAGGCAGCCACCTCGAAAATGGTCATGGCTTGACCCCATTCAATTTATTCTACCAAGGTAAAAACAAGAGGGTTCCGGGCGCTATATGGATGTTGCTTTTCTAATGCTGCTGCTAAAAAATGGGGTAGTCAAACCCAGAAAGCCACAAACAAATATACAAATGAATAGCAGCGCTATATCGATTTAAAAAATGAATAAGAAGGATTGAGTGAAAGATAAATCACAATTTAATTAAACATAGTTCTAAAAACACATAAAAAAACCTAAAACCATGGTATGGCAACTTTAGTATATAACCATTAATTGACTGCTGCCTTTCTGGTGTAGTCCGTTCCTATTAGATGGACTGGAAAAAAAATGTTTGCAAATGAAACACTGGAAATGGACAGAGATGTAGTCCCACATGAATTATTACCACATTCGGCCGCTGGAGGTGTAGTCCCTTTGAAATGTCCTTTTGTTGGACTCAGACTCAAGCAAGGGTTGAGAGGGATCCTCACTGCAATGCGGTTCCTCCTGTTGTGTAACGGATGAGTGGTATTCCAGATGAATTCTTGCTTTAGAAATTTTAATGCTCCAGTCCTGGTTCGGACACGCCAAGGTAGCTGAAATGATGGAAGATAGTGGCCAAGGCAAGCCTCCTTGACCCCATTCAGCCTGCCTCCCACCCATGCCATGTTGCTGCCCCGCGAACGGCCACTGCTGGCAATCATCTTGCGTCTGCATCCTTCCTGGATGAGGCTGCAAGGAGAAACGTTATGCAGACCAGATGGACGTGCCCACTGCGTACGGAAGAGCAGCTGCATCCATCTATCTCTGAATCAGCCACTAAGTCTGCAATATGGAAAAGAGGTTCCATGTTCTATGTCACCAATGTGGAGGATATGGTGGCATGACTAACTGCTCTGAAGCCCCCATCTCGCCATGATCAGATTTGTGTAATTTACATAATAGTTTTGCAAGGTGTAGTCTGTACTTTTCTTGAAATTCTTGCTCCAAGATGATTGGACATAATGTACTAGCACAATCCACACATTCTTGTCACAGTGTATTTATGCACTCTGCCGCCTTTTATGCAGACTCCATACTTGAGTAGGAGTAATATTGTTATTTAATGATGTGTGATGTTCAAGGCCCTATTCAAAGTTATTCTGCTCTAGTTCATTCCAGTTAGTGATTCGTTTGCTGCATTTTGAACAGACCATAAATGTCTTTATATTTGTTAACAGTGCTGTTTATTTGTTCTGTCAGGAAAAGCACAAAGGATAGTTCAAACCTTTTTTTCTCATTTTTAAGACTGTTCCTGTCAGTTGCTTCACAATTTTGCTCTAACATCAGCTTAAAATGTTGCAAATGCTTGTAGCAAAATAAAACATGTTAGGGAATATATTTATTTGTATGTCTGGATTTTGTTTTAAATCTATTAATGCATACTGAATTATTTCATGTCAAAGAAGCTACTACTGTACATCTTTTGCTGCTCCCATAATCCATTGCAAAGTGGTATGTTTGGCTACACAGGAACACATCTGAGGCACCTAAAAATAAGGATCATTGGACAACATGAAGAATAACCGCAGTAGAATTTATCACTGATTAAGGCCAGCATATTCTGTTTTCATATGTTTTTACTTAATTTGCATATTAATTCATTGCTTATTTGATCCTCATTAAGCTGATCATGTTACAAAAGTATTTTAAATATAGTGCATCAAAGATTTACTTGGAACCCTCTTGCATGTCCTGATGAGAGTTGATTTAGAAAAGCCCATTGTATTCTAACCCTTTAGCTTTATAGGTAGAGAACTTTAAATAAATGGAATGGAATTCCAAACCAAAGAAAATTTTCCATCGGACACTCATGTGATGGTAACACAGGGGTCTATTCATGAAGCAGTGAAAAGAGTAGAAAAGTGAGCCAGTGGAGAAGTTGTCCATGGCAACCAATCAGTGTTCTCGTAACATTTATAAAGTGCATTCTATAAAATTATATGTAGCAGCTGTATTACTGACAACAGCACATACCTGTATTACTGAGAGCAGCTCATCGCCACCTCACTGATAACAGCACATCCCTGCCTTACTGAAAGAAGCACATCACTGCCTCACTGACAGCAGCACATCCCCGCCTCACTGACGACAGCACATCGCCACCTTACTGACAGCAGCACATCCCTGGCACACTGACAGCAGCACATCCCTGCCTCACTGACAGCAGCACATCCCTGCCTCACTGACAGCAGCACATCCCCGCCTCACTGACGACAGCACATCGCCACCTTACTGACAGCAGCACATCCCTGGCGCACTGACAGCAGCACATCCCCGCCTCACTGACGACAGCACATCGCCACCTTACTGACAGCAGCACATCCCTGCCTCACTGACAGCAGCACATCCCTGCCTCACTGACGACAGCACATCGCCACCTTACTGACAGCAGCACATCCCTGGCACACTGACAGCAGCACATCCCTGCCTCACTGACAGCAGCACATCCCTGCCTCACTGACAGCAGCACATCCCTGCCTCACTGATGACAGCACATCGCCACCTTATTGACAGCAGCACATCCCTGGCACACTGACAGCAGCACATCCCTGCCTCACTGACATCTTCACATCCCTGCCTCACTGACAGCTGCACATCACCACCTCAATGATAGCAGCATATTACCTCCTCACTGACAGCAGCACATCCCTACCTCACTGACACCTGCACATTGTCACCTCACTTCCAGCAGTACATCGCTGCAAGGCTGCTTCTAGACAACATGACTTCCAGTGCAAACATTAAAAATGTCCGCCCCCCCCCCCCTGTATATTTAAAAAATGCAGTTCTCATGACAAAAAGGTGGTGTGACCTCAATGCAAATGGCATGGCCTCGCAGGGACAACCCAATTTTGTACCATTCACCCCCAGACATTTTCCCCACAGTAAAAAAAACAACAACTAAAAAAGTTACCCATACAGGAAAAAACAAACACATTGGCCCTGCAGTAGAAAAATAAACCTGATTAATTATTTTCACAAATGCAGGCAGATAGGTCACCTGAGTATTTGTTAGTATGTCCAATGATGACCCAGTTGATTTCAGGTGTGGGTAGGGTTTTGCAAACATAGGAGGGGTGCTATGGACCAAATTGCCACTATCACTGCACAGAACAGTTGCATGATCTGATTGTAGAATTACAGTTCTCATAATATAATTTTTCATCTGTAAAGACAGAAATAGCCCATGGGGAAATTTACCTGCTGCCCTATTTGTCAGCTCTTTCTGTGCCCAGAAAAAAAAAACATTATTTCACACACTTAGCAGTCACTGTGCAAAGTAGATCACCTTTCAGTACAACATACAAATGCTATATTTTACATGCTCACAGTAAATTAAAAAGTACTTTTTGCCATGTGGCTTTGGTGTGGGCTGTGCCTTAGACTCACCTAAAACATGGAAGTCCAGCAGTCCCAGTTGAAGCAATGCAGCTTGCAACATGGGGGGTAATTCCAAGTTGATCGCAGCAGGAATTTTTTTAGCAGTTGGGCAAAACCATGTGCACTGCAGGGGAGGCAGATATAACATGTTCAGAGAGAGTTAGATTTGGGTGAGTTATTTTGTTTCTGTGCAGGGTAAATAATAATGATGAGCGGGTTCGGTTCCTCGGAAACCGACCTCCCCAAACTTTACCCATTTTACACGGGTCCGAGGCATACTCAGATTGTCCCGTATGGCTCAGTTAACCCGAGTGCGCCCGAACGTCATCATCCCGCTGTCAGATTCTCGCAAGATTTGGATTCTATATAAGCAGCCGCGCGTCGCCGCCATTTTCACTCATGCCTTGGAAATGTTAGGGAGAGGACCTGGCTGGCGTCCTCTCCGTTTATTAATGTTGATGCAAATATTTGTGCTTATTGCTTAATTGTGGGGACTGGGGAGCAGCTGTATTATATAGGAGGAGTACAGTGCAGAGTTTTTGCTGATCAGTGACCACCAGTTTAATCCGTTCTCTGTCTGAAAAACGCTCCATATCTGTGCTCAGTGTGCTGCATATATCTGTGCTCACACTGCTTTATTGTGGGGACTGGGGACCAGCAGTATTATATAGGAAGAGTACAGTGCAGAGTTTTGCTGACCAGTGACCACCAGTATTATACGTTGTCTGCCTGAAAAACGCTCCATATCTGTGCTCAGTGTGCTGCATATATCTGTGCTCACACTGCTTTATTGTGGGGACTGGGGACCAGCAGTATTATATAGGAGGAGTACAGTGCAGAGTTTTGTTTACCAGTGACCACCAGTATTATACGTTGTCTGCCTGAAAAACGCTCCATATCTGTGCTCAGTGTACTGCATATATCTGTGCTCACACTGCTTTATTGTGGGGACTGGGGACCAGCAGTATTATATAGGAGGAGTACAGTGCAGAGTTTTGCTGACAGTGACCACCAGTATATATAGCAGTACGGTACGGAAGGCCACTGCTCTACCTATCTCTGTGTCGTCAAGTATACTATCCATCTAGATTCTATACCTGTGGTGCATTTTAGTTTTGCAGTTTGCTGACAGTGACCACCAGTATATATAGCAGTACGGTACGGAAGGCCACTGCTCTACCTACCTCTGTGTCGTCAAGTATACTATCCATCTAGATTCTATACCTGTGGTGCATTTTAGTTTTGCAGTTTGCTGACAGTGACCACCAGTATTTATAGCAGTACGGTACGGAAGTCCACTGCTCTACCTACCTGTGTCGTCAAGTATACTATCCATCTAGATTCTATACCTGTGGTGCATTTTAGTTTTGCAGTTTGCTGACAGTGACCACCAGTATATATAGCAGTACGGTACGGAAGGCCACTGCTCTACCTTCCTCTGTGTCGTCAAGTATACTATCCATCCATACCTGTGGTGCATTTCAGTTGTGCGCAGTATATATAGTAGTAGGCCATTGCTACTGATACTGGCATATAATTCCACACATTAAAAAATGGAGAACAAAAATGTGGAGGTTAAAATAGGTAAAGATCAAGATCCACTTCCACCTCGTGCTGAAGCTTCTGCCACTAGTCATGGCCGAGATGATGAAATGCCATCAACGTCGTCTGCCAAGGCCGATGCCCAATGTCATAGTAGAGAGCATGTAAAATCCAAAAAACAAAAGTTCAGTAAAATGACCCAAAAATCAAAATTGAAAGCGTCTGATGATAAGCGTAAACTTGCAAATATGCCATTTACGGCACGGAGTGGCAAGGAACGCCTGAGGCCCTGGCCTATGTTCATGGCTTGTGGTTCAGATTCACATGAGGATGGAAGCACTCATCCTCTCGCTAGAAAACTGCAGTGCCACTCCTAGATGGGCCAGGTGTTTGTGTCGGCCACTTGTGTCGCTTAGCTTAGTCACACAGCGACCTTGGTGCGCCTCTTTTTTTCTTTGCATCATGTGCTGTTTGGGGACTATTTTTTTGAAGTGCCATCCTGCCTGACACTGCAGTGCCACTCCTAGATGGGCCAGGTGTTTGTGTCGGCCACTTGTGTCGCTTAGCTTAGCCATCCAGCGACCTCGGTGCAAATTTTAGGACTAAAAATAATATTGTAAGGTGTGAGGTGTTCAGAATAGACTGGAAACCAGTGGGAATTATGGTTATTGAGGTTAATAATACTATGGGATCAAAATGACCCCCAAATTCTATGATTTAAGCTGTTTTTGAGGGTTTTTTGTAAAAAAATACCCGAATCCAAAACACACCCGAATCCACCAAAAAATTTTCAGGGAGGTTTTGCCAAAACGCGTCCGAATCCAAAACACGGCCGCGGAACCGAATCCAAAACCAAAACACAAAACCCGAAATATTTCCGGTGCACATCACTACTAAATACTGGCTGCTTTATTTTTACACTGCAAATTAGATTGCAGATTGAACACACCCCACCCAAATCTAACTCTCTCTGCACATGTTATATCTGCCCCCCCTGCAGTGCACATGGTTTTGCCCAACTGCTAAAAAAATTCCTGCTGCGATCAACTTGGAATTACCCCCATGGTCTGTGCGCTCCTGTGCTCACACCTTCTCCCAGGGAATCACTGAGGATCTGTCCCCGATACATTTCTTATTGTATTCCACGTCCTGTCTGGTGTAGTGTTCTTGTCGGTGCCTGGGCCACTATTCATCAGTGTCCTGGTGGCAGGACCAGCAACAGAAATCTTGGGGCCAGGTACACTGATATCTCTGGGGCCCCCTGCCTAACTGAGCAAATACACACTTCTGCTGGGACAGGAACAGACTAATATTTCTGATGTGTATATAAGTAATAAAAAAATGTGGAAATGTGCAAAATGTATGTCCAAGAGAGACCAATGACGTTTATTATAAAGAGCAGAAGCAGTCACTCAGCTTTCCATATACACATTTACCATTGCCGGCAAGTCCATGCATACAGAGCCATACTAAACAGTCTATTTCACAACGTCATGGGACATTACCAGTAAATGAGATTTGTAATAAATGAGCTTGTGCTTTATTAGTTTAAGTATAAATAAAGTCCCCTGCAGCCCAGATTAGGTGTGCGTATGGGCACAATGATGCCCACTGCTGTTAATATTAGAGATGAGCGGGTTCGGTTCGTCAAGATCCGAACTCCCCTGAACTTCACCTATTTTACACGGTTCCAAGGCAGCCTCAGATCTTCCCGCCTTGCTCGGTTATCCCGAACGCGCCCGAATGTCATCATCCCACTGTCGGATTCTCGCGTGATTCGTATTCTATATAAAGAGCCGTGCGTCGCCGCCATTTTCATTTGTGCATTGGAGATTGAACGGAGAGGAAGTGGCTGCGTTCTCTCCCTGAAAAGCTCCGTATCTGTGCTCAGTGTCCTGCAAATATCTTTGCTAAGTGTGCTGCAAATATCTGTGTTCAGTGTGCTGCAAATATCTACGTGCTCTGCCTGAAAACGCTCCAGATCTGTGCTCAGTGTGCTGCAAATATCTGTGCTCAGTGTGCTGCATTGTGGGGACCACCAGTATATAATTATAGTAGTACAGTACAGTAGGCCATTGCTGTATCTTGCAGCTCTGTGTCAAGTATACTATCTCTGTGCTGCATTATTGTGAGCAGTATATAGTAGGACAGTGCAGCCTTTTGGTGACCAGCAGTATACATATAGTACAGTACAGTAGGCCATTGCTGTATCTTGCAGATCTGTGTCAAGTATACTATCTCTGTGCTGCATTATTGTGAGCAGTATATAGTAGGACAGTGCAGCATTTTGGTGACCAGCAGTATACATATAGTACAGTACAGTAGGCCATTGCTGTATCTTGCAGCTCTGTGTCAAGTATACTATCCATATCTGTACTGTATTTTTGTTGTGAGCAGTATATAGTAAGCCAGTGCAGCATTGTGGTGACCACCAGTATACATATACAGTAGTACAGTACAGTAGGCCATTGCTGTATCTTGCAGCTCCGTATCACTTCAAGTATCCATATCTGTGCTGCATTGTTGTGAGCAGTATATAGTAGGATAGTGCAGCATTTTGGTGACCAGCAGTAGTAGTACAGACAGTACAGTAGGCCATTGCTATTGATATATTACTCGCATATAATTCCACACATTAAAAAATGGAGATCAACCTCTTTTTTTATTTATCTTTGCATCATGTGATGTTTGGGGCTAATTTTTTTAAGTGCCATCCTGTCTGACACTGCAGTGCCACTCCTAGATGGACCAGGTGTTTGTGCCGCCCACTAGGGTCGCTTAGCTTAGTCATCCAGCGACCTCTGTGCAAATTTTAGGACTAAAAATAATATTGTGAGGTGTTCAGGATAGACTGGAAATGAGTGGAAATTATGGTTATTGAGGTTAATAATACTATGGGATCAAAATTACCCCCAAATTCTATGATTTAAGCTGTTTTTGAGGGTTTTTTTTTTAAAAAACACATGAATCCAAAACACACCTGAATCCGACAAAAAAAATTCAGGGAGGTTTAGCCAAAACGCGTCCGAATTCAAAACACGGCCGCGGTACCGAATCCAAAACCAAAACACAAAAACCGAAAACTTTCCGGTGCACATCTCTAGCTATTATTAAAGATGTGTGGCGGGCACTTTTCATGTTTTGTGTTTTGGTTTTGGTTCTAATTCCACTTTCGTGTTTTGGTTTTGGCTTGGTTTTGCCAAAACCACCCTTTCGCGTTTTGGTTTTGGTCTTGGATGTGGATGATTTAAAAAAAACAAACATAAAAACAGCTAAAATCACTGAATTTGGGGGTAATGTTGCTCCTATGGTATTATTAACCTCAATAACATTCATTTCCACTCATTTCCAGTCTATTCTGAACACCTCACACCTCACAATACTGTTTTTATGCCTAAAAGTTGCACCGAGGTGGCTGTACGACTAAGCTAAGCGACACAAGTGTGCGGCACAAACACCTGGTCCATCTAGGAGTGACACTGCAGTCGCAGACAAGATGGCATTATTCAAAAACTAGTCCCCAAACAGCACATGATGCAAAGAAGAAATAGAGGTGCAATTAGGTAGCTGGATGGCCAAGCTAAACGACACAAGTGTGCCGCACAAACACCTGGCCCATTTAGGAGTGCCACTGTAGTTACAGACAGGATGTCACAAAAAAAATCTAGTACCCAAACAGCACATGATGCAAAGAAAAAAAAGAGGTGCAAGATGGAATTGTCCTTGGGTTCTCCCACCCACCCTTATGTTGTATAAACAGGACATGCACACTTTAACAAACCAATCATTTCAGTGACAGGGTCTGCCACACGACTGTGGCTGAAATGACTGGTTTGTTTGGGCCCCCAGCAAAAACAAAGCAATCTCTCCTTGCACAGACTGGCTCTACAGAGGCAAGATGTCATCCTCATCTCATCCCCCGATTTCTCACCCTTTTCACTGTGTACATCCTCCTCACAGAATATTAATTTGTCCCCACTGGAATCCACCATCACAGGTCCCTGTGTACTTTCTGGAGGCAATTGCTGGTAAAGGTCTTCCCAGAGGAATTTATAATTCATTTTGATGAACATCATCTTCTCCACATTTAGTGGAAGTAACCTCCTACGTTGATCGCTGACCAGGTTACCGGCTGCACTAAACACTCTTTTGGAGTACACAGTGGAGGGGGTGCAACTTAGGTATAATAAAGCCAGTTTGTGCAAGGACCTCCAAATTTCCTCTTTTTCCTGCCAGTATTGTTAGGGTCTCCTGCCCTGTGCTGCCACGTCTTCATGGCAACCGGGAGACAAGTGCTAGTGGAGTAACCTGAGCGCAGCTGATACTCCGGTTCGGGTCTTTTGCTGTGCAGTGGTTATAGGCTCTGTGCACGGCAGGGGATCCGGTGCTGGTTTTTGTGCTCACAGTCTGTGAGGTCTGAGTGGGGCGTGGACAGCACCTGCTTTATAAGGCCTCTTTTCAGGGTAAGCAGATGCTGCTGAATCTTTGTTGGTTAGTCAGTTCATGAAAGTTAGCCAGTACTGTGTAGCTTTGTATTTGTTTGTTGCTTACTGCAAATAGGCCTGGGGATTTGGTATTACACTCTGCCAATCCAGACCTAGCAGTAAGACTGGAGTCAGTCGTTTAGCTTGCTGGGGTTCTGTTACTACTCTGTGAACTTAGCACGTTTGCGGCTGTATTCTAAGACTTGCCTGTCTAATCCTGTCTCACTGTGCTAGGTGTCAGGGGTCAGTTTAGTGGCAGTAAGCTAAAACCTGTGCACTGCAAGTGAGAAATAGGATTGTGGAGACTCTCCTTGTGTCTATCATTCCATCTCTGACCAAGGAGTTTACTGCCACACCCGTTGGTAACCCTTTAGGGTTTTGCTGTTGCCCTTAGCAACAGCATTTCGGGTTCTCTACGTATTAAAACACAACATCTTGCTTTTTCCATCTGTGCAGTTCTAATACAAGGGAGATACCCAGTTCCTTAGCCTCTGGGCTTCTCTGTTCACTTTGTGTGTATTTTGTTACCCTATTACCTTCTGTGTACGTTATGTCATATTCCCCAGTTTGTCTGTGAGTCCCTTTGTTTTGCATAACAGTTCAAACACCAGTACATTCCTGCAGACACTGGAGTGCATAACAGTTCTGACACCAGTACTTACCTGCAGGCACTGGTGTGCATAACATATTCAGCAGCCTAATACTCCTGTTGAAATTTTGTGGGAATATGGAGCATACCCCTCAAAATACGTTGCAACAGGTGGTCGATCAGGTGCAGGTCCTGACTCGACAATTTAATGATTTGTCCATTAAAATGCACACCTCCCAGGCTGCTGGCGGAGCTCCCGCAGCAGCAGCACCTGCAGGGGTTAAGGAGCCGAAAGTAAATCTCCCGGATCGTTTTTCTGGAGATCGCTCGCAGTTCTTTTGTTTCAAGGAGAGCTGCAAGCTATACTTCCGGCTTAGGCCTCAGTCTTCTGGGTCGGAGATTCAGCGGGTGGGCATAGTGATTTCCTTGCTACAAGGAGACCCACAGGTCTGGGCATATGGGTTGCAGCCTGACTGTCCGTCGCTTAAAAGTGTTGATGCTTTTTTTACGGCACTGGGCATGTTGTATGATGACCCTGACAAGACGGCCTCAGCCGAGGCTCAGATTTCGATCCTTAAGCAAGGGCGAAGGCCAGTTGAGGTTTACTGTACGGAGTTTCGGAGGTTGGCCCATGATACCCAGTGGAATGACCCAGCCCTGAGACACCAGTACCGAAGAGGTCTTTCTAACCAGATAAAGGACCAACTGGTACAATATCCCTTGCCTGATAGCTTGGATCAGCTCATGCAGTTATCCATCCGGGTGGATAGACGGCTGAGAGAGCGTAGGCTTGAAAGGGAGACTGAGAATTCCTTCCTTCCCAAGGGAACCTCAGACTCTGAGGAATTTTCTGAGGAGCCTATGCAGATTGGGGCTACCCGCCTCTCCTCGCGTGAGAAGACGCAGAGGAGACAGCAGGGGTTGTGTTTGTACTGTGGGAATAAAGGTCATGTGGTAGTATCATGCCCAGAAAAGCCGGAAAACTTCAGGGCCTGAGGGTGATGGGAAATATCCTGTCAGGCCAGAAGTCAGAATTTCCCAAGAAGACTTTTATCATTCCGGTGACCTTGAAGATCCTCGGTCAAACTGTCAAGACTGAGGCCTTTGTGGACAGTGGGGCCGACGGGGTTTTTATGGACCACCAATTCGCCCTGAAACACTCTGTTCCCTTAGTACCCTTGGCATCGGAAATTGAGATTTGTGGGTTAAACGGGGAACCATTATCCCAAGGTAAAATTACCTCTTGCACTAGCCAGATTTCTTTGTTTATTGGAGCCACACACTCTGAAAAATTGTCCTTTTATGTGACTGGCTGTACTTTTGCCCCATTGGTGTTGGGGTTACCCTGGTTAAGGGCCCACAATCCTCAATTTGACTGGGTCTCTGGGGAGATTCTTAGTTGGGGTACTGATTGTTTCAGGAGTTGCTTGAGCCTTCCAGTCAGGCTCTCGCAGCTAAGTTTGCAAGGATTGCCAGGGTGTTATGCAGATTTTGCGGACGTGTTCTCCAAAAAAGTTGCAGAGGTACTACCTCCCCATCGCCCCTATGACTGTGCCATTGATTTGTTGCCAAATGCTAAGCTTCCCAAGAGCAGGTTGTACTCCCTGTCACGTCCTGAGACTCAGGCTATGGCAGAGTACATTCAGGAGAACTTGGCTAAGGGATTTATCAGACCTTCACAGTCTCCAGTTGGGTCGGGGTTCTTCTTCGTGGGTAAAAAGGACGGTTCGTTGCGACCCTGCATCGACTTCAGGGAATTGAACCGTATCACGATTAAAAACTCATACCCACTGCCTCTCATTTCGGTCTTGTTTGACCAGCTTCGTACTGCCAGCATTTTTTCTAAGATTGACCTACGCGGTGCGTACAATCTAATCCGAATAAGAGAGGGGGATGAATGGAAGACTGCCTTTAATACCCACTCAGGGCATTATGAATATTTGGTGATGCCTTTTGGGCTCTGTAATGCCCCGGCAGTCTTCCAGGATTTCATGAATGATGTGCTCAGGGAATATTTGGATAGATTCTTAGTTGTATACTTAGATGACATCCTAATCTTCTCCCATTCCCTGGAGGAACATCGGAAGCATGTACGCTTAGTCCTCCAGAAACTCAGAGACCACCGGCTTGGGGCGAAGCTGGAGAAGTGCGAATTTGAAGTTCAGCAAATCGCATTTCTAGGATATATTATCTCCCCAGAAGGTTTCCAAATGGAGGGTTCCAAGGTACAGGCAGTCCTGGATTGGGTGCAGCCCACTAGTTTGAAGGCGCTTCAGCGTTTCCTGGGCTTTGCAAATTTTTATAGACGATTTATCGCTGGATTTTCGTCTATAGTGGCGCCCTTGGTGGCACTCACTAAGAAAGGGGCGGATGTTGCTCACTGGTCTTGTGAGGCTAAAGCGGCTTTTGCCCGTCTCAAAAGGGCATTTGTTTCGGCCAAGGTGCTGCGACACCCAGATCCAGAGCGTCCTTTTGTGGTGGAGGTGGATGCCTCTGAGATGGGTATTGGGGCAGTGCTTTCTCAGATGGGAGTGTCTGATAATCGCCTTCATCCCTGTGCTTACTTTTCCCGTAAATTTTCGCCTGCCGAGATGAATTATGACGTGGGTAACCGGGAATTGTTGGCTATTAAGGATGCACTCGAGGAGTGGAGACACTGGCTTGAGGGGGCTAAGTTTGTGGTCTCAATTCTCACTGACCATAAGAATCTGGCATATTTAGAGTCAGCGAAGCGTCTCAATGCCAGGCAGGCACGATGGGCTTTGTTTTTTGCTCGCTTTAATTTTTTGATAACATATCGCCCTGGGTCAAAAAACATCAAGGCTGATGCGCTCTCGCGGAGTTTTGCTCCAATCCAGGAGACCACCGAGGAGCCGTTGCCCATTGTTTCCCCATCATGTATTAAAGTGGGCATTACCCAGGACCTCTTATCATTAGTCCTTAGAGCACAGGAGCAGGCTCCTCCAGACCTTCCGGTAGGTCTTTTGTTTGTGCCTCCTAGGTTAAGACAGCGAGTGTTCCTGGAATTCCATGCCAAGAAGTCGGCAGGTCACCCGGGTATTGCCAGAACTCGGGAGTTGCTATCTAGGGCGGTGTGGTGGCCCTCGGTGGCTAAGGATGTGGATCAGTGGGTTCGGGCATGTGACATCTGTGCCCGAAATAAGACTCCTAGAGGGGTTCCTGTTGGCCCATTACATCCACTCTCTATCCCATCTAAGCCATGGACCCACATTTCAATGGATTTTGTAGTGGACTTGCCCAAATCCTCGGGGATGACAGCCATCTGGGTTGTCGTTGACAGGTTTTCGAAGATGGCGCACTTCATTCCACTGGTTGGGCTGCCATCAGCCAGACGCCTGTCTGAATTATTTATGCTGCATGTTGTGCGTCTCCACGGGTTGCCACTTGATGTGGTCTCTGACCGCGGATCCCAGTTTGTGGCCAAATTCTGGAGGGCATTTTGTTCCGATCTCCAGATTTCTGTCAGCTTGTCGTCAGGCTACCATCCGCAGTCTAATGGGCAGACTGAAAGGGTGAACCAGTCCTTGGAGCAGTTCCTCAGGTGTTATGTCTCCAAGTGTCAGACTGACTGGGTTGCTCATCTGTCCATGGCGGAGTTTGCCTATAACAACGCGGCTCACTCTGCTACAGGGATCTCTCCCTTCCTTTGTGTGTATGGGCATCATCCTAAGGCCAATTCTTTTGACCCCCTGGACTCCACGCCTGGTGGTTCCTCTGTGGTTTCGGTCCTTAGAGGTATTTGGCGGAAAGTGAAGAAAGCCCTTGTGTCTGTGTCATTAGTGACCAAAAGGGTTTTTGATAAGCGGAAAAGACCCTGCAGCTTCAAATTAGGAGACTTCGTCTGGTTGTCTACCAAGAATTTGAAGTTGAGACAGCCATCTCATAAGTTAGGGCCCCGGTTCATCGGCCCTTATAAGATCACCAGGGTTATCAATCCGGTGGCATTTCAGTTAGATCTGCCCCGTTCTTTGGGTATCAATAAAACATTTCATTGTTCCCTTTTAAAACGGGCGATTAGTAATCCTTCTTCCAGTGGAAGACCTTCCCCTCTTCTGATACGTGGCCAGAGGGAGTTTGTTGTTGAAAGGATTCTTGACTCCAAGGTGGTTCGGGGTCGGCTGTCATTTTTGGTGCACTGGAAGGGGTATGGCCCGGAGGAGCGGTCGTGGGTGCGCAGTTGTGATCTTCATGCCCCCAGACTGATACGCTCTTTCTTCTCGCAGTTCCCCGATAAACCCGGTGGTAGGGGTTCTTTGACCCCTCATCAGAGGGGGGGTACTGTTAGGGTCTCCTGCCCTGTGCTGCCACGTCTTCATGGCAACCGGGAGACAAGTGCTAGTGGAGTAACCTGAGCGCAGCTGATACTCCGGTTCGGGTCTTTTGCTGTGCAGTGGTTATAGGCTCTGTGCACGGCAGGGGATCCGGTGCTGGTTTTTGTGCTCACAGTCTGTGAGGTCTGAGTGGGGCGTGGACAGCACCTGCTTTATAAGGCCTCTTTTCAGGGTAAGCAGATGCTGCTGAATCTTTGTTGGTTAGTCAGTTCATGAAAGTTAGCCAGTACTGTGTAGCTTTGTATTTGTTTGTTGCTTACTGCAAATAGGCCTGGGGATTTGGTATTACACTCTGCCAATCCAGACCTAGCAGTAAGACTGGAGTCAGTCGTTTAGCTTGCTGGGGTTCTGTTACTACTCTGTGAACTTAGCACGTTTGCGGCTGTATTCTAAGACTTGCCTGTCTAATCCTGTCTCACTGTGCTAGGTGTCAGGGGTCAGTTTAGTGGCAGTAAGCTAAAATCTGTGCACTGCAAGTGAGAAATAGGATTGTGGAGACTCTCCTTGTGTCTATCATTCCATCTCTGACCAAGGAGTTTACTGCCACACCCGTTGGTAACCCTTTAGGGTTTTGCTGTTGCCCTTAGCAACAGCATTTCGGGTTCTCTACGTATTAAAACACAACATCTTGCTTTTTCCATCTGTGCAGTTCTAATACAAGGGAGATACCCAGTTCCTTAGCCTCTGGGCTTCTCTGTTCACTTTGTGTGTATTTTGTTACCCTATTACCTTCTGTGTACGTTATGTCATATTCCCCAGTTTGTCTGTGAGTCCCTTTGTTTTGCATAACAGTTCAAACACCAGTACATTCCTGCAGACACTGGAGTGCATAACAGTTCTGACACCAGTACTTTCCTGCAGGCACTGGTGTGCATAACAAGTATACAGTACATACAGACTGTCTGACATGCCTACTTGGATGCTGTCACTCATATAATCCTCCACCATTCTTTCAATGGTGACAGAATCATATACAGTGACCGTAGACATATCAGTAATCGTTGGCAGGTCCTTCAGTCCGGACCAGATGTCAGCTTTCGCTCCTGACTGTCCTGCATCACTGCCAGCGAGTGGGCTAGGAAATCTTATCCTTTTCCTCGCAGCCCCAGTGGCGGGAGAAATTGAAGGACGAGCTGTTGACGGGCCACGTTCCGCTTGAGTTGACATCTTACTAACCAGCAGGTCTTTGCACCACTGCACACTTGTGTCTGCTGGAAAGAGAGATACAACGTAGGCTTTAAATCTAGCATCGAGCACAGTGGCCAAAATGTAGTGCTCTGATTTGACCATGCTTGAATCCTGGCAAAGTGAATGAAGGGCTCCATCCACAAGTCCCACATACTTTACGGAATTGTTCCGTCTTAGCTCCTCCTTCAATTTATCCAGCTTCTTCTGCAAAAGCCTGATGAGGGGAATGACCTGACTCAAGCTGGCAGTGTCTGAACTGACTTCACGTGTGGCAAGTTCGAAGGGTTGGAGAACCTTGCACAAGACAGAAATCATTCTCCACTGCGCTTGAGTCAGGTGCATTACCCCTCCTTTACCTTTTGCTGCTCCTCCATCCTCTGAAGCATATAGAGTGTTGAATTCCACCTCGTTACTACCTCTTGCTTCAGTTGATGGCAGGGCAGGTTCAGGAGTGTTTGCTGGCACTGCAGTTTTCGGCACGCAGTGGCAGAATGCCTAAAGTGGCCCGCAATTTTTTTGGCCACCGACAGCATCTCCTGCACACTCCTGTCATTTTTCAAAAAACTCTGCACCACAAATTAATTATATGTGCAAAACATGGGACATGCTGGAATTTGCCCAGATGTAATGCACGCACAATATTGGTGGTGTTGTCCGATATCACAAATCCCCAAGAGAGTCCAATTGGGGTAAGCCATTCTGCGATGATGTTCCTCAGTTTCCGTAAGAGGTTGTCAGCTGTGTGCCTATTAAGGAAAGCGGTGATACATAGCGTAGCCTGCCTAGGAATGAGTTGGCGTTTGCAAGATGCTGCTACTGGTGCCGCTCTTGTTGTTGCTGCGGGAGGCCATACATCTACCCAGTGGGCTGTTACAGACATATAGTCCTTAGTCTTCCCTGTTCCACTTGTCCACATGTCCGTGGTTAAGCGGACACTGGATACAACCGCATTTTGTAGGACACTGGTGACTCTTTTTCTGACACCTGTGTACATTCTCTGTATCGCCTGCCTAGAGAAGTGGAACCTAGATGGGATTTGATATTGGGGACACAGTACCTAACACAATTCTCTAAGTCCCACTGATTTAATGGGAGATACTAGACGCACATCTAACACCAACATAGCTGTCAAGGCCTCAGTTATCCACTTTGCAAAAGGATGACTGCTGTCATATTTCATCTTCCTCACAAAGGACTGTTGGACAGTCAATTGCTTACTGGAAGTAGTACAAGTGGTCTTCCAACTTCCCCTCTGGGATGACTATTGACTCCCAGCAGCAACAACAGCAGCGGCAGCAACAACAGCAGGCATACCACTCAAGGATCCTTCGGAGGATCCCGGTTAGGAGAGTAATCCTCAGTCTTGACAGTGACATGGCCTACAGGACTACTGATATTCCTGACTGACTGAGGAGGAAGTTGATGTTGAGGGAGTTGGTGGTGTGGCTTGCAGGATCTTGGGTACAGGAGGAAGAAGGGATTTACTGTAGGTGTCAGTGGACTTTTTAGGCTCTTACCCAAAGTTTCATAATTTTACATTGACTTACAGATGTGTCCACATACATCTTTGCTATATCCGGCCATGTATGGCTTGGTTTAACATACTATAGACTCAGAGATTTAGCCATGCCTTGTGATTTTTCTTAACTTGCTTCTTTAATATGTTACTTTATACATATTCTATTATGGCAAACATAAATTTTAAAAACCATCCAATTGTTACTCATGCAAAACACCTTAGCCATGTTTTGCATGTTGTACCAAATTTAGCAAATTAGCAAAGATGTAAGTGGACACATCTGTATGATGAATGCGCTGCAGGTGATGTATAAGGGAGGATGTTCCTATGTGGTTAACATCCTTACCCCTACTTATTACAGATTGACAGAGGCAGCAGATGGCTTGACACCTGTTGTCCGGATTTGTGGAGAAATAATTCCACACCAAAAAGGTGGCTTTTTTGGTATTTTGCCGAGGCATCACAATGGGCTTCTTAATCCTACAGACAACTGTCTCCCCCGGTGCATGATTTAAACAAACCTCATCACCATCAAATCCTCATCGTCAACTTCCTCCTCAGCGCCAGCAACACCCATATCCTCATCATGGTGTACTTCAACAGTGACATCTTCAATTTCAATATCAGGAACTTGACTGTGGGTGCTCCTTCCAGCACTTGCAGGGGGCGTGCAAATGGTGGAAGAAGCCACCTCTTCTCATCCAGTGTTGGGAAGGTCAGGCATCGCAACCACCGACACACTTGGACTCTCCTTGGGATTTGTGATACCATCTTAGAACGCACAGTTCTTTTCTGTGCTCTTTCCAGCTTAACTCTTTTAATTTTTCTAGCAGGAGGATGAGGGCTTCCATCGTCATGTTAAGCTGAACCACTAGTCATGAACATAGGCCAGGGCCTCAGCCGTTCCTTACCACTCCGTGTCGTAAATGGCATATTGGCATGTTTATGTTTCTCCTCAGACCATTTAAATTTATTTTTTGGGGTCTTTTTACTGAACTTTGGTTTTTGGATTTTACTTGCCCTCTACTATTACATTGGGCATCGGCCTTGGCAGATGACGTTGATGGCATTTCATCATCTATGTCATGGCTAGTGGCAGCAGCTTCAGCACTAGGAGGAAGTGGTTTTTGATCTTTCCCTATTTTATCCTCCAAATTTTTGCTCTCCATTATTTTTTTGGAGCTATATAACACAATATGCGGCACAGGACACTACCACTGGTCTGATGCAGCACAACACAGCAACACTGTAAGGGACTTGTTGTTCTTGTTATTATTATTTTTATTATTATAATAATAAGGCAGCAATGGACATATAGCAGCAGCGCATACCACTGTGACTGCCTGGTCACTGGAATGACTGATGGCCAGGACACTACCACTGGTCTGATGCAGCACAACACAGCAATACTGTAAGGGACTTGTTGTACTTGTTATTATTATTATAATATGGCAGCAGTGAACATAGAGCAGCAGCGTCTGCCACTGTGACTGCCTGGTCACTGGAATGACTGATGGCCAGGACATTACCACTTGCCTGATGCATCATAACACAGCAACACTGTAAGAGACTTGTTGTTGTTGTTGTTATTATTATTATTATTATTATTATTATAATACGGCCGCAGTTGACATATAGCAGCAGCATATACCACTATGACTACCTGGTCACTGGAATGACTGGTGGCAAGGACACTACCACTAGTCTGATGCAGCACAACACAGCAACACTGTAAGGGACTTATTATACAGCAACATTGGACATATGGCAGCAGAGGACACCATCACTGTGACTGATGCAGCACAACACAGCACCACTGAACTGATGCAGCACAACACAGCACCACTGGACAGCACTGGACATATGGCAGCAGAGGACACCACCACTGTGACTGATGCAGCACAACACACCATCACTGAACTGCTGCAGCACAATACAGCACCACTGGACAGCACTGGACATATGGCAGCAGAGGACACAAGCACTGTGACTAGACAGATTCAGCACAAGACACGGACACTGAGGACACTGAGAGAATGGAGACATGTCCTCTATCTACACTCTCCAATGCTGGACTGAAAATTATGGGGACGCGCGAATCCCGAGAGAATCCGACAGCGGGATGATGACGTTTTACCTCGTTCTGGTTTCCGAGTCATACGGGAATACCAGAGCCTGGCTCGGATCCGGACTCAAATGGTGAAGTTCAGTAGGGTTCAGTTCTCTGAGAACAGAACCCGCTCATCCCTACTATGCACCAATTTGCACAGAAAGATGGCGTTTTGTTGTGTGTGAAGTCATTATACTGTATACTGTATGTACAATTACTGTATTTGTAAGTCTTAATCTGTAATACAAGATGTCTTCCTTTGCTCAAAATTGCAATTAGCTTTAAGGGATAATAGTGACCAAAAAATGTGTTTACTGATAGGCTTTGAAAGTAATTGTATAAAAAGGAAGATATTTTATCTTTACATTAAAAATGACTTTGACGTATTTTACCACAAAGTATAATACTGTAGGTGTTCACAATAATTAGAATAATCGGGCAATTATATGACTCCAAGTAATCACAATCATACTAATTAATTTGTAAATGCAAAAATAATGTTTACTTTGTACTGTAAATTATCCCCATTGTGTTTTACATGCACATCCTTTATAACTAGTCTACTTATCTTATATGGCTATTGTCAAAGCTACTAAACCACCCACTGGTGTGGCAAATTACTTTATCTTTCAAAATGTAAATGGTTTGGTTTTTAATTGGAAGCTATCGGTGGAAGAATTCATTCTGTTTTTTCTTGATGTCAGTTCTCAATGCTGCCTTTGAGAGCATTTTACATTTGCTTCTCAATGATGTTTCACATTTCTCGTTGATGCTGGCAACAGATGGATGCACAAGATTAATTTTTATCCTCCTATCTTGGACAACATGTTTAAAACAAGGAAGGCATGTCCAATCTAGGCTCCATTTTTGGTTCTCTGATTTGATCTGGTACCACCGGGGACTACTTGGAAATATGCTCTTTCATTACATGTAGCAGTAAATTGTTTCATGCTGTCAGAGTTAGTGCTGGAAATGTCTACTTAATAGGAAGTTTATGATTGCATATTCTAGAAGAATTCTAAATGTTTAATAATTTAACAAACTACAGCCAGCTTTGCCGTCTTCTGGTCAAAGCCTTATGGAATATGTGTTAAGGTCAAGGTCATTATCATGTCAAAGAATATCATACAAAATCAGCGAAGAAATAGACTATAATAAATATTTGTGTTGGAGGGGTAATAAGCGACAAAACAATAACATAAAATAAATCTATTTTATTTACTGTTATAGTTCTACTAATGTGGATAGCATTCAAGTCTAGTTTGTGCTATATTGTTCTGTGAAATGAGTATTTATTTTACTATAGAAAACCTGTTAATTAATGAGCAAATCTGGATCATAGTATATAGAATTGTATTATAAATCCTTTAATAATTGTTGTTAAAAAAAACATTCAAAATCATTTTAATGTTGTTTATAATTTTGAATGTGTCAACTTGTTATATTTATTTTTTATGGAAGGTATTTTTTTCAAGATCATTTTGTTCTAAATCTTTATAAGTTCCAAAAACATTTCTCAGCTACATTAGGAACTGGATGTCAGAAACACCAAGGTTTACCCTAAAGCAGATAATTCTACTAATCTACTAATTTGCTGCATGTTAACCTGATCTGCTACCCTCACTTGATACAATGCCCCTTTCTCTTGGCTAATGATTGTAGGTGTGGATCAAAGTCACACATCTCACCTCCATGCTTTCTGGTCCATCTGGCTTGGGATGCTCTCCCCAGCTGTCAAAGACTGTGCATGCCTTTTAAAGGGGTGGTAGTCATGTGACCACCGGTCGGCTGACCGACAGTCACATGACCTCCTCTGTGAGCCCGACGGCTCACTATCCCGATGGTCGGCATGCCGACCAACAGGGACTATTTCCACTCGTGGGTGTCCACGACACCCATAGAGTGGGAAAAGAACCCGTGGCGACCGCAGGTCGCCACCGAGCCCGCAGCGTGGGGAGCGCAGCGAGCCCGCAAGGGGCTTGCTGCACTCGCCCCTCCCCGCCGGGATCCCGGCGTCGGTAAGGTGACCGCCGGTCACCCGTACTACACCCTTTTAAAGGTTGCTGAGGATAATCCATTAAGTTTGGTGGAAATGGGAGATATTCTTTGAGTTGTGGGGAGGGTAAGCAGCAATGAGCTCTGCCTCCCCTCTGATCATCATAAACTACAGTGCCTGTAGGGCAGGACAGGACCATACTGCAGGATTAAACAGTATTTTGAAATAGGTGCCAGAAAGGCAGCTACCACATCTGCCTTACTGTGCCTTAAACTTTCATTAAGGCACATCACTCTAAGTAAAGCAGATGTGATAACAGGTTCTGGAGGGGGCCTATGGTGTGGAAACAGAGCCAGATTCAGAGGAATTCCAGCACCATCTACCGATGTAGTGGGCATGGTGACGGATCCAGTACCCATAAGTGATTACTGAATCTTTGAAATTCAAGAAGTCCGCAGTGATCCAATTGCAGCTCATTGTGTTATTGCCCCACCCCCTTGTGCTAGCTTACATAAACCAGGATGAGGCAATAGTCCATAACCAATGAAGGAGCAGGCAACAGCTGCTGAAGAAAGAGGATGCTGGAAGTCCTGGGGGCAGCAGCCATGCAAAAGAGCTTACACAGGCTGTCACCCACCAGGTGGAGATGTGTAAAGAAGACATTGGAAGTTCTGGTGAGCAGTGGCCATGCACAAGAGCTTTCAGCACAGGGCTGGTAGATGCTCAGGGCTGGTTATTGTGATGGCATGGAGATTTTATGCTCTGTGTTCCCCAGCTGGTTAAGCCTGGTGCTAGTTTTTGGAAAATAAGGGGAGCCTTATGACATTTTCACCATACAGTATTTTCCAATACCAGATCAGGCTCTGAGGTCTAGGGCTGATAATTGATTGGGTAGGGACCCCATGCTTTTTTAATTAACTAGTGCCCCCACAGCAATTTACATCACCATACGTCACTGATCGGTACTACAGTCCCTTGACTAAATTTGAGTTTTGTTCAGTCTTTAAATATTGTTTTGCTCTCTCACTCAGCTAATACAGTAACCATTTAGTTTGCTAATATAACACTGCCTCAACAGGTTTCCTAATTTCAGAACTGTCCTGTGATCCATACATTCAATCTGTCTCTAAATTATGTTACATGTATCTAAAAAACATATCCAAAATACAACCTTATCCTACACAAGACACTGCAAAACCTCTAAACCATGCACTATATATCTCCTGCATTGATTATTGCAATAATCTCCTTACTGGTCATCCCAAGAAAAGACTCTCACCACTACAATCCATTTTGAATACAGCTGTGAGACAAATCTTCCTAGTAAAACGTTCATCATCTGCTGATCGGCTCTGTTAGTCACTCCATTGGTAGCCCATATTCTACTCTATTCAATATAAAGTACTCCTCACATATAAAGCTATTAACCAAACTACACAAACTTATATCTTTTTGGTTATCTCAAAATATCTCCCAACTCGACCTCTCTGCTCTGCACAAGATTGCATCTCTTGTCCGCATGGATTACTTGCTCCCATTCACAATTGCAGGATGTTCTTCGGGCAGCACCAACAATATGGAATGTACTACCATGCACAATAAAACTCTCCTCTAGCCTCACAAATTTCAGGCATTCCCTGAAAACTCACCTCTTCTGGCAAGCCTATCAAATTCCAGAACTACCCACATAACCTTCAGTAGCATTCATATGTATTTGCATCCCATCAGGACTGCCTTTGCAATCTGGTGGGACCAATATGCTATAGATAGCACCTATCAGAGACCTGCAATACCGTTTTATCATATATTCTATATTTATTTTTATTGCATATGTATTACATTTTTGCATTCATTTTATTGAAATTGTCATTGTGTCTATTGTTGGAAAGACAGCCGGCGCCAGTATATTCTTTACCTTCCTACCTCTATGTCTGTTATTACCCAGTTTGTCTTATCACTGTTATTTCCAATTGTGCAGCGCAATGGAACATGATGAGCTATATAAGAAACTGTAAATAAATAAATAATATTAGGGCTTTGGAATAATGGAAGTTGAAGTCCCATAAACCTTATTTATTATGGCTCAGGAAATTGTGTGCTGGTTGCACAAAGGAGTTTGGACCTTTAAAGCATTTCACCTGATTTTCTCTGTTGAAGGTTTTCAGGGTTTCACCTCTGGTCATGTTGCCTTAAACTTGTCACCAGCCTTCTTATTTTGTTCTTGTTTTGTGCATACATGGATTGTTTCAGATTTTAAATAATTCCTGAATTCTTTTTTTACGGTCACATTGCAGGTGAAAGAGAAGACCCCTATTTGGTTAATGGTCACTTCTTTGTGTACTGGGCCTATCATACCCAGTTGCCTCTTGCACATCCCTTTTTCCTGGCACTAGTGTATCCAAGTCTGTGTTTTAGTGTTCCCAAGGTTTCATTGATTAATTAGTGAGGCAACTACTTCAAACCCTGGATTTGTATCATTCTTTTTATGCAGAATCTGGATTTGTTGGTGGCAGTGCCGGCGCTAACCGCTCAGCAAAGGGATGCAGTGCAGGGAGGCTCCAGGAAGGAGAGGCACTCTCCCTGCTCTGCATCTCTGCTTTTGGGGATTTGGTGAAACCCGAACTTTGTACATGACTTGCTGCCCGCTGCTGCTGCACCTATCATACAGGCAGCGGCGCCTGCAGCTGTGCAGCATACTGTATACTTCCATACTGTCTTCCACGCAACCTCCACGCTGTCTTACTCCGCAGCGCCTCATCTTGCTGCTGTGGCCGGCTGCCAGGAAACCCCGGGCCCCAGAATCCACACAGCTGCGGGTGTCTGCGCGCTAGAGGAAAATCGCTCTCCTGGTCCTCAGCTATATAAGGCAGCTGATGTGAGCACAGGCAGTGCAGGAGCCAGATACGTGGCATCCCGAGCGGGTGGTCGTGGCTCCAAGTGCTCAGCAGCAGGTTAGATTTCTGGGCAGAGGGAGGTCATTTGTATTTAGGGAGGTGAGGACGCAAGGGACTCTTTGGTAATTTGGTAATTGTGAGGGAAGCTGGTCCCTGGCCCTCTTCTTACTGTGTAACCCCCTTTCCTCTCTGTGTTCTGTCCCAGCCTTGTGTCTCTCTCACCCCCCCCAGTGTTCTGTCAAAGTCACTGTGTCACCCTCCCTGTGCCCTGTCACTGTGTCACCCTCCCTGTGTCCTGCCGCTGTCTCACCCCCCGTGTCCACTCTGTCACCCCCCGTGTCCTGTCACTGTGTCAACCCCACAGTGTCCTGTCACTGTGTCACCCCCCCAGTGTCCTGTCACTGTGTCACCCTCCCTGTGTCCTGTCACTGTCACCCTCTCCGTGTCCTGTCACTGTGTCACCCTCCTCGTGTCCTGTCACTGTGTTACCCCCCTGTGTCTTGTCACTGTCACCCCTCTGTGTCCTGTCACTGTGTCACCCCCCGTGTCCTGTTACTGTATCACCCCCCCACGTGTCCTGTCTCTGTGTCACCCCCCATGTGTCCTGTCTCTGTGTCAACCCCCAGTGTCCTGTCGCTGTTTCACCCCCTCAGTATCCTGTCACTGTGTCATCCCAGTATCCTGTCACTGTCACCAGCCATTGTGTCAACCCCTTGGTTTTTTGTCCCAGTCAATGTGTCACCCCCCTCTGTGTTCTGTCCCAGACGTCGTGTGTCACTGTATCACAATCTGATGCAGGCCGAGAGCTAATTGGAGGCTGTGAGCAAATTGGAGCTCGCACACCAGCAGCCAATCTGCAGTGGCTCACAACCAGCGCCAGATGTGGCATAAAATGTAAATGGCATTTCTGTGTGTGTGTGTGTGTGTGGCATAGTGTGTTAAGGGCATTACTGTGTGAGGCATAATGTGTAAGGGACATTACTGTGTGTGATGTAAGGTGTAAGGGACACTGTGTGGCATAATGTGTATAACGGGTACTACTGTGAGGCATAACATGTATAACGGGTACTACTGTGAGGCATAATGTGTATAAGGGGTACTACTGTGTGGCGTAACAGGAATAAGGGCCATTATCGTGTGGTGTAACGTGAATAAGTGGCACCACCATTTTACATAACGTGAATAAGGGCCACTACTGTGTGGTGTAATGTGACTTGTGAGTCAACACCCTTTTTTGTGTTGTGAAATATGGGAGGGAAGGCACAAATGTATAGTTTGCAGGGGGGCGCCGAACACCCTAGCACCGGCCCTGGTTGATGGGTATATAAGGTTTGTGATAGGCCATCTGCACACATATAATACACTACAGTCATGGGTAAAAGGGGCGATTTATCTGAATTGCAAATAGGGATGATTGTCATCTTTCGGGACAAGGGTGGCAGTATTTCTGAAACAGCACAGTTTGTGAACTGTTCGTGTACTGCAGTGGAGAAGGTGTATGATGACTGAACAAATAGCATAATTACAAATAACCACGTGGAAACTGTGGAACACCAGGTGCCATTGATGTGAGAGGGGAACGTCGGCTATGAAGGTGCGTGAGGGCCGACCGACACACTACAGTGAAGCATCTCACCGTCAAAATTAACCTGGGGGCTAACAGAAATTGTTTAAAACAACAGTTCAGCTCGTATACCTGCTGTCCATGCTGCACACAGCGGTTACTCTGGATATTAGCTGGTGGTCATTATAATGTGACTCGACAGTGTATTTCAAGTAAGGGGACCATCATAGTCAGGCATTATTTTTGAAGCCATTTTTCTTTAATTTTTTTATTTTCATTAAATATTTGTTATATTTTTAATGTGATTTGACTGTGATGTATTTTTTTCTGCCATATTGGTTTATGGTTTTTTACTTTTACCCATGACAGAGTTGTTCCACTTTTTTTGTATTTCAATAAATTACATACACTGTACTTCTAGTAAGGATTAGATGATAGTAGCCTGCTGGGGTGCAACCACATAAACCACATCCCCTATTTGGGAATTATACAATTGAAGTTATGTGAAGTTATAAATCTTGAAAATAGAAACCATTGGGCAGACTTTTTCCTTCCTTAGATGCATTGGTTTTAGCAGGTGGCAGCTTTTGCTTCCCACTTCAATTCCCCCTTAACTCCTTTCTACCAAACTCATGTGATAGTTGCATTGGTGTGCAATTGCAATACCTGTGACTTTTAGAGACAGGGGGATTTTTATGAAAGGAGGGGGCCAGTTGCAGACTCCAGGTGGGCCCTCTCCTCTCCGCGATGCTGTAGGCTCCGGCATTGTGCCAGAGTTTACTGCGTATGTGCAGGTCTCTGTAAATATGGTGCCAGCCATGTTCCGAAGATAAAATTCATACTGTTCATGCGTGGTGGCCATTTTGGGAGTCATTTTTTGCCATAACGGCTGTGGCTGTAGCGTCCGACACTGTACTTTGGAGAGTTGAGTATTAAAATTTGGTCGCAATGTTGTAAGGTTTTTTAACCTAGTGCGCTTTGTTCACATGCATCTATAAGCACTGAGATCCATGCAGTTTGAGCCAATCTGCAAGCTTAAAAATAGATTTAAAAAAAAATCTTTATATCTGTTGTTTGTACTGGTTAGTAAGCTTTGTTCACATGCATCTATCAGCCCTGGCCCTGTGATCCATGCAGTTTGAACCGAGCTGCAAGTTATATATATGTTGTAGAATTGATTTGCAGTGGACTTCACAACATACTTAACTAGCAATTTAGCCAAATTCATGCTCTGAGTTCGGATCCGAGCCCAGCTCGGCTTTCCCACTAGACTCGGAAACCAAAACTTCATCATCCCGCTGTCAGAATTTCACGGGTTTTGGGTTCCATATAAGGAGCCACGCGTCACTGCCATTTTCACTCCAGTCCTTGAGAATGTAGCGAGAGGATGTGTCTCCTCAGTGTCTGTGTGGGAAAGTGGCATGGGGTGGTGACCTGCTCTTTTGTATCATTCCAGTGCTGTCTTGTGCTGCATCAGTCAAGTGGTGGTGTCTTGTGCTGCATCAGTCCAATCACAGTAGTGGTGTCCAATGCTGCTGTATAAGTCCAGTCCAGTGGTGCTGTCTTGTGCTGCATCAGTCCAGTGGTAGTGTCCTGTGCTGCCATAAGTCCAGTGGTGGTGTCCTGTGTCCTGTGCTGCCATAAGTCCACTGCTGCCATATAACTCCAGTTCAGTGGTGCTGTCTCATGCTGCATCAGTCCAGTGGTGCTGTCTTGTTCTGCCATAAGTCTAGTGGTGGTGTCCTATGCTGCCATAAGTCCAGTGGTGCTGCCATATAAGTCCAGACTAGTGGTGCTACCATATAAGTCCAGTCCAGTGGTTGCTGCCGTATAAGTCCAGTCCAGTGGTGTTGCTTTATAAGTCCAGTCCAGTAGTGCTGCCATATAAGTCCAATGGTACTGCTGTATTAGTCCAGGAATACTGCCATATAGGTCCAGGGATACTGCAATATAAGTCCAGGGGTACTGCCATATAAGTCAATTGTACTGCCATATAAGTCCAGGGGAACTGCAGTATAAGTCCAGTCTAGTGGTGCTGCTTTATAAGTCCAGTCAGGTTGTGCTGCCATATAAGTCCAGGAGTACTGCCATATAGGTCAAGGGTTACTACCGTATAAGTCCAGTCCAATGGTGCTGCCATATAAATCCAGTCCAGTGGTGCTGTCGTATAAGTCCAGTCCAGTATTGCTGCTATATAAGTCCAGGAGTACTGCCATATAAGTCCAGGGGTACTGCTGTATAAGTCCAGGGGTATTGCCATATAAATCAAGAGGTACTGCCACATAAGTCATGGGGTACTGCCATATAAGTCCAGGGTTACTGCTGTATAAGTCCAGTGGTGCTGCCATATAAGTCTAGTGGTGCTGCCGTATAAGTGTAGGGGTACTGCCGTATAAGTCTAGGGGTACTGCCATATAAGTCCAGTCCAGTGGTGCTACCATAAAAGTCCGGTGCAGTGGTGCTGCCATATAAGTCCAGGGGTACTGCCGTATAAGTCCAGGGGTACTGCCGTATAAGTCCAGTCCAGTGGTGCTGCAATATAAGTCCAGTACAGTGGTGCTGCTGTATAAGTCCAGTCCAGTGGTGCTGCCGTATAAGTCCAGTCCAGTGGTGCTGACGTATAAGTCCAGGGGTGCTGCTGAAAAAGTCTAGGGGTGCTGCCGAATACGTCCAAGGGTACTGCCATATAAGTCCAGGGGTATTGCTGTATAAGTCAAGTGGTACTGCTGCATAAGTCCAGTGGTAGTGCCATATAAGTCCAGGGGTACTGCCGTATAGGCCCAGGGTTACTGCCGTATAAGTCCAGCGGTTCTGCCATATAAGTCAAGGGGTACTGCCGTATAAGTCCAGTCCAGTGGTGCTGCCATATAAGTCCAGTGGTGCTGTAAATAAGTCCAGGGGTACTGCCATATAAGTCCAGGGAAACTGCCGTATAGGTCCAGTCTAGTGGTGCTGCCATATAATTCCAGTGGTGCTGCCATGTAAGTCCAGGGGTACTGCCGTATAATTCCAGGGGTACTTCCATTTATATATGGAGGTACTGCATATAAGTCTAGTCCAGTGGTGCTGCCGTATAATTATAGTCCAGTGGTGCTGTCATATAAGTCCAGTCCAGTGGTGCTGCTGTATAATTCCAGTCCAGTGCTGCTGTCGTATAAGTCCAGTCCAGTGGTACTGCCGTTTAAGTCTAGGGTTACTGCCGTATAAGTCCAGTCCAAAGGTGCTGCCGTAAAAGTCCAGTGGTACTGCCATATAAGTCCAGGGGTACTGCCGTATAAGTCCTGGGGTACTGTGGTATAAGTCCAGTCCAGTGGTGCTGCCATATATAAGTCCAGTCCAGTGGTGCTGCTGTATACGTCCAGTCCAGTGGTGCTGCCGTATAAGTCCAGCGGTACTGCCATATAAGTCCAGAGCTACTGCCGTATAAGCCCAGTACAATAGTGCTGCCATATAAGTCCAGTGGTGCTGTCCTGTGCTGTATATTATTTACTCCAAATAAAGGGGTTAGTTATATTTAATCCAAATAATTTTTACATGGTTTGCCCTGTGTGGTGTAGGAGTACGCTCTCCTGTTCCGCATATTGTTATATAACTCCAGAAACATAATGGAGAACAAATATTTGCAGGATAAAATAGGGAAAGATCAAGAACCACTTCCTCCTAGTGCCGAAGCTGCTGCCACTAGTCATGACATAGATGATGAAATGCCATCAACGTCGTCTGCCAAGGCCTATGTTCAATGTCATAGTAGAGGGTATGGAAAATCCAAAAAGCTAAAGTTCAGTAAAATGACCCCAAAAAAATAATTTAAATCGTCTGAGGAGAGACATAAACTTGCCAATATGCCATTTACGACACGGAGAGGCAAGGAATGGTTAACGCCCTGGCATACTGTATGTTCATGATTAGTGGTTCAGCTTCACATGACGATGGAAGCCCTCATCCTCCCGCTAGAAAAATTATGAGTTAAGCTGGCAAAAGCACAGTAAAGAACTGTGCGTTCTCCCCTTTAGAATGTAAGCTCTCACGAGCAGGGCCCTCTTCCCTCATGTGCTATTCCTTTCTTACTTTAATAATATTAAACTGCACCAAATCCAGCAGTCTTCGGCCACCTAATGCTTATTCCACTGACATCTGCTGATGTAACTATGTTTATTTACCCTGTACTTGTCCTATACTGTCATCAACTGTAAGTTGCTGTTTTCCTGTTTGACTATTTGTTTTTGTACTCTGTAATTGGGTGCTGCAGAACAATTGTGGCGCCATATAAATAAAGGATAATAATAATAATAAAAGATGGTATCACAAATCCCCAAGGAGAGTCCAAGTGTGTCGGAGGTTGCGATGCCTGACCTTCCCAACACTGGGTGGGAAGATGTGTCTCCTTCTACCATTTGCATGCCCTCTGCAAGTGCTGGAAGGACCACCCACATACCAGTTTCTTGGGTGCTGCGGAACCCTTGTGGTGCCATATAAATAAAGTATAATAATAATAACAAAAGATGGTATCACAAATCCCCAAGGAGAGTCCAAGTGTGTTGGCGGTTGCGATGCCTGACCTTCCCAACACTGGATAGGAAGATGTGGCTCCTTCCACCATTTGCATGCCCTCTGCAATTGCTGGAAGGACCACCCACAGTCCAGTTTCTGACAGTGAAATTTAAGATGTCATTGTTGAAGTACACCAGGATGAGGATATGGGTGGAGGAGGGAGTTGACGAGGAGGATTCTGATGGTGATGAGGTTTGTTTAAATCATAAACTGGGGGAGACAGTTGTCTGTGGGATGAAGAAGCCCATTGTGATGACTGGGCAAAATACCAAAAAAGCCACCTCTTCGGTGTGGAATTATTTCTCCACAAATCCGGACAACAGGTGTTAAGCCATGTGTTGCCTTTGTCAAGCCGTAATAAGTAGTGGTAAGGACGTTAACCACCTAGGAACATCCTCCCTTATACGTCACCTGCAGCGCATTGATCAGAAGTCATTGTCAAGTTCAGAAACTTTGGGTAAGAGTGTAAGCAGTCCACTGACACCTAAATCCCTTTTTCCTCCTGTACCCTAACTCCTGCAAGCCACACCACCTATGCCCTTAATGTAAATTTCCTCCTCAGTCAGGAACATCAGTGGTCCTGCAGGCTATGTCACTGGTATGACTGACAAGTACTCTCCTAACAAGGATTCCTCCGGAGGATCCTTGAGTGGTACGCCTATTGCTGCTGCCACTGTTGTTGTTGCTGCTGGGAGTTAATCATCATCCCAGAGGGGAAGTCGGAAGACCACTTGTACTACTTCAACTAAGCAATTGACTGTCCAACAGTCCTTTGCAAGGAAGATGAAATATGAACGCAGTCATCCTGTTGCAAATTGGATAACTGAGACCTTGACAGCTATGTTGGTGTTAGATGTGTGTATGGTAACCACCATTAGTGCAGTGGGATTTAGACAATTGATGGATGTGGTGTATCCCCGGTACCAAATCCCATCTAGATTACACTTCACTAGAAAATCGATTCCCGGACTGTACAGGAACATTAAGAAAAGTGTCCTCAGTGTCCTGAAAAATGCGGTTGTACCCAGTGTCCACTTAACCACGGACATGTGGACAAGTGGAGCAGGGCAAACTAAGGACTACATGACTGTGACAGCCCACTGGGTAGATGTATTGCCTCCCACAGCAACAACAGCAGAGGCACCAGCAGCAGCATCTCACAAATGCCAGCTCGTTCCTAGGCAGGCTATGCTGTGTATCACCGGTTTCTGTAAGAGGCACACCACTGACAACCTCTTACGGAAACTGAGGGACATCATCGCACAATGGCTTACCCCACTTCGACTCTCCGGGGATTTTGTGATATCGGACAACGCCACAAATATTGTGTGTGCATTACATCTGGGCAAATTACATCACGTCCCATGTTTTGCACATACAATTTATTTGGTGATTCAAATTTTTTTTTAAATGACAGGGGCATGTAGGAGATGCTGTCAGTAACCAGAAAAATTGCAGGCCACTTTCGACACTCAGCCACTGCATACCGAAACTGGAGCGCCATCAAACACTCCTGAACCTGCCCTGCCATAACCTGAAGTAAGAGGTGGTATGGAGGTGGAATTCAACACTCTATATGCTTCAGAGAATGGAGGAGCAGCAAAAGGCCATTAAAGCCCATACATCCACCTAGAATATAAGCAAGAGGGGGAATGCACCTAACTCAAGTGCAGTGGAGGATGATTTCCGTGTTGTGCAAGGTTCTCCAACCTTTTGATCTTGCCATATGTGAAGTCAGTTCAGACACTTCCAGCTTGAGTCAGGTCATTCCCCTCATCAGGCTTCTGCAGAAGCAGCTAGAGAAATTGAAGAAGAAGCTAAGACGGAGCGATTCCGCTAAGTATGTTGGACTTGTGGATGGAGCCCCTCATTCGCTTTGCTAGGATTCAAGGGTGGTCAATCTGTTGAAATCAGAGCACTACATTTTGGCCACCGTGCTCGATCCTAGGTTTAAAGCCTAAGTTGTATCTCTCTTTCCGGCAGACACAAGTCTACAGAGGTTCAAAGACCTGCTGGTGAGAAAATTGTCAACTCAAGCGGAACGTGACCTGTCAACAGCTCCTCCTTCATTTTTTCCCGCCACTGGGGCTGCGAGGAAAAAGATAACATTTCTGAGCCCACCTGCTGGCGGTGATGCATGGCAGTCAGGAGTAAGTATTGACATCTGGTCCGGAATGAAGCAGCTGCCAACAATTACTGACATGTCTACTGTCACTGTATATGATTCTGTCACCATATGGTGGAGGATTATATGGGTGACAGCATCCAAGTATGCATAGTAACATAGTAACATAGTATCTAAGGTTGAAAAAAGACAATTGTCCATCGAGTTCAACCTATTTGTGGTCTCCTATGCAAGATTATTTTGTATAAAATTTTGACTGAAGTTGATGACTGGCATTACATTTTACCTCTCTTTTTTATAATAACCATAGTGCGTGACTATGCCCCGTAACCCTGGATATCATTATCCATTAGGAATTTATCTAACCCATTCTTAAAGGTGTTGACTGAGTTGGCCATTACAACTCCCTCAGGCAGGGAATTCCAAACTCGTATCGTCCTTACCGTAAAAAAGCCTTTACGCTGTATTGTGCGGAATCTCCTCTCCTCTAACCTGAGCGAGTGTCCACGAGTTCTCTGTGTTGATCTAATCAAAAACAGGTCCTGCGCAAGATCTGTATATTGTCCCCTTATATATTTGTAAATGTTGATCATGTCCCCTCTTAATCTCCTCTTTTCCAGTGTAAACATGCATAGTCTTGAAAGCCTTTCCTCGTATTCCAGCGTCTCCATACCCTTAATTAGTTTGGTCGCCCACCTCTGAACCTTTTCTAGCTCCAGGATATCCTTTTTGTAGTATGGTGCACAGAATTGTACAAAGTATTCAAGGTGTGGCCTCACAAGTGATTTATATAACGGGAGTATAATACTCTCATCCCTAGCATCATTTCCCCATTTTATGCATGCTAATATCTTATTAGCCTTCTTTGCTGCAGTCCTACTTTGGGTACTACTGCTTAGTTTGCTATCTATGAGGACACCTAAGTCCTTTTCCAGTACAGAATCCCCTAAGTTTACCCCATTTAGTAGGTAGGTGTTATTTTTGTTCTTGTTACCACAGTGTACACTTGTCTGTATTGAAGTGCATTCTCCATTTCGCTGCCCAAGCTTCTAATTTAACTAAATTGTTCTAAAGCGACTCAGCATCCCCCTCCGGATTTATAACTTTACACAATTTGGTATCATCTGCAAAAATCGACACCATGCTCTCTAGACCTTCTGTTAGGTTGTTAATGAAAACACTGAACAATAGCGGTCCTAATACTGAGCCTTGCGGCACACCACTTAGCACTTGAGTCCAATTTGAAAAAGATCCATTAACCACAACGCGCTGCTCCCTATTATCTAACCAGTTTTTTACCCAAGTGCATATTGTGCTTCCTAGCCCTGTTTCTTGTAGCTTGTAGATAAGTCTCATGTGTGGTACAGTGTCGAATGCTTTGGCAAAATCTAAAAAGATTACTTCCACCTCTTTACCTTGATCTAGGTTTGCGCTTACTGTTTCATAAAAGCCAAGTAAGTTGGTTTGACAGGATCTGTCCTTCATAAACCCACGTTGATTCCTTTTAATGACCTTATTGACTTCAAGGAACTTCTGAATACTATCTCTTAGAATACCTTCCAATACTTTCCCCACTATAGATGTAAGACTAACTGGTCTATAATTACCTGGTTCAGCTTTACTTCCCTTTTTGAATATAGGCACTACTTCCACTATATGCCAGTCTTTGGGAACCACACCTGATATTATTGACTTCTTAAAGGTCAAAAATAGCGGTTTTGCAAGTTCAGAGTGAAGCTCCATTAGAACCCTTGGGTGAATACCATCGGGACCTGGTGACTTATTAATCTTTAAATGTTTTAATTGGTCACAGACTACTACCTTGCTTAAATATGTACCTATCAGTGGGATATTCTCATTATTGAGATTTTGTGTTAGTCCCTGAATTGGGTCCTCTCTAGTAAATACTGTTGAAAAAAACTCATTTAGTGTGTACGCTATGTCATTATCATTTTTGCTTAAGACTACCAACTTGTCTTTTAAAGGGCCTATACTCTCCTTCTTTAATCTCTTGCTATTAATGTATTTAAATAATTTTTTGGGATTCGCTTTGCTTTCCTTTGCTACTAGTTTTTCACTTTCTACTTTAGCCGCTCTTATTTCCTTTTTGCGTATTTTGTTATAGTGCTGAAATGACTCTGCTTCCCCGACAGATTTGTATTTTTTAAATGCTCGCCTTTTCTTGCCCATAAGTTCCTTTATCTTTTTGTTAAGCCACATCGGTTTATGATTTTTATTCCTTTTTTTTGCGGCTCATAGGAATAAATTTGAGAGTATTTTTTAGCTAGCAGGAATTTTAGTACCTCCCATTTCTCTGTAGTAATTTTTCCTAAAAACAAACCTTCCCATTCAATATCCCTGAAAAATGCTCTCATCTTTTCAAAATTTGCGTTGCTAAAGTTTAGAGTCCTAGTTGAGCCAGTATAGGGCTGTTTATGAAAACTGATATTGAATGTGACCATATTGTGGTTGCTGTTTCTTATGGGTTCCCCTACTATAATACCTGATACCAAATCCCCATTGTTTGTTAAAACCAGGTCTAAGATTGCATTGTACCTAGTTGGTTCCTCAATTAGTTGAACTAAGTAGTTATCATTAAGTGTGTTTAAAAACATATTGCCCCTAGCAGTATCACATGAATCGTTTTTCCAGTTTATCTCTGGATAGTTAAAATCTCCCATTACTACTATGTCTCCTACTCCTGCTGCTCTTTCAATTTGCTTTAGTAACAATTTCTCATCAGATATGTTGATACCAGGTGGCCTACAGCATACACCCAATACTAACTTTTTTATTCCTTTTTCCCCGCATGCAATTTCTACCCATAATGTCTCGACAGTGTCTACAGTCCCCTCCTGAATATCTTCCCGTATATCAGGTTTTAAAAACGGCTTTACGTAAAGACACACCCCTCCACCCTTTTTATTTAGTCTGTCTCTCCTAAACAGTGTATAGCCCTCTAGATTGACTGTCCAATCATGATATTCGTCCCACCAAGTTTCAGTAATGCCTATAATATCATACTGTTTGCTTGCTGCAAGTATTTCTAGTTCGCCCTTTTTACCAGTAATGCTTCTAGCGTTTACATACATCCAACTAAGATAAGTATTTTCCCTTGCATTAGGGACATCTTTCACCTCATGTAGCAATGCTAACCTGTAATCGTCATTGGTTAGTGCTTTGGTAAAATCTCTTTTAGTACCCATGTTAGTAACCTTACCGCCTGCTCTTACCCTCCCCCCAACTTCTCCCCCATTTCGTTTACTACCACCATCCCCACAATTCTCACTGCATGACCCATAGTTTCTAGCTAAACCCTCCCCCAAGCTCCTAGTTTAAAATCTCCTCCAACCTTCTAACCATCCTTCCCCCCAGCACCGCTGCCCCCTCCTCAGTCAGGTGCAATCCATCATGACAAAAGAGATGGCGCCTGACTGAGAAGTCCACCCAGTGTTCCAGGAACACAACCCCCTCTTTCCTGCACCAATCCCTAAGCCAAACATTTACCTCCCTAATCTCCATCTGCCTCCCTGGACTAGCGCGTGGTACGGGTAATATTTCGGAGACAGTCCGTATGTATACTGGCAGGAAAAAGAGGAAATTTGGAGGCCCTTGCACAAACTGGCTTTATTTTACCTTAGTTGCCCCCCCTCCAGTGTATACTCCGAAAGAGTGTTTAGTGTAGCCGTTAACCTTGTCAGCGATTGGCGTTGAAGGTTACTTCCTCAAAATGTGGAGAAGATGATGTTCCTCAAAATTGATTATAAATTCCTCCAGGAAGACCTTTACCAGCAATTGCCTCCAGAAAGTACACAGGGACCTGTGATGGTGGATTCCAGTGGGGACAAATTAATATTATGTGAGGAGGATGTACACACTGAAAGGGGTGAAGAATCGGAGGATGAGGATGAGGATGACAACTTGCCTCTGTAGAGCCAGTTTGTGCAAGGAGAGATTAATTGGTTCTTTTTTGGTGGGGGGATTAATTGCTTCTTTTTTTGTGGTGGCCCAAACAAACCAATCATTTCTGCCACAGTCATGTGTCAGACCCTGTCGCTGAAATGATTGGTTTGTAAAAGTGTGCATGTCTTGTTTATACAACATAAGGGTGGGTGGGAGGGACCAAGGACAATTCCATCTTGCACCTCTTTTTTTTCTTTGCATTATGTGCTGTTTGGGGCCTAGTTTTTAAAACTGCCATCATGTCTGACACTGCAGTGCCACTCCTAGATGGGCCAGGTGTTTGTGCCGCCCACTTGTGTCACTTATCTTAATAATCCAGCAACCTCGGTGCACCTCTTTTTTTCTTTGCATCATGTGCTGTTTGGGGCCTAGTTTTTATAAGTGCCATCCTGTCTGACACTGCAGTGCCACTCCTAGATTGGCCAGGTGTTTGTGCCGCACAGTTATGTTGCTTAGCAAAGTCATCCAGCTACCTCTGTGCAACCGTTTTGCCTTAAAACAATGGCCCTCATTCCGAGTCGTTCGCTCGGTATTTTTCATCACATCGCAATGAAAATCCGCTTAGTACGCATGCGCAATATTCGCACTGCGACCGCGCCAAGTAATTTAACAATGAAGATAGTATTTTTACTCACGGCTTTTTCATCGCTCCGGCGATCGTAATGTGATTGACAGGAAATGGGTGTTACTGGGCGGAAACACAGCGTTTTATGGGCGTGTGGATGAAAACGCTACCGTTTCCGGAAAAAACGCAGGAGTGGCTGGAGAAACGGGGGAGTGTCTGAGCGAATGCTGGGTGTGTTTGTGACGTCAAACCAGGAACGACAAGCACTGAACTGATCGCACAGGCAGAGTAAGGTTGAAGTTACTCAGAAACTGCAAAGTAGTTTGTAATCGCAATATTGCGAATACATCGGTCGCAATTTTAAGAAGCTAAGATACACTCCCAGTAGGCGTAGGCTTAGCGTGTGTAACTCTGCTAAATTCGCCTTGCGACCGATCAACTCGGAATGAGGGCCTATATTGTGAGGTGTTCAGAATAGACTGGAAAGGAGTGGAAATGAATGCTATTGAGGTTAATAATACCGTAGGATCAAAATTACTCCCAAATTCTGTGATTTTAGCTGTTTTTGTGGTTGTTTTTTTTAAATCATCCAGATCCAAAACCCAAAAGGGTGGTTTTGGCAAAACCAATCAAGATCCAAAACACCAGCAGGGATCCAGATCCAAAACCAAAACTAAAACACAAAACATGAAAAAATGCCAGCCGCACATCTCTAGTAATAATGTGCAACATGTTATAACAGCATCTTTTATTGTTTTTTCACAGATTGTTTATGTGGTTGCTACGACGGTGTTGATGAAACCTGGTCAGCGTCTTGGCATCACAGGGTAGCAGATGATGTCATGTCACTTCGGGTTCTGGGATCAGCTGCAACTGGAAATGCGGTGTTCAATGCCCGCGGTAGCATGTGGGAGTCTCTATGGATGGGGTTACTGATGGTAATGTATAAATTTGTTTTTGGTTTGATGTGTTTTTATCCCGATGAAGGGAGTAACACTTTGAAACATTGATTAAAAGCACTGTTGTTTACTACCATCTCGGAGTGCCGCTGTTATTGAAGTATATATATATTTTTTCTGTACTGTTTGGTGCGCTTTTACCATTTTGCGCTTTGTTCACATGCATCTATAAGCCCTGTGATTAATGCAGTTTAAATCAAGCTGCAAGGTAAAGGAAAAATAAAAATAAAATATATACAGTATATGTTTTTTGTATTGTTTGGTGAACTTTACCCTTGTGCACTTTGTTCTAATGCATCTATCAGCACTGTGATCCACGCAGTTTGAACCAAGCTGCAAGTTAAAAAAGCTGGGGGGAAAAATATATATACACACACACACATAGATCTATTGTTTGTCCTATTCTGTGCACCGTACCCCAGTACACTGTGACAATGTTTCATAGATGTGCTATAAACTGAAGTGTGTTTGTGCCTCTGCTCTGCCACTTAGTAACCATCCAGCTCGCTGCAGTCTTTGGCCAATATTGGTGAAAACAATATTGTGAGCTGTAAGGTGGTCAAAAATGAGAGGAAATTACTGTAACATTTATATTATTGAGGTTAATAATACTCTAGGATCAAATAAAAAGGCCCAAATTATGTGATTTTAGATTTTTTTCAATTCTTTAAAAAAAAATCCATATCTAAATCCAGAACCAGTAACCGCGGTTTGGCAAATTCAAATCCAAAACCTGATGATGAATCAGAGACAAATCCAAATCCAGCAAAAATGGTCTGGCGCACATCTCTAGTGATAGTTGCACTGCCGTATTAATTTCACATAATTTGCCCTCATTCTTGCTACTCTTTCTTTGTTGCCATAGTTAGTAATTATTTTTATCAATAAAGATGTATTTTCCCCACTATATATGGTTCATCAGTCTCATTTTTTTTCTTAGAGCTAAGATTTCAGATATTTTAGGATTGTGAGTTGGGAATAAACTAAAAAAAGCAGGAGATTTTGTTTCTGGAACAACATGTTGCAATGCAAGAGGTGCAAATATATATATATATATTTTTTTTGCATGCACCGTAAATACTTTCAGCTTTTTCATGTAACCTACATATTCTGAACAGATTTGTTTTTACACTGGGGTTTAGAATGAGCAAGCACACACCCTTCCAAAATCTAAATCTCTCTTCATATTCTACATCTGCACCCCCTACGATGCAACATGTTATCACCAAGGTGCAAAATTACTTTCTATTTTTGTTTTGCTCTCATGTCAGAATCAGTCCTTATATTGGTTTAATGACAAAAATCGGAAGCCATCATTAGCCACTACATGGTTTATGCTTACAGATACCTGTGGACTTGTGTCAAACACATGGCATTATGTGGATGAGTGCTTTGAATTGTTAATTGGGTTAGGTAGTATACTGGGTTATGGATTTGTTATATAGGTGTCATTATGGGAAAGGTGACTTTAATTACTATCTCTAACAGTGGATCAAACTATTCTCAACTGATCTTCACATCTAACATGTCGTTTATCATTTATTGACTGTCAGAGATTGTCATTTATTATTAATAAAGGTTCATTCATCCATCTCTGCCATCTGCCAAAAAGTGGTTTATTGGTTAGGAACATTGCAGTGGTCTTCCCCCTCTCCCACCTCCTGCAGTCATTATCTCTTGGGACTGTGAGAGACATCACAAGAAGGAAGAATAAGGAAGAGGAATGATGAGGAAAAGGAATGATGATAATGAGGAGGAGGAATGACAATGATGATGATGAGGAGGGAGAAGGAGGAATGCAGAGGAGTAGATGCTTTACTGTGGCATAATGTGCATAAGGGACTCTACTGTGTTGCATAATGTGTATAAGGGGTACTACATTTTAGGGTAATGTGTACTATATAAGGGGTAATACTGTGTGGTATAACATGAATAATGGACACATACTGTGTGGTTGTGATGTGAAAAACGGACAGCACTGTGCAGTGCAATGTGAATTGCTACTATTCTGTTATCATACCCTTACCCCACAGAGTCAGACTCTTTTATTTTGTTGCACGCCTAAATCGCGCTATCCATATTTCAAATGTGTATATGTGGGAGAAGGGCATCAAAATGCTTTCTGGCTTAGGGCACCAAAATGTCTAGTTACGGCTCTCGTCACAGTACTAGCTTTTACAAAGATACTCTTATCATCTCTAAAAATGACACATTTCCAAATTTTCAAAGCATGGGTATAGACATCTCTTGCTCATAAGGTTTTCTTTCCTCAAAGGGTTTAATACAGATTACGTCAAATAATAGGTAGTATAAGATGCTCTACTTAGCATAATATCATACTCAATAAGTAAAATTGCTCCATTTCTGTATCATACAGCAAAACACCAACAAGATGTCTTAGAAAAAAAAAAACGTATTTGTGCTGCAAATTCAATTTATCTACTTAGAAATTGTGTCGCCATGGCAGCAGCATTTTAGAAAACGAATATGCATTTAGCAAAACTCAACATTGACTTATTAGAATTATTATTGACTTATGACCAAGCAATTTTACTGCGCCCATATAAAGTAATAACTATGACAGTAACAAGAATCTTAGATAAAGTGCTCAAAATAACTAATTAATAAAGTCCCTAAGCTGTTCTATGTAATTTTTTATCTCAAATGATAGGGTCACTTGCATGCAAAATAAAAAGGACAAAGCACTAATGTTCCCAGGTCATGCAAGTACAGTATGCTTGTGATGCTGGACCACACATACTGTAAGTCCCATGTGTGGTATAATACAGGGGCTAAATAATAAAAGCCTCAGAATAAAAAAATCAATTCACATTTTATGACTTCATTTAATATGGTCATAAACAATGAATGCATCACATGAAAGAGTAATCAAAGTCAAACAATTTGAAGTCAACGAATAATCAGGATTTTATATTCAAACTACATCACTCAAAGTACAATATATACAATACTATGACTCATTGATGGGATGTATTATGTTTTATTTTAGTAAATTAAGATTTTTTTTTAAATGCAATGTGCGCTCTTTTGACTATTATTTTCCATTTGGTGTAGATTTTAAAGTAAATGGTAAGGCCAAGTCAGACTCAGAACTGTAAAGATGAACTATAAAGATGTTGTTAGTACCTGCAGAACTTGAAGCACTTTCCCTTGAGAACTCCTTCCAGATGGCTTCCACCAGTGATGATCAACCTTTTTCTCGGGGTGTAGTGGATAATCATCCCTGGAACACATCGCATCAGAACTAGAGATGAGTGGTTTGGATTTAAAGAAACCCAGTGGCAAGTAAAACAGCACAATTCACTCCAGTCACACTGCTGTGTGCTGCGCTCTGCTCTGCTGTGTCCGTATGCTCAAAGCCAGCCCTAACCAATATGATGCCCTAGGAAAGTTTTTGGCTGGTGCCTCCTAGCACCACCTCTAGTTCCACCTCTGACCCTGCACCTCTTTCCAAGCACCTTCAGCCCTCACCCATAGTAGTACTCATTTTGGTGCTCCTACATCCTATATTTTAAATAGGGGTGTGTTCTTGCTGGCATGGCCACACAATAGTACCCCAAATTGAAATTATGTGACACAGTAGTGCATGTTTATTCACATTATATCATGCGATAGTGTCCCTTATTCATGTTACATCACACAGTAGTACCACTTTACCTTATATATGTTACTCCTCACAGTAGTTCCCCTTATTCACATTACACCAAACTATATTGCTCTTTAATCACATTAGACCACACAACAGTGCTCTTTCTATACATTACGCCACACAGTACAGCACCTTATACACATAATGCCACACATTAGTAATGCCTTTATACACATAATACCACACAGTAATACCCCTTACACATGTGACACTCATTATTAATCTGCTTGTAAACACAATGCACCTTACACATTATGTCAACCTTTATTAATGCCCTTATACACATAATGTCCCTTACACATATGCTGCACATTATTAATGCCCTTTATTATTATTTTTTTATTATTATTATTATTATTATTATTATTTTTATTATTATTAATATACTTTATTTATATGTCACCACAAGGGTGCCGCAGTGCCCAATTACAGAGTACATACACAAATAATCAAAACAGGAAAACAGCAACTTACAGTTGACAACAATATAAGACAAGTAGAGGGTAAATAAACAGCTACATCAGCAGATGACACTGAAATAAGTATCAGGTGGCAGAAGACTGCTGGATTTGGTGCAGTTGAAGACTTTTAAAGTAAGAAAAAGGATAAGCTCATGAGGGAAGAGAGCCTTACTCATGAGAGCTTACATTCTAAAGGGGAGAGGTAGACAGACAGGGGTGACACAGATGAAGTACATAGAGAGTGTGGAACAGTGGTTTAGGATGAAATTTGGCTGGGTTTGGAGAAGTGTGTCTTGAGAGCCTGTTTGAATTTTTGTAGAGAGGTGGAGAGTCTGAGGGGGAGAGGTAGGGAATTCCAGAGAAATGGAGCAGCACGTGAAAAATCTTGTAGGTAGGAGTGGGAGGAAGTAATCAGTAGGCAGGAGAGTCGGTGTGCATTAGCAGAGCGAAGAGGATGGGTGGGAGTGTAAAGGGAGATAAGGTCAGACATGTAGATGGGAGAGGAGTGGGTGAGGGCTTTGTAAGTAAGTTTGAGAAGCTTGAAATGGATTCTGAAAGGGAAGAGGAGCCAGTTAAGGTCTTGTAAGAGAGGAGAGGTGGACATAGTGAGGAAAATGAGCCAGGCAGCAGCATTGAGTATTGATTGGAGAGGAGAGAGTTATTTGTCAGTAATGCCAGTCAGGAGGAGATTACAGTAGTCCAGTCTGGAGCTGACCAGTGAGTGGATAAGAGTCTTAGTAGCATCCTGGGTAAGAAAGGGTCTGATCCTGGAAATATTTTAAGATGAAAACAGCAGGTTTGCGAGAGGTGCTGAATGTGTGGTTTGAAGGAGAGGGAGGAGTCAAGGATTACTCCAAGACAGCGCACTTGGGGGCTAGAGGAGATGGTAGTGCCATCAATAGATAATGAGATTGTAGGAGGTGAGGTTATGCGGGAGGGAGGGAAGATGATCAGCTCAGTCTTAGACATGTTAAGTTTAAGAAAGTGCTGGGGCATCCAAACAGAAATAGCAGAAAGACAGTTGGAGATACAAGTGAGGAAATTAATGGAGAGATCTGGAGAGGAAAGATAGATTTGAGTGTCATCATCATAGAGATGATATTGGAAACCAAAATAACTAATGAGTTTACCTAATGAGGACATATAGAGAGAGAAAGGAAGAAGACCAGGGACAGAACCTTGGGGTACACCTACAGTAAGTGGAAGTGAGGGGGAGGTGGATTCATGAGAGGAGACAGATAATGAATGGTCAGAGAGGTAGGAAGACAGCCAAGAAAGGGCAGTATCACGCAGACCAATGGAGTGAAGTATTTGCAGTAGAAGAGGGTGGTCCACAGTGTCAAAAGCAGCAGAGAGATCAAGAAGAATAAGTAGAGAGTAGTGGCCCTTAGATTTAGCAGCATGGAGGTCATTGAATACGTTTGTAAGGGCAGTTTCAGTGGAGTGGAGAGGACGGAAGCCAGAATGGAATGGGTCAAGCAGTGAGTGTGAGGAAAGAAAGGAAGTAAGGTGGTTGTAGACAATACACTCAAGGAGTTTGGAGGCAAAAGGGAGAAGAGAGATGGGTCGGTAGTTGGAGAATGTTTGTCTCAAGGGTAGGTTTTTTAAGAATAAGGAGAAATGAGTGCATGCTTGAAGGCAGAGGGGACAGTGCCTGATGAGAGGGAGAGATTGAGAAGGGGGAAAGATTGCAACAGGCAGGAGAGTGGTAGTGGAGGAGGCAGGAGGGATAGGGTCAAGTGGGGAGGTGGTGAGGGGACAGGAACGAATGAGGGCCATGAGTTCCTCACCAGATGCATGGGAGAAAGATGTCAGAGTTGGTGAGAGGGATGGGGGGGTGATAAGGGATGGTAGGAGGCTGGTTGCAGATGGTCTGGTGTGATGTGATGTCCTGACATATGGAGTCAATTTTGGATGTGAAGTAAGTGGCAAAGTCAAGAGTAGAGAGTGAGGTAGGGAGACAAGGTGGAGGTAGGCAGAGGAGTGAGTTGAGAGTGGCAAAGAGGCTCTGGGGGTTGGAAGACTGGGAGTAGATGAGGTTCTTGAAGTATGACTGTTTAGTAAGAGAAAGGGCAGCACTGAAGGATGAGAACACAAGTTTGAAATGGAAGAAATCTGCCTTAGAGTGTGATTTCCTCCAGTGTTGCTCAGCAGTATGTGAGTATTTTTGCAGATATCTGGTGCATTTGGTGTGCCAGGGTTGAGGTGTTAATTTTAGAGGGTGAATAGTGGTTGGTGGTGCAACAGAGTCAAGAGCAGAAGTAAGGGATGCATTGTATATGGAAGTGGCTTGTTCAGGGCATGAGAGAGAGAATAGGAGAGAGAAGTGAGTCAAACAGGGAGGAAAGCCTCAATGTTACTCTTAGTGATGGTAGCCTTAGGATGTAGAGATGGGGAAGCAGAGAGAGATAGGTTAAAGGAGAGTAGGTGGTGGTCAGAGAGGGGAAATGGGGAGTTGGAAATATCAGAAATATCACAACGGTAAGTGAAGACCAGATCCAGTGAGCTCCCATTCACATGGAACGGTGAGGAGGTCCACTGGGAGATACCAAGTGAAGAGGTGAAGTTAAGGGCTTTAGAGACAGGGGATTGTATGGGGATATTGATATGGATGTTGAAATCGCCTAGGATAATGGAGGGAATGTCAGAAGAGAGGAAGTGAGGAATCCAGGAAGCAGAGTTGTTGAATTTGGAGGCAATGCCGGGGGTCGGTAAATGACAGCTGCTCTAAGATGGACTGGTTGGAAGAGGCATATAGCATGGACCTCAAATGTAGAGAATGTAAGGGATGGTTCTGGTGGTATGAGTTGGTAGGAGTAACTAGAAAGTAAGAGGACCCCAACACCACCCCCATGGTGAACCCCAGGTCGGGGTGTGTGTGTGTGTGTGTGTGTGTGTGTGTGTGAATGTGAGGCCCCCAGCAGAGAGAGCTTCAGGAGAAGTAGTGTCAGATGGAGTAATCCAAGTTTCAGTAATGGCTAGTAGGTGCAGGTAGTTGGAAATAAAAGGTCATGAGTGGGGACCAGTTTGTTACAACAGATCTGGCATTCCACAGGGCATAGGATAGGGGGTTTGTTGGAGTGGGGTTTGTGGGAGGGGGATAGGGGGTTTGTTGGAGAGATGTGAATGAGATTATCAGGGTTGCTGTAGCGATGAGGTGAGATTAACTTTGAGGGCAGGGATGATGAGAGAGTAGTGATGGTGCGGGTGCCTGAGCTAGGAGAGGAAACTGCAGGAGGTGGGGGCAGGGAGGGAGTTTAATGTGTTGTGGATATGGGGGGGTGTGGAGGTGACAGTGAAGGAAGGGAGGGAGCAGGGCTGAATTGTGGGGTAGCAGGACCATGGGGCAGAGGTGAATGAAAGTGGGGTAAAAGGAAAGGAGGGGAAAGGAAACATAGGGATGGAAGGGAGACAGAGGAGGGGAGAGAGGAGGAGGTGTAGGAGACTAGGGGGGAAGAATAAAGGTGTAAACAGGGGGCAAGATCCATGAGTAGGTAGACACTGAGAGATGTGGGGAGTATAAGAAAACCTTGACATAGTGTTAAGTAGGTAAATAGGTTGAGGGAAACTGGAAGTAGGAGTGGAGGCTGTAAGGGATTCAGAGCAGAAGAATTGCAGAAATGCAGGTGAGAAAAGCAGTGCAAGCTCAATGAGTATAGATTTAATTTGAAGTGAATCAAAAGTGTAGATAAAGCTCTTAAGCACATAATGACACACATAGTGCCCCTTACACCTATGCTGCACATTATCAATGCCCTTATACACATAATGACACACACAGTGCCCCTTACACCTATGCTGCACATTATCAATGCCCTTATACACATAATGACACACATAGTGCCCCTTACACCTATGCTGCACATTGTCAATGCCCTTATAAACATAATGACACACATGGTGCCCCTTACACCTATGCTGCACATTATCTTGTTACAACTTGAAATCTTAGCCTGATCTCTGTGCTGCTGAGTATTTGCATGATCATTGAATATTAGTCCTATTGCATTCTCTGAATTCATGATATACAGTAGTGTCATGAGCAGTATACTGCATATAAAATGGAATATAAAATCAGAATCAAATGTTTCAAAATATTACTTTTGACATTTATTTAATTAGGCTTACATATACCAATGCAAGTTTGTTTGCTTTTAATGGTATTAATGTTTTCAAGCTATTCCAGTTTGCACATTCTCTTAGTCTGCACATTAAAAGGTCACCAGATAACTAAATTGACATATTTGTTCTTTTTGGACAGTATTTCACATATTTTCCAATATTGATATGACACATTTTCACATTCTAATTTATTTCAAGGTCAGTTGACAATACAGGCAACATTTGTTATTGTGTCCATTGATGATTAACAATGACCACAGAAATAAACACTGCTCTAAAGTAATTATAGAGGCATATCATGAGAACCATGGCAAAGGAAAACAATGGCTTTACTCTTTGCAATCAGATTGCGACTGACATTTTCTAGCACAGGTCAGATAAAGAGAGCAAACTTTTGAATGAAAATATGAAGGGCAACATGGTTTCTTGTTTGCAACAGTTGTATAAAGACCGCCACCGTTCTTTGTTGAGAAATACTTCCATAGTGGCTGCACAGCATATAATAGGTACATTTTATTATGCATCACCAAGTATCACAATTACTGGCATCAATATCTCTCATTGGTTAGCATCTTTCTGTGATATGTGCCAGTGGTGCACAGTAAGCAATGTGTATCAACAAGCAATGTGTATAAACAATTTTTAGCAACCTTCAGTGGGATGTCTGAGGTATAAAAGCTTACTGTATGAAATAATATAAATATGATGTTTAGTAAACACTTCTATATTTACTGTACATTCCAAAGTGGTTAATCATTTTTATTACTACCATTTGGAAAAAAAAATAAGTTTACTAGTATAGTATAGGGTATAAGTTTAAAGAGTTGTAATTAGTTTGAATAATATTAAACCTGTCATATTACAATTATCTGATATACCGTTGTAATGTGTATTGTGGGAAACAGATTTTTTAACATAGCGGTGTGAAACTAGTAGCAGGGTCTGCCATGAGACTTGTGAATTGTGCAAGTCTCCTGCCAAACTTCCTCAGCATAATGATGAAAAAAGAGAAGATCAAGCTACGGAAGGCTCAAAGAGATGATAAGAAGAAAATTAAAATGTATTAATTTATTAACAGGTTCTTATATAACACAGCATATAACATTGCACTTTACAATTGAAACAACAGTAATAGAACAAAAGAGGGTAACAACAGATAGACATAAAGCTAGGAAGGCCCTGCTCGCAACCTTACAATCTATTGAGAAATGGAGGAAAACCTCATGGGTATATGTCAGAAGAAGGTTGAAATAATGAGTCAGTGTGGCAGAAAGAAAGGGGTGGTGCAAGTCTGTTAGTGGGGTGGGGAAAAAAGAAATGGAAGGAACAGATATGTCAGAGAATAGAAGATTGTGAAACAGCAAGGTTGTCATTAGGGAAAAATGAGAGGAAATAAGCTGTTATTTTCTGGGGAAATAGAGTTAAAGAGTGAATTCAATTCTTTGTGATGGATCCTTTTTTTTCAATTTCAGAATTGCAAATTGGATCCAGGAAAACTTGCGACACTGGAGCTACAATAATTTAAAATGTAGCAGCCTATAGCAATGAATGTAGGACCTAAATCAGACCTGATCGCAGCAGCAAAATTGTTCTCTAATGGGCAAAACCATGTGCACTGCAGGGGGTGCAAATATAACATGTGCAGAGAGAGTTAGATTTGGGTGGGGTGTGTTTAAACTGAAATCTTAATTGCAGTGTAAAAATAAAGCAGCCAGTATTTACCCTGTACAGAAACAAAATATTACCCACCCAAATCTAAATTTCTCTGCACATGTCATATCTGTCCCCCCCCCCCTCCCCATGCAGTGCACATTCCGAGTTGTTCGCTCGCTAGCTGCTTTTAGTAGCATTGCACACGCTAGGCCGCCGCCCTCTGGGAGTGTATCTTAGCTTAGCAGAAGTGCGAATGAAAGATTAGCAGAATTGCGAATAGAAATTTCATAGCAGTTTCTGAGTAGCTCCAGACTTACTCAGCCATTGCGACCAGCTAAGTCAGTTTCGTTCCTGGTTTGATGTCACAAACACACCCAGCGTTTGCCCAACCACTCCCCCGTTTCTCCAGCCACTCCTGCGTTTTGCAACTCGAACGCCTGCGTTTTTCCGCACACTCCCATAAAACGATCAGTTTCCGCCCAGAAACAGCCACTTCCTGTCAATCACACCACGATCAGCACAGCGATGATAAAGCTTTGTTATGCCGTGAGTAAAATACCTAACTTTTGTGTAAAATAACTAAGCGCATGCGCTCTGCGAACCTTGCGCATGCGCAGTATAGCGAAAATCGGCAACGAGCGAACAACACGGAATGACCCCCATGGTTTTGCCCATTAGAGAACAACTTTGCTGCTGTGATCAGGTCTGAATTAGGCCCTAAATTCACAACTCCCCTCCTATGAGTAGAAAAAATAAAGAAGGAAAGCTTAGAGCTACCAGGTGGAGGAGGAAAGTGGAGGGACTGGTCTGTAAGGCAAAAAGGTGAGCAATGAGCAATTAAAATGGTAAAAAAAGGACAGCCAGTGACAGTGAGAGTCAGAGAGTTCCTGAGTGGAGAGACTGTGAGGATCCCATATGATGTCATCTACTGATGACATTTGGCAATGCAGCATCAATAATAACAACTGCAATATATGAAAAGGCATGACAATACCAGCTACAGGCAGGCCTGGCGACAGTGCACAGTTGTACCAGTCCCTGAGGATCAAAGGGGCTCCAGAGGGACCACAAATTAATGCATATTTAATAGAGATGAGCGGGTCCGGTTCTCCGGGAACTGGACCCACCAGAGCTTCACGATCCGAGTCCGGAGCGGGGTTTCCTACCAAACTCGGATCCCAAGACAAGGCAAAATGTCATCATCCCGCTGTTGGATTCTCACAGGTTTTAAGTTCTTTAAAGATCCCCATTGATAGACGCAATCTTCACTCTGGTTGTGGACAGACGAGTCTTCTCAGTACTGTATTGTCTGGCATGGGGTGGGTGCTCTGTCTGCTGTATCAATCCAGGGGTGCTCTGTCTTCTGTATCAGTCCAGGGGTGCTAAGTCTGCTGTATTAGTTCAGGCAGGGTGCTCTGTCTGCTGTATAAGTCATGGGGTGCTAAGTTTACTATATTAGTCCAGGTGGGGTGCTCTGTATGCTGTATCAGTACAGGGGTGTTCTGTCTGCTGTATCTGAAAAGGGTGATCTGTCCTTCCATCCAGGGCTCCTTCACAGTTTAAAATGAAAATAATAAAAGGTAAAAACAAAAAGCCTAAAAATATAATTAGAAAAAAATATATATTTTTTTGTTTGTGCTGTACCCCAGTGTACTATATAATTTTTATTATATTTTCTTAAGTACTGTGACACTGTGGGCAGACTGCAGTATTTTATTATTTCATACTCATACACATATTGTGCGACACTGTTGGTGAAGGTCAACTGCAGTGTTCGACTACTGTTTTTGACACACACGTATTGTGTGATGATGTGGGTGAAGGTGACATCACAGTAATAAATTTTATTTCCTAATCATACACGTATTGTGCGATACTGTTGGTGAAAGTCAACCACAGTGTTCAATTACTATTTCTGACGCACACACATATTGTGTGATGCTGTTGGATGAAGATGGCATTGCTGACTGTATACTTGTGTAGACGACAAACATTTGCATAGTTTTTTAAACTGCCACACTGTCTGCCACTGTAGTGCCATTCTGTTTCCTAGATGTACCAAGTTGGAAGTTTAAGTGTCACATGTTTGTGCCTCACACAGCTGTCGATTAGGTTAGTCATCCAGCTACCTTGGTGCAACATTTAGGTCTAAACAGGATGAAAACAACATTGTGAGCTGTGAGATGGTCAAAATTGACTGGAAATTAGTGGAAATTAATGTTATTAAGGTTAATAATACTGTAGGAACAAAAGCAGGCCCAAATTCTGTGATTTTTAGCTGTTTTAAAATGTAAAAAAAAATACAGATCCTAAATGAATACAGATCCAAAACTCACAAGAGAGTTTTTGGCAAAACAAATACAGATCCAAAACACAAAGGAGATACAGATCCAAAACAAGAACCTAAAACCCGAGATTTGGGCCGGCGTACACCTCTAATATTTAACCGTTGGCTGCACTGCTGTAATGGTCAACCGGCTCAGGCATGTACAGAATCTGGGTAGCTGGCAGCTGCTGTTGTTTAATCTTCTAGCACAGCTGGTGGCCTCTGCTAGTGCTCTCATGTTTTTTATTGTTTATTGCGGTGCATGTGATGACATGACATAACTCCACACCGCTACACTGAAAGTCAGAGGAACAGTTGGGAGATGCAGAATAAGGTGGGATGTGGGATGTGGGGGCTGGAACTACTGGAGAGACCAAAGGCAGCTTAAAAGCCAAAATGGAACTGGAAAGACAGATGGGGACTGGACCAGGAGAGTCACTTGGTGATCTAGAAATGGAGAGTCATTGGGGGCTGGAGAGACAGAAAGGGTCAGGAGCTTGAGAGACAGAAAGGCTGGGGCTAGAGAGTCACTGAAGGGCTGGAAAGACATAAGGTGGCTGGAGCAGGAGAGACACTAAGGAACTAGAGAAATAAAAGTGAGTTTGAGCTGTAAAGACACGGGTGGGCTGGAGAAACTGGAAACACATAAGAAATATATAATCTGTCCAGGGAGGAATCTTTTCTTCAGAGGTTCCCTATTGCAGAGAGAGACCACATATAGGTAAGGTAGACTCTCAAGTGACTTTTCTGTATATGTGGGGGATGGCGGGACCGCACAAAACATGTGTGTACTGGACTTTATGATACTGTATATGTTGCTGGCTCTTGCTGTGACAATTCCAGTACACCATTAACAATGACAACTGCTAATGCTTCTTCTCTTACTGCATTCGGCAATTTGCTAAAAACCATATTATTTTGGAATAAAAGACCACATCTGTATTCAGCCTTTATAAAGCTCTCACTCCTACCAGTCTTAGTTCAAAGAATGCTTACACTTTTAATTCTCTGGTTGTGCTTCAAGATACCTGTCCTCTTTTGTTTGCCTGTCTTCATCCCTTATGATTTTACCTGCTCTAACCTAACTTTGGACCTAATTCAGACCTGATAGGCTGCTGTGCAAAAATGCACAGCAGCGATCAGGTCTGAATTAGGCTGCTGTGCAAAAATGCACAGCAGCGATCAGGTCTGCGACCCAGACAGTGACAAGTAGCTCCCTGCCAGGTAGGGAGCTCCTCGTCAAGTACAAAAGCATCGCCGCTGTGCGAAGCTTTTGTACTTGTGTGGTGGGGGGGTAGGGCCAGACATGCCGGGCAGACTAGCCCTGTGCTGGGCATCCCCCCGCATGTCTGAGTAACTGATCATAGCCGCGCAAAATTTTGCATGGCTATGATCAGGTCTGAATTAGGCCCTTTATCCCTCATAATACATCCTGGCAGGACTACTGTAAGTGGTTTGACTGATCAAGATGATCTGATCTGATGACTTTCCTTGCTAAGTGATTCTTACATTGAAACAATCAGCACCATGACAAGAATAGTTATAATAATTTAATCTACATAGTACTTTATGGTGGTCTATCCCATCTTCTACATGTGCAGTGAGAGATAGGGCTTCCATGGCCATGACAGGACAGATAACCAGGTTGGGAAAGGAGGACTATTGCACGAAGTACTGCATTGCAGGGCTGCATAGGGTTGGAAGGTGGCTGATCGGTTGTGGTCTCACATAATACAGCATAGGCTGGATTCATTTACTAGTACAAAATAACTTGAGGAACTACAAGTTTCATTGAAACAAAGAAAGGGAGAGTACAAATGAATACCTATAGCAGATGACTGAAAACAAAGAACTAAATGATAGAAAACTTTTGAGACATTTTTATCATAGGCTGAAAAACTCTATGGTCAGCAAAAATAGCGCAAAGCAACAGGAAGCCTATTTAACAAGAATTGTGGTGACTCATGTAATACCGCAATAAATTAAAGATGTGTCCTCATACACTTACCCTCAATATAACATACTGCGCAAGACATCTGGTCTGACTGAACCACACTGAGCAGTGTAGCATAGCGACTTTTCTTTAAATGTTTATCTTATTCAAATCGCAGATGCAGCAGAACACCACTCAAAGTGTATTTTCACTTCCAGAGTTATTTCTGTGACTAAGATGCATGTTATGAGTGAATACTGGACCTGGCACTCTGTGAGGGGCTGTTTGGTGTAAATGAAATCACAATGTATGAGGCACATCTGTATTGCCTCCATTTCAGGTTTGTGGTTACAAATATAATGAATAAAAACCATAATTTATTCTTTGCGTAAAGCATTTTAACTTTGATCATTTTGATTTTTTCTTCTACATAGTATACATTGTTATACAATTATTATTATTATTATAATTTTTTTACAAAGTGGAACTTAAAGCTCACGTCTGAACTTTGAGTACATATTAGCCATTACTGTTCTTGCCCACTTATCACTGAGGCAGATGAGTATTGTTAAGCTTCTTTGTATATATTTTATTAATAAACTGTGATAACTGGTGATTTTTTTTTACATACAGTATAAAATAAATTTAATAGCCACATATAAATACATATACATTTCATTAAAGAAGAAAAAAAATACAGAACACACAGACAAACATTAAGCGGTATTAACTTCAAAGTAGAAAGTGGCATTTAAATATACACAATCAATGCATTGAGAGAGATTGTTATAAAAGATGTATCAACCTTCTTAATAGTGGAGAGGTTGTCAAGTGGTGAAGTTGCCCACAGTAACCAATGAACTTCTACATATAATTTCATAGAATGTACTTGATCAATACTAGGTCCAAGCTGATTGGTTGCTATGGGAAACTTTTCCACATGTCTACTTATACACGCTTTTGAAGGTTTAAAAATAAAAACTATTTTATAGAGACTTAGACACATAGAATTTGATGACAGATAAGAACCACTTGGCCCATCTAGTCTGCTGGTTTTTTTTTTTACCATATTTTTATCTCAAAACTTATTTGATCCTTATTTCTTTGTAATGATATCCTTATGTCTATCCCATGCATGTTTAAATTGCTCTACTGTCTTAGCATCTACCACCTCTGATGGGAGGCTATTCCACTTGTCCACTACCCTTTCTGTGAAGTAATTTCCGCAAATTTTTCCTGAACCTCCCCCCATCCAGTCTCAGTGCATGTCCTCGTGTCCTATTGCTTCTCTTCATTTGGAGAATGTTTCCCTCCTGGACTTTGTTAAAACCCTTGATAAATTTGAAAGTTTCCATAATGTTATTTTGTTATGCAAGATTAAAGAATTTATCCCAGGATAGTATTTAGAGCAAAAGAAAGTTGTGGCAGAGTAAGGGAATGCTAAAATAGAGGAGACTTAAACAAAGGAAAGGGAGAGTGGTAACAAACAAATAATCTAAAGAGCAGATATAAATCAGACAAGTATCCCAATTAGAGGGTTGCACTTAAAATGTCGGCTGTCAGGATCCCGGATTTCAGGATCCCGACGTGAAATCCTGACAGCCGACAATGCCAGCAGCCGGAATCCCTGTACACCAAGGCTATTCCCACTCATGGGTGTCCACGACACCCATAGAGTGGGAATAGATAATGTGGCTAGAGCAGTGAGTCATCAAGCCCACAGCACGGCGAGCACAGTGAGCTCACAAGGTAACTCTTAGCGCTCATCCCACTGCTAGCATTCGGAATATTGACAGTCAGCATCCCACCCACTGGGATATCGTATGTAATCGAAGCGAAATGCCAGTCAGTACAGCATAGTAAAGAAAGACAATGATTGGCTGATTCAGAGGTGCACTTATATATTTTGTGGATAGAGTTTGGTATTTTGAGCACTATGCTTGCTCCATGGCTGAGCAAAAACATCTATGGGTGATTCAGAGCCATACTCATAATGGACGCATCTTCATTTGCAACTGAATGGGTGTTATTGGGCACAAATGGAGCATTTATATGTAGTCTAATCATTCTACGGGCATGTCAGGGGTGAAAGTGGGATAGTGGTCTATGCTGAGTATAGTTCTTACACATCGATAAATCAGATTTTGGATGGATCTCTTGCATGAGTTAAAGTGATGATGGCTATTTTCACAAATGGATTGATGGGTGAGGTGTGGCAATATAGATGTTGCGCAACTCTGCATATGGGTAAGCAATTACTTCCATGTTTTTAAGTGTGGCTGCACTTGAAAATGAATTGTGTGCAACTATGATCGATTACCATGAGACAGAATTTGTGAGCAGTGAAGTCAAAGTTAGTACAGAAAGTAATGTGCTCATAAAAGAGAAAGAGAGAGAGAGAGAGAGAGAGAGAGAGAGAGAGAGAGAGAGAGAGAGAGAAAGAGAGAGTTTAATACATACTATAGTACGAATACTGTAGAGGATCAGACAACCTAAAAGGAGGATAACATTTATCACTCGTTCCTTTCCTAAGATAAGGGAATATGCAACTGTAGACTAAGTAACTAAATGTAAATTAAATGTAAAGCCTAATGTGAAGAGCCATTACACTTTTCTGAACTATATAGAGAGAGACTAAATTAATTCTATATTATATTCTCGTACCATCTATCTATCTACAGTATCTATCTATCTATCTATCTATCTATCTATCTATCTATCTACAGTATCTATCTATCTATCTATCTATCTATCTATCTATCTACAGTATCTATCTACAGTATCTATCTATCTATCTATCTATCTAATGTGTGTGTGTGCGCATGCTTCTAATCCCTTTTCTTTATCTCCTCAATAATATAATCACTTCTAAATATTTTCTGTTTTGTGAACTTGCCTCTTTCTGGGATGGCAGCACTCTCTCTGCAGTAGGAGTAAAATGATCACCATCGCTAACAAATTATAATTGTCACATATATGATTAGCATGTCTTTTACGTCTACTAAACTGCGGTAGAAGCAGCAGTGTCTTGCCATAATCAGAAGTAATTGTCATGTAGTAAACTGCACATTGCAGAATGTGTTTGATTTTAAACCAAAGTTTTTATAACATTTGACAATTTTATAAAAAAAAATAAAAGTGGTGCCTCATACTGAGAAATAGAAGCTAAAATAAACAAAACTGCAATTTATAAGAGTAAAACATTTTTTGTTTGCCAAAAATAATAATTTCACAGTTGTTTTGTTTGCTTAGCACTGTCAAAGCAAGTGGTTAAAAAAAGAAAAATAAAGAATGTCATAGTTTAAAAAATAAAAGTGCCTACTGTTTTTATGGTAATCATTTAGAAGCACTGTGGTGTAGCTCTACATACTTATCCCCTCATTATTCTTAGATGTAAACAGTGCCCTGAAAGTATCTATTTATTTATTTAGAATAATTTTGAGAAAGTAGTGCAGATTACGTAAATATAGAACTGGAGTAACATTTATTTTAATCACCTTATTAAGATCTTGGGGGGTATTCAATTGTAGTCGGAAACTGCCGTCTTGTCGGAAAGACGGCAGTTTCTGACTTTTTTAGGTCGGAAACTATTCCGACCTATTCAATGCCCCTGCTTTTTTTCGACCTATTCCATGCCCGGCAGATTAGGCACAGATCCACATGTTTTGTCATATTCTGCGGCCAAATCCAACAGGTTTTGGCCCCGTTTCTGACAATGTCAATCCGACTTTAAAAAAAGTCAGATTGGCATTGTCAGGAATGGCCAAATCCTGTCGGATTTGGCCGCTCATTGAATACTGCATTGTCGGATCCTTTCCATCGGAAAGTATCCAACAAGCATTGAATACCCCCCATAATCTGACATCGCTGCCCAACTCTGACTGTGATAGATTATACTAGAGAGCGGACACGATGAGAGCATCTTCCTTCCACTTTGTTAGGCATTAAAATGATATGTTTACAGACTACATTTTGCTTCATCACTATACTGTAGTTTTAACATGATTGTACTGTGACCTGAGTGAGTACCCATAGAATTACCCAATACAGGTACCAGGGATTCTTTAATCTTATAGATTTAAAACAAAGTATCTCTCAATCTTCTTAGTATACAGTATACAGTACAAAAGTAAAATTATATGAACATACAGAGATATACAATGTTTTTATATTATGTTTTACAGGCATATTTATCAAAATAATATGAAAAGGGTGTTTTCACACCCTTTTCACATTATTTTAAGTATCACCAGAATGTACCAAAGGGCAGTTGGAGAATAATTAGCAAAATTCATCCCCAAGCCCTTAAATTCTGCCTGAATTTGCAAAAAAATAAATAAATATATCAAAAAATGCTATCTTGAGGTAGCACTATTTAAGTTTCCCCCCAGTTCCATGACTCCTGCACAGCGTTCTCAACCTGCTGATTCACTGTGTGAAAAAAAGTTAGAAAACAATTATACTTACCTACACCCAGGGATCAACGATTGGTGATCCAATGAGTGCAGCCATACATCGGATCACAGTGCTCCTGCCATTACCCCTGGTGCAATAAAGTGATGCTGCAAAGGGACATCTCACTTTACAGCACTGGGGGGGTCACAGCATCCGATTACTTCCGGATCATTGGTCCTGGCTGCAAGTAAGTGTAATCAGAGGGGGGTAGCTGGCAGCAACGCATGCGCAGAAGCACTCTCAGGGTATTTTTCACAAAGAATACCCTAAGAATTGCGGTAATTAGATTAGCTGGAACAGAGCTTTCTCACAAGCTGTGTCCCTGCATGCGATACATCCCTGCAATGTTTTCAATTATGGCATTGCGAATTTGGTCATATTTATTACATCCCATCTGCATCTTAGATGCAAATTGTGATAAATATACCCCTTAGCATACAAATATGAAAATAAAATAATAGAAGAAAATAATTTTAGTGTCTTGACTAGATTACTCAGGATAGTTATGAAAATAATATATACTGTATGTATCCTGATATCTGGATTTACTTTAGTCAAATTGGTTTCCATCAAATCACTGAAGGAAAGGGAAAAGGGCATTCTTCAGGCTACTGCTTTCTCTCTCTCATTAGTAGTGTTGTTTTGGACAATGCAGCAATACATTGTAGTAAAACAGGTTAGATAAAAACGCATATATCTTCTAGTATGTGAAGGGGTCAGAGTGTGAGCAAGGAAGAATTTTTAAAGTAATGCAATTATTTTAGAAATTTACACTTTTTTTAAAGATCAGTCTGCTACAGAGAAAATTGTTTATATTTTCTAGCTATCCCTATAGGTATAAAAAAAATGATAGTTTATTTCTTCTATGCCTGTGTTTTAATATGGTTTTACTTTAAAGAAACTGTTATTTCATTGTGTCTTTATGGATTTTTATATTGTATACATATTTTAACAACTTTTTACTATTTATTCATGGATATCACCAACATTGTGAATTTTTGGAATATTAATTCACATTTAATGACACTGTGTGTTATTAAATAATTAATGTGTCATACTGACTTCATTTTTTGCAAAGAATTGTTTAGGTTAAAGCAGGGGCAGCCAGACTCTTTCATGGAATGCCATGTTAAGAAAACCACAGGGTCACAATTATTTTTCTCATAGTTTGCCTCCAAGTAATTCAGTAAATGTTTTTTTAATAAGTAAATCTTATTGTAGGAAAAACTAAAACTATGATTTATTTGAGCAGTTTTTATGTGGATATTTAATAAATGAAATTTTTTTTTTAAGGATAATGTGCCGGTGAGTCACTTTCCATTCTAGACTATTGTTTGTTTGTTTATTCAATAGATCTCAGGATGGTCTGGATAAAATGGAATAATGAGTCATCATATACTCAGATAAGCCTTAAATTAAGAACTAAAGTTACTGTACAGTAAATGCAAATATGCCATATATTTGACTGGGTATCCAATTGATAATGGGGACAATTAGCACTCCTCTGCTCTTGTATATGAAAAATTTTTTAACAATGTTTTGAAGGAAATTTCTCATTTATTTTGTGGGCCATTATTTTTTTTCTTTTACAAAAAGTGACATTTCTGATGCCATGTTAAACACTGATCTAATTTTATTTAATGGTGGCTATTCCAACTTATTCCAATAAACAGATAAGTTGGCTATACATGAAACAAGTTTGGTGTAATCAGTTGTCAGAAATGATGCCAGTAGTTAGGAAACATATTTTTTATTAATCAATGTTATGTAAGTGTAAACATGTTTTTACATAACTGAGGTGGTGTGCTTTAGTAAATGTTTCTTTATTTTTTTTTATTGTGTGAATCACTGATGTTTACGCTCAGCTGCAATTCATTTTGAGAACATGTTTGTAAAACATTGAAATATGCATTTAATATATTTATTCTAAAATGTGTGATATTCAATTTTTTAAATTTATATTTTTTGAGTAATTTCGCTCACTAGAATTAATTATATAACTGAAGAGACAAGTTGAGGAATGTGTTTTGTTACATTTAGAAGCAACTGAGATATTTACAGTTAAATAAAGATAAATTACTGTACACTGGTCTGCAAAAATAAATTATTTTCTTTCACAAGAACTAAATAAATTGAATCTAAATGTGTTTTCATGCTGAATTCGAATATGGATTCAGATTTTTTTTCCATGTGGCAGGTTTTTTTTTGTGACATACATTTAAAGTTTTATTAAATTAGTATTTACATAAGTCTAAATTATAAATATACACCTCATTCTGGCTGACCTAAAAAGTTGTAGATGATAATTTTCAGGCATATTTTGCCTTTGGGATGTCTCTCTTTGGGATCAGTATGTGATCCCAGTGACCAGGATTCCGGCTGTCATTAGAATTGTGGTGAGGGGCGAGTGCAATGAAGCCCCTTATGTGCTCAGTGGTGAGCTTCACTTGCCACAGGTTCTATTCTCCCTCTATGGGTGTCATGGAATCACCTACCTCTCCAATATGTTGGCAGCGGTATGGTGCCCCTGGCGGGATCCTGGCGTTGGTATTGTGACAGCCAGGATCCTGTCCATCGGTATGCTGACCGCATACCCTCTCTTTATGGTCCAGCAATCAATTGAATGGTCCTTTGGAGCCCTCCAAATCATAGGAATTGCAAATGGCATATGTGAGCCAGTGAGAAGCCTAACACGTGATACACAACATATATGCAGGGCCCATTTCTTAGCCAAATTACCAACTATACACCCAACGTAAAGTTTACAACACTTTTTTAGTGGCATGCAATGTCGCCTCTGAGATTTGAAGGTTACTTCACCACACACATAAAAGATTTTGGATGATTTAAACACTTTCTTGGTATTATTGATAAAAGTCTAACAACTGATACAACAAATACTTGTGCTAACAGGCTTCTCTATGGTGAGAAACTCCCAGGGGTCACAGGACCCTGATTGGAGAAACCCGGCACACATGCTCCACTGACGATGACCAGGTGTCTTGGCTACTCCAGCAGGTCAGGCTGCATGGAGGAGGAAGCTGCTTGAGGCTCCACATAAAGATGAGAGTGGGATGGGACTACAGGAGGACATAATGTTTGTATGCCCGTTTGTCTCTGTGTGTATGACAGGCCACAAAAAACAGAAACGCTGAAAAAATAAATGTAACTGTCAAAAACACATTTTGCTTGATGGAAACATTCTAAAAACATATTTGAATTCAGAATTTAAAACTGCACTAGAGTCACTATTCAGTTTTATTGTTAAAAAAATCATGTTGACCAGTGTTATTAGAACTTCACATATCACCAGACTATCAGCAACCAGCCACCTCCTATCCCTTACAACCCCTCCTCATCCCTATTACCAACTCTGACATCTTTCTCCCATGTATCAGGTGAATAAGTCATGGCCCTTATCTGTCCCCCTACCAGCACCACATCCTCACTTGACCCTATCCCCTCCTGCCTCCTCTGCTATCTCTCTCCTTCTGCCTGTTCCAATCTAGCCCACCATCACAATCTCTCCCTCCCACCAGGCACTGTCTACTCTGCCTGCACTCATCTCTCATATTGTTAAAAAAACCTACCCTTGATCCAAACACCCTCTACAACTACTGACCCATCTTTCTCCTCTCTTTTGCCTCCAAACTCCTTGAGTTGTCTACAACTGCCTTACTTCCTTTCTTTCCTCACACTCGCTGCTTGACTCATTCCATTCTGGTTTCCATCCTCTCCACTCCTCTGAAACTACCCTCACAAAAGTCTGCAATGACCTCCATGCTGCCAAATCTAAGGGCCACAACTCTCTGCTTGTTCTTTTTGTCCTTTCTGCTGTTGCTGACATTGTGGACCACCCTTTCCTTCAGAACAATCCTTCACTCCATTGGTCTGCATGATACTCCCCTCTCTTGGCTGTCTTTCTACCTCTCTAACCATTCCTTCTCTGTCTCTTCTCATGACTCCACCTCTCCCTCACTTCCACTAGCTGTAGGTGTCACCCAAGGTTCTGTTCTTGGTCCTCTCCTTTTCTCTCTCTCTCTGATGATTCTCAAATATACCTTTACTCCCCAGACCTCTCCCTATGCTCACTTGTATCTCCAACTGTCTCACTGCTATCTCTCCTTGGATGTCCCAGCACTTTCTTAAACTTAGCATGCCTAAGACTGAGCTGATCATCTTCCCACCCTCCCACACAACCTCACCTCCCACAATTTCATAATCTATTGATGGCATAACTATCTCCTCTAGCCCCCACGTGCGCTGTCTTGGAGTAATCATTGACTCCTCCCTCTCTTTAAAACCACAAATTCAGCACCTCTCACAAATCTGCCATTTCCATCTCAAAAATATTTCCAGGATCAGGCCCCCCACTCACTTCATAACAACCTTTCTGACCCAGGATGCTAGTAAGACCCTTATTCACTTATCTCCAGACTACATTAATTTCCTCCTGACTGGCATCCCTGACAAATGCCTCTCTCCACTTCAATCTATCCTCAATGCTGCAGTCCGGCTCATCTTCCTCACCAAACACACTGCGTCCACCTCCCCATCCAATTCAAGCTTCTTACACTCGCCTACAAAGCCCTCACCCATGCCTCTCCCATTTACATCTCTGACCTTTATCTACCTTTACACTCCCACCAGTCCTCTTCCCTATGCTAATGCACGCCAACTCTCCTGCCTACTGATTACTTCTTCCCACTCCTACTTTACCTTCAAGGTTTTTCATGTACTGCTCCCTTTCTCTGGAATTCTCTGCCTCTCCCCCTAGACTCTCTCAAGACACACTTCTTCACCAAATCTAGCCAAACCTCATCCTAACCCTTTGTTCCACGCTCTCTGTCTACCCCATCTGTTTCACCCCTGTCTGTCTGCCCATACCCTTTAGATTGTAAGCTCTCATGAGTAGGTCCTCTTCCCTCATGTGATTATCCTTTTCTTAGTTTAATAATCTTTGACTGCACCAAATCCTTAATTTTTTTGCCACCTTGATACTTATTTTAGTGTTATCTGTGGTTGTAGCTATGTTTATTTACCCTGTACTTGTCCTATATTGTCTTCAACTGTAAGTCACCGTTTTCCTGTTTTGATTATTTGCTTATGTACTCTGTAATTGGGTGCTGCAGATCCCTTTTGGCACCATATAAATAAAGGATAATAATAATAATAATAATAATTAAACATAATATTTTTATCCAAACGATATATCAGTTAATAGAGTACCAACATTTAAAATAAAAGTGTTACTATGATCCCTAGCTCATAACACCTTCATCCATTAAAACAGAAAGAAAACACAGAAAATTGTTACACAACCCCTTCATCCACTCACCTCTTCAATTGTATTCATATATGTTTGTTTTATTTAGGTTGCTAAGAATGCTTTTAATGTATAGTGAAATAAAATGCTTGTTTTTAACATGACCACAAATTAATTCTAGAGTCACTCTACTGTGTGTCTTCTCTATCATTTATATTATTTTATCAATTATATGGTGACAGATTCTAGAGAAGATATATCTATCAAGAATAATGATCTGAAGTCACAGATCTTAGAACATGAAAAATAGTGTTTCTTAAAACATACAGTCAATATAAAGTCATTGTTACATCCAATTTGCCTTGACCTTCAATAGAACACTGTCAAAGAGGGAGGGGGGGGGACCGAAGGTACAGTATAGTGCCATGGAAACCATTTTGTCATCTGTGTGAACATACTGTATGTTAAAGATAACTTAAATATTGCATAAACAAAAATGTTAACTTTAAATAACTAACTTCATAAAGTGATGCAAGTACACAAAGAGTGTGATAGGAGCTGATCGGGGCAAATGAAGGATTTTTATGGGATTTTCCATAACACACACACACACACACACACACACACACACACACACACACACACACACACACACACACACACATATAATATATATGTGTGTGTGTGTGTGTGTGTGTGTGTGTGTGTGTGTATATATATATATATATATATATATATATATATGACATAGAAAAAGTTAGACTCTCAATGATGATATATATAGTTAATGGCTGCGGTGCATATTTTCCAGAGAGCGGATGTCATAAAACACGATCACCATAATATTAAATTCTCAGCAGGGAAGCACTCACCAGACTTGCTTGCAGAAAAATAAACTTTTAATAGTCACATATCCAAGGCAATGGTCGACGTTTCGGTCCTGGCATGTACCTTTTTCAAGACCAAGTCATACAGCTACTGGGATGGCAGACACCAGGGCTCTCCCCCATAGCACCATTAATACCTAAGGCCTCCCTCCCCCACATCAATTAACCAATCAACAAGAGAACATGATTAAACCATAGTGGAACATAAGATAGGGATACCAATGTAATGTATTAGAAACTATAGGAAACTTCCCAGTGTGATACAAACAGGGGCTACAAACCTAAAGATGACAAAATAGTTTAAAATCGCCGCCGCACTCCATTACCCAGCACTTCCAGGAGCTGGAACGCATGCGGCCGGAAGAAATCATTCGATGGAACGCACAGGAAGTGAGCGTCATGGCGCTGTTGTCATGGTATCATCCGGCACCACCATCAAACTACTTGCTGACAACAGAGTACCATCAGCCCATACCACAGCATGGCTGGATGCTATGATGTCGCTGGCTATCCCATTCAAAGTACAGCCCAGCGGCATATACCACCAAGCAGCCCATGTAAAAACACCAAAAACGGGTCACAGCAACCTTAGTAAAATAGATAATAATACATAGAGCCCACAAAATATCACCCTGTGCAGGCAAGGTAAATATACAGATGGTTGTTAACTATAGCAAGGTGGTCTAATACCATTAATATCTATGACCAGAGAGAGAGAGAGAGAGAGAGAGCAAGTCCGGCACTCATAGGTAAGTAGCTGCTCGTTTACGTGCTCCGGTGCCCTCCTTCTAGGCCTTGCGGACTGTATATGCAATGAGGGTCAATGACAGTGGCACTCAGGAGACAGATAAGTGTGTGTGTCCTGATAATGGGGCTTTGTACCCCAAAACGTAGATTAATTAAACACCAAGCTTTTTTCACTACTTATCCATCTCCTGAGTGCTGCCATCATTGACCCTCATTGTATATATATACTGTATATATGTGAATATATTCACACACCCACACACACACATGCTTATGTCACATATTCATCACACACTGGCAGCACACGTGTATATGTCCCACATTTATCATTAGGGGTGGAATGACACTAGCATTCACATGGAAAATTCCTGGTGGGCCAGCATGTCCACAGGACTGCCTAGTGCTGGGAAAGGGGAGAGGGTGACAGGCTGGTGGTCTGGGTGTATTAGGAGGTAAAGGATGGCAGGCTGGTCGTGTGGGTGTATTAGGGGGTAGAGGGTGGCATGCTGGTGTGGGTGTATTAGTGGGTAGAAGGTGGCAGGCTGGCGATGTGGGTGTGTAAGGGGGCCACTCTTTGGAGATTTTTCCAGGGCCATTGTAAATCCCCAGTCCATCCATGTTCATCACACACATAAGTCACACATTCATCACACACACACACACACACACACACACACACACACACACACACACACACACACTCCCCACCTCACTCACAAAGCGGTAGCTGCAGACAGGTCTGGGAACCATTGGTTAGGTGCGCACCATTGAAATGCCATGATTTGCTGGTCTTTTGTGAGGGGCAGAGTCATTAAGATGCTATTCTTTTAGACCCTCCCCCTCCATGCCCCTCCCCCTCCATGTTGACCTGTGAATCATGTAATTGTGCCATGAGGAGGTGGGGCTTAACAAAATGGCAGCTGATCCAGAAAGAAAGCAAAGAAAATATCTGTTGGGGGGGGTTCCTGGGTACTCAGAACCCCACCCTGCGTGTGCCACTGCTAATGTTGAATTTAACTTATGTCACTTATACAAAAATGTTCTGTCTATGCCTGTTTACTTAAACCTGGCACGTGTCCATTTCTGTCCAGAGAGTCGTGACAGAGAATACAGAGAGGGAATGTTCGCAGAATTATGACCTGTTTATCCTCAGTTTTCATACATTCCTTTTTATGGTATACAATAGTAGGGGAAAAGTACAGCACTTCACAATATTTAATTTACACTAGTGTTAACTTTTTTTGGGAGCAAATTCACCTACCAATATATTTTTGGATTGTCATCCGTATGGTGTATGGTTAGCATTACTGCCTCACACCATTGAGGATCTCACAAATGCATGCATGAGGTGTCTATCTCCTACAGCTGCATGCATATAAATTACACAGAATTAGCCTGTGGATTAGCACCACTAAAACATGGTGAAAGAAAGCATGGAGTCCATTGGCTAAGGTATAAATCAGTAATAGGCTTCATAGGATAGGTTGGATTACCCTACAACAGGAAAATGTTCAGTGTATGGTTATTAAATTATGAGACTGATGCTATAATTTATGTTAATTTATAGTAAGTACATTTTAACTCCATTCCTCTTCTATGTACTCCAGTTCTGTATCCACACACCACTGCATTCCTATTTTCTATTGGTCAAAGCCGTACTGTCGCTTTTTATCTGTCAGCTGTCTCAACTGGTTCTTTTTTACCTCATTAACTGACTGAAAATAGGTTCCCTTGGATACACATTTGACTTTAGGAAAAGGAAAGAAGTCACAGGGTGCTAGGTCTGGTGAGTATGGATTGTGCTCTAGAACTGCAATCTGTTTCTCGGCTAACAACTGCTTCACAGAGTGAGCTGTGTAGGCTAGTGTGTTGTTCTGATGGAGGCTGAAACCATTTTTTCACAACTGTAGTCTTTCAAAATAACACCATTGATATTAAAGAAAACAGGGCCTAATTCAGATCTGATCGCAGCAGCAAATTTGTTAGCTAATGGGCAAAACCATGTGCATTGCAGGAGAGGAAGATATAACATATGCAGAGAGAGTTAGATTTGGGTGGGTTATTTTTAGAGATGAGCGGGTTCGGGTCTCAGAGAACCGAATCATGCCGAATTTCACCATTCGAGTCCGGTTCTGAGCCCGGCTCGGGTTTTCCCGCCTGACTCGGAAACCCGAACGAGGCAAAATGTCATTATCCCGCTGTTGGATTCTCTAGAGATTTGGATTCCATACAAGGAGCCGCGTATCGTGGCCATTTTCACTCCAGTCTCGGAGAGTGTAGTGTCTCCGTCCTCAGTGTCTGTGTTTGGGCGGGAAAGTTGGGTGCGAGTCTTGTGCTGTGCTGTGCTGATCAGTCCAGTCCAGTGTAGTCAGTGTATTGTGCTGAAGCCAGTCACAGTGTTGCTGTCCTCTGCTGCTATATGTCCTCAGTGCTGCTGGTTGCTGTATAAGTCCCTAGCATTTTTGCTGTGTTGTCTTGCATCAGACCAGGGGTAGTATCTTGTGCAGCATCAGTCCAGTGACCAGTCACAGTGGTGGTGTCCTCTGCTGCCATATATCCAGTGTAGATGTATAAGTCCCTTTCAGTGGTGCTGTGTTGTCCTGCATTAGTCCAGGGGAAGAGTCATGTGCAGCATCAGTCCAGTGACCAGTCACAGTCGTGGTGTCCTCTGCTGCCATATATCCAGTGTAGCTATATGAGTCCCTTTTAGTGGTGCTGTGTTGTCCTACATTAGACCAGGGAAAGTGTCTTGTGCAGCATCAGTCCAGTGACCAGTCACAGTGGTGGTGTACTCTGCTGCCATATAACCAGTGTAGCTGTATAAGCCCCTTACAGTGGTGCTGTGTTGTCCTGCATCAGACCAGTGGTAGTGTCCTGGCCATCAGTCATTCCAGTGACCAGGCAGTCACAGTGGTATACGCTGCTGCTATATGTCCACTGCTGCCATATAATAATAATAACAACAACAAGTCCCTCACAGTGTTGCTGTGTTGTGCTGCATCAGACCAGTGGTAGTGTCCTGGACATCAGTCATTTCAGTGACCAGGGAGTCATAGTGGTATATGCTGCTTCTATATGTCCACTGCTACAGTATCATAATAATAATAATAATAATAATAATAAGTCCCTCACAGTGTTGCTGTGTTGTGCTGTATCAGACCAGTGGCCATCAGCCATCAGTCATTCCTGTGCCGCATATTGTGTTATATAACTCCAGAAACATAATGGAGAACAAAAATTTGAGGATAAAATAGGGAAAGATCAAGAACCACTTCCTCCTAGTGCTGAAGCTGCTGCCACTAGCCATGACATACACGATGAAATGCCATCATCGTCTGCCAAGGCCGATGCCCAATGTGATAGTGGAGGGCATGTAAAATCCAAAAATCCAAAGTTCAGTAAAAAGACCCAAAAAAAAGAAGTTGAAATGGTCTGAGGAGAAACATAAACTTGCCAATATGCCATATACGACACGGAGTGGCAAGGAATGGCTGAGGCCCTGGCCTATGTTCATGACTTGTGGTTCAGCTTCACATGACGATGGAAGCCCTCATAACTGATGCCTTGACACTTATGTTGGTGTTAGACGTGTGTCCGGTATCCAAAATTAGCGCAGTGGGATTTAGACAATTGATGGAGGTATTGTGTCCCTGGTACCAAATCCCATCTAGATTCCAATTCACTAGGCAGGCGATACCGAGATTTTTGCCATTTAATTCCAGTGATTTGGAAGTATAATTATTAATTACAGTGATTTTGCCAATTAATTCCAGTGATTTGGACATATAATTCCAGTGATTTTGCAGTATAATTCCAGTGATTTGGACGTATAATTATTAATGCCAGTGAGTTTGCCAATTAATTCCAGTGATTTGGACGTATAATTATTACAGTGATTTTGCCAATTAAATCCAGTGATTTGGATGTATAATTCCAGTGATTTTGCCAATTAATTCCAGTGATTTGGATGTATAATTATTAATTCCTGTGATTTGGACGTATAATTACAGTGATCTTGCCAAATAATTCCAGTGATTTGGATGTATAATTCCAGTGATTTTGCCAATTAATTCCAGTGAGTTGGATGTATAATTCCATTGATTTGTACGTATAATTCCAGTTGGAATTGTTTGTGTTGCTTGGTTTAGTCATACAGCTACCTCATTGCACCTCTTCGACATCTTTGCATGAGATGCTGTTTGGGGCCTAGTTTTTGAAAAGTGCCATCCTGTCTGACACTGCCGTATGAGTCCTGGGGTACTGCCGTATAAGTCCACCAATTGCAGAATTTTTTAAAAATGACTGGAGCGTGCAGGAGATGCTGTCAGTGGTCCAAACAATTGCGGCCCACTCTCGACATTCAGCCACTGCGTGACACTACTAGATGGGTTGTGTCGCTTAGCTTAGTCATACAGCAACCTTGGTGCACCTTTTTTTCCTCTTTGCATCATGTGCTGTTAGGGGCCTTTTTTTCATATCTGCCCTCCTGTCTGCCACTGCAGTGCCACTCCTAGATGGGCCAATTGTTTGTGTCGCTTGGCTTAGTCATACAGCCGCCTCATTGCACCTCTTCTACATCTTTGCATGATGTGCTGTTTGGGGCCTTTTTTTATATCTGCCCTATTGTCTGCCACTGCAGTGCCACACCTAGATGGGCCAATTGTTTGTGTCACTTGGCTTATTCATACAACTACCTCATTGCAATTCTTTTTCTTCTTTGCATGATGTGCTGTTTGGGGCCTTTTTTGCATATCTGCCCTCCTGTCTGCCACTGCAGTGCCACGCCTAGATGGGCCAATTGTTTGTGTCGCTTGGCTTAGTCATACAACTACCTCATTGCAATTCTTTTTCTTCTTTGCATGATGTGCTGTTCGGGGCCTTTTTTATATACTGTATCTGCCCTCCTGTCTGACACTGCAGTGCCACTCCTAGATGGGCCACGTGTTTGTGTTGTCCACTTGTGTCACTTAGCTTAGTCATCCAGCAACCTTGGTGCAAAATTTTGGCCTAAAAACAATTTTGGGAGGTGTGAGGTGTTCAGAATAGACTGGAAATTCGTGGAAATTATTGTTATTGAGGTTACTAATACCGTAGGAGCAAAATTACCCCCAAATTCTGTGATTTTAGATGTTTTTATGTTTTTTTCAAAAATCATCCAGATTCAAAACCAAAACCAAAACTGGAAAGGGTGGTTTTGGCAAAACCAAGCCAAAACCAAAACACGAAAGTGGAATTAGAACCAAAATACAAAACACGAAATGTGCCAGCCGCACATCACTAGTTATTTTGTTTCTGTGCAGGGTAAATACTGGCTGCTTTATTTTTACACTGCAATTTAGATTTCGAATTTAACACACCACACCCAAATCTAACTCTCTCTGCACATGTTATATCTGCATCCCCCCCCCCCCTGCAGTGCACATGGTTTTGCCCACTACCTAACAAATTCGCTGCTGCGATCAGATCTGAATTAGGCCCACAATTAACATGGTTTGAATTTGGATTTGCTTTAACATGCTTTCTTCATTCTTGGTTATGATGGTGTTTTCCAGTACATGGACTGGGGTTTTGGAACCATCTCAGCACAAACTTTTGTAAAGTTAAGATCTTGATACAAAATCTGCCTAACCATTTCTTTGTCAGTGTTTTCCATTTCTGCTATCATTCAGATGCTTAATAGTCAATTCATACAATTTTCTATTTTTTTTCCACATTTTCCCCCGGTTTTCAATGTGCAAGGCCTTCTGGAATGTTCATCATCTTCAACATCCTGAATTAACATTTTCATGGCATAGAAAAAACACAGCTTCTTCAAATGCTGTGTGAAAGCACACTATAGGTGTGATTCAGACCTGATCGCTGGGCTGCAAACTTTCTGTCCTGCATTCAGATAGTCGCTCTGAGAATGTAAATTCGCCATGCAAGTGTGTGATCCCATATGTATGCAGTGCTGCAAAGATCCACTTTGTGCAGTCTCTGCACAGCCCAGGGCTTACTTCTAAAGTGCGATGAGAAGAGGCTGATTGAGGCCGGAGCTGATGCCAGACACCCTCCCTGAAAGTGCTTGGGCATTTTTCCGGACACTCCCAATAAACATTCAGTTACCACCCACAAATGGCTTCCTCCTGT